>NW_018742817.1:2478515-3034576 GCF_001683475.1 Chenopodium quinoa | reverse complement strand
GACGACGGATATCAAAGTTCTGAACTTTTCCATTGATTCGCATCAATACAATTGGTATTATTCATTCTTGTTTATTAATCAAGCTTTATTATTCCTTAATCAGAATTCATGTTTATATCTATTATGCTTTTGGAATTCATTATTGCTTTTATTATGAATATGTGTGAGTAGTCTCCTAGCTAGGGTTTCGGGATGAAACCCGACCTAGGTAATCTATGTAATTGAGGATTGATTTTGATAAACGGATTGTGATTAAATTGATTATATGCGATTGCATGTTAATTCATTATAATAGGAGTAGCTAACCTAGAATCTTGAATTTGATTGCATGATATTCTTGATTTGAACAAGAGATTGTGAATTGAGTATTTCATTATTGAATGTGGTTTGATTATGTATCGAGTAATGTTAAGTGCATGAGAAATCCAAGCTTAGTATTGCCCGTTGTCTTCCTATCACATGATATTGATCAGACTTATAGTCTTTTCATATCCTGTTTGTCTCTGTGATTCCTTGTTTCTTAGTTACCAATGGTTAGGCGGATTCCCGTTCTCCCTAGTGTCTTAGTTTATTGATTTATTCCATCTTATTAGTATTATTTTAGAACACCATTTTCCATTGATTTCGAACTAGCTTAGGTTTAAGATTGATTTGCAATTACTCTCGTTACTCGTGGACCGAACCTTTATTTGCCATTGTACTTGGTTATAGGGTGTTCGTATAAGTATTGTTTGATTGAGAGTTAGATTGTAGCGACCGATTTAACCCTTGTCAAAATGGCGCCGTTGCCGGGAGCGGTGTTTGTTAATTGCTTTTTGATTTCTTGAGTCTAGTTCATCATAAAAAAAAAGCACAAAAAGATTTTTCCCTTTTGGCTACACTTGTAGCCCTGCTATTTAATTGGTTTGGTTAGTGTGTATGCGCAAGCCTAAACAGAGAGAATTAATACCCTTCGATCCAGAAATCGAAAGAACTTTGAAGAGCAATCGTAAATCTCGATTGACGTCATCAAACTCTCAAGGAAAGGAACACAACACACAAACAGGTTCCAATGGAAGACATACCGCGCCAACCTAATCGGCCAGCAGCACGACCCCTTAAGGAGTTGGGAACTCCTGGGGCGTATAGAGCTTCAAGTGGGATTGCTCCACCCACTACTGAGGCCAATGATTTCGAGATCCGGCCAGCTATGATCACCCTCATCGAGAGAAGGCAGTTTAGTGGTGCCAAGCATGAGAGCCCTTTGGCTCATTTGAACGAATTTGAGAAGTACTGCAATACCATCAAGGTTAATGGGGTGAATCAAGAGTTCGTGAGATTGAAGCTTTTCCCCTTTTCACTTATTGGGAGAGCTCTCGAATGGTTAGAGAAGGAGGTGAAGCCGAACTCTCTACACACTTGGGATGATGTCACGACAGCATTTTTGGGAAGATTCTGTTCTCAAAAGAAGACGGCCGATGCTACAGCCTTGATTCAAGGGTTTCGGCAAAGGAGTGGGGAGTCGATCTATGAAGCATGGGAAAGGTACAAGGAGTACCAAGAGAGTGCCCACACCACGGAATCCCAACATATCAAGTTTTACAGATTTTCTATGGAGGATTGAGTCCTCAAGGGAAGACCAGTTTGGATGCGGGAGCAGGTGGCCCAATAATGAACAAAACTGAAGAGCAAGTCATAGATATTATCGAAGATGTGGTACGACACCACATGGATTGGCAAGACGGCGAGCGAGATGCTGTGAACAAGAGTGGAGGAGCGGTCTATTCAGTGGACCACCTCAATGCCATTAGCAACCTGACATCACAAATTACGAACCTCGGGAAGGAGATGTCAGTGATTAAAGCCAAGCTCGATTCCGTGCCATTGCAAGATCTTCCCTCTCCAATCTAGGGGAGAGGTATGAATCCTAATCCTTCCGTTTCTAATATGCTTGTAGGATGTATTTTCTGTGAAAACTGTGGGTCTTATGATCATTATACTAATGCTTGTAATTTTGATCCCTCATATGATCCTAATAATAATGATGGTAATAGATATAATAATGAACAGGTCAATGCTATGTCTTTATGATAACGGACTAGGAATGACAATAATAGATATCTGCCACCTAATCAAAGAGGGAACAATTATAATCAGGGAGGTAATGATTTTGATTATCAAAACCAGTGGGGAAATAGGGGCAAAGGGACCAAAATTCCCAAGGACCCTATAATCAACATGGTGGTTTTGGAAATCAAAACCAATACAACAGGGTAATCAAATGAATCATAATTCCCAAGGGAAATTCAATCAAGGGGGAAACGACATTAATAACAGGGGAAACTGGAATAATAATAAGGGGTACTCTAGATCAAAATCCCAACAATTCTAATGTGCGTGGTTCCCGAGCTACAAATGATAATTATTATGCTCAAGGACCACCACAGAGATCTATCTTGGAGGAAATGATGGAGTCCCAGGCAAAATGTTCAACACTTATATGTCCACCACTGATAAAAAGTTTAGTGAAGTGATGACACATAATAAGATGCTTGAAACCCAGATTTCTCAGTTGGCTAGTGCTATAAAAGATGGGGTTGGAGTTTCAAAACTACCGCCTCAAGGTATTGACCCTAAAAATTCTATGAATGCTATCACCACTAGGAGTGGAAAGACTTTGATAGGGAGCGATAATGTAATACCACCAAAGAGTCAACCTGTGACTCCACCTATCACTGATAATGTTGTAGAAAGTGAGGATGAGAGGACCAGAGAAAAAGATAAAATTATTGAGGTCCCAAAGGAACAGGTGGGAGCACAGACCAATGAACCCGACCTATTACATAGACTCCCCTACCCCAAAAACATGTGAGACATAAGCTAGATGCCCAATTCGGAAAGTTTTTGGAGACTTTGAGAGAAGTCCACCTTTCTATACCATTCACTGATGCTATTAAGCAAATGCCTAACTATTCTAGGTTTTTAAAAGATATATTGAGTGGTAGAAGAAACTGTGAAGGGGTAGAAACTGTTAACCTCACTGAACACTGTAGTGCTATAATAATGAACAAAATGCCTCCTAAGTTAGGAGATCCGGGTAGCTTTTCAATCCTTGTGCTATAAACAAAATGAATATTGATAATGCTTTGTGTGATCTTGGAGCCAGTGTTAGTCTCATGCCATATTCTGTTTATCGACGATTAAATATAGGAGAACTTCTTCCCATTAACATATCCCTTCAATTAGCCGATTGATCGATCAAATTTCCAAAGGGTAAGGTGGAAGATGTTCCCCTAAGGGTGGGGAAGTTTGTCATACCTGTTGACTTTGTGGTCCTAGATATGGATGAGGATGTTCATATACCTATAATTCTAGGACGTCCTTTCCTAGCTACTTCGGGTGCCCTTATTGATGTAAAGGGTGCCAAGATTTCATTGAAAGTAGGAAAGGAGGTTTTAGATTTTGATTTTAAATAAAACTATGAAATATCCTTGTTCTAATTCTGATAATTGCATGATGGTTGACACTGTTAATTCCATTGTCTCTGATATGCGTAAAGAATTATTCTATACTAATCATGATTTTGAGTTGAATGAGAACAAGGAAAACAGGGACATGGAGGAGCAATTTCTAGATGCATTAGATGTGGCCATTGCAAAGGAGGCTAATGAAGCACCAAAGGTAAAGCTTAAACCCCTTCCAACACATCAAGGAAGGGTTTCCCCTGTGTTTGTAGTACCTAAGAAAAGGGCGGTGACTATTGTCAAGAATAAGAATGGTGAGCTTATCTCCACTGCAATGGCAAGTATTGATTATGGGTAACCTGTAATCCATGTGTTGCGTCAAGCTAATGACGTTAAAGAAGCGCTTCCGGGAGGCAACCCGAGACCCAGTCAATGAGGTACTTTTCTCTTCCCCTTTTTGCCTTCTAGGTAGTCTCTCGATGCCTGACATTGAGGACAATGTCTATACTAGCTTGGGGGGGTGAATGGTTTCCTTGTTGATTTTCCCTTGTTTTTCTTCATATTCCTATAAAAAAAACGAGTTTCTTTTTGTTTCGTTTTGGTTTGTTCCTATCTAACCTGTGCAGATATGAAGACTCATGGAGGTAGCATTAGGAGCTTCGCCGCATCTCATGTTGTCTTAGTGTGTTTTCAAGAAGCATCTGGTGAAATCTTTCCCTTTTTCCCTTAGTTTTTTTTGTTTTTTGTGTGCTTAGGATAATTTAGTTTAGGAAGAAGTTGAATGGTTCGAGGATGTTCGATCGGTTCTAAAGAACCTGGGATCATTGATGTTGATATCAATTGATCACTTGTTTGTCGATTGGGATTATTATGTGATTTTCATGCCTCTTTATGAGCCATTTAGCTTGTTTAGATTACTTAGTTGTTTATATATGTGTGCAATATAGGAAAAGCTTCTGTTATGAGAATGTGTAGTCTAGTTTATATGATTTGCCTCATAGTCTTTTCCTATATTTTTGGATCGTGATAAACTTGTCTAATTGCATAAACTTTTGGAATAATGCTCATATTTGGATTCGAAACGTGAATGAATGTGTGTGGAATATCTATTTCTACTTAAGCCAGTGATGAATACACAGTTTGAGTCTATTGTTGATCAATGTAGACGAGTCTAGGCGAAGGTAGTTGGTTAGAACACTTTTGTCATGTGAAACTCTATGCCTTTGGGCAGTGGTAAGATGGAGTCGCTTCCCGGTTGTGGATTTGACCCCTTGATTGGTAGTTGCTTTATTTGTTAGATCCCGTGAGGTTTATTTGTTCTAGCCTTCATCATTCTTGTTGAGTGGCATATTTGGATCCTTGATTACGCATTTTTCGATCTTTGTGTTGACTAGTAGCTCCCGAGACCGACTTGACACTTTTAAGGGAGGAAGAGGGCACCTTTTTCATTTTTCTTATTTTGTTCCTTTTGTTTTGTTACAAATTGATTTTCTTTTTACATCATCTTACTTGCTAACCATGTTGAGCTTTAATTCCATTCTTGGTTACCCATGTTACAAACCCGATGGCCAATGTTTTACCAACCCTTAGTTGTGAAGCGTTTACCTCGCAAGGTTTGTTTGAGCTTATTGTATATAAATCAAGAATAATGATCGATAGTTGGTTTGAGCAAGTTTGAAAGTGAGCTTAATTGTAAAGATGTAATATGAAAATTTGTTTTTGAAAAAAAAAGAAGAAAAAAAATAGAAAAGAAAATCAAAATAAAAAAAGGAGAAAAGCCGTCCGAATTGTGAAAAAGGCGAGGACATATGAATAAAAGCTTTGAAGTTTGAAAAAGGTGATTTGAGTGTGTATAACATAGAGAGTTTGGGATGTGTAAAAGTGTGATCAATGTTTATTGTGGAATGTGAATTGCATCTTTTGAACTATTGTTTTTTGAGAATTGTGATTCTTGCGCTTCATTTAGGAATTAACCCCATTTTTTAAATTGTTTTCACCTACCTTACCCATTGCCAATACATTACAACCCTTTTAAGACCCTTAGACTTTAGAGGTGTTCGGTTCTCAAACGGTGGAGGGAGATACCTTTCAACCCTATGGAAAGATTATGCGTAATCGAGATGTCGGGATACCTTTGTTATTTCCTCAAAACATCACTTCTTCCGGTTCCTTCGAGGAATCACGAGGGGCCAATTAGGGTGAGGATTTGAAGCAAAAGGGGATGACGTGGCGGTTTGGTCAGGTTTAGAGGGAAGCATGATTTCTTTGTTCTCTATGCTTGGTTTAGGTCTTGTTCGCATTTGATCAACGATATCTTGGATTGTGTGTCTCGTTGCTTGTTTGAGTGAGTTTTCCTTCCGTGCATGGTTGTTCTAAGTAGGATCCATTTATTTCATTTCGTGCTTAATTTGATTTGTTCGCAATGGCATAGTTTATTTGATATTGTGTGTGTTTCCCTTGGTTTTTGCTCGAGGACTAGCAAAAGTGTAGCTTGGGGGGTTTTGACAAGCGCACTTTAGGGCGCGCTTTAGAGCATATTTTAGGATGATTTTGGATGTATTTGGGGCCGCTTTGGCCGATTATTACCTTGTTATGCTTACGTTCCCCATATTACATGCTTCACGGGTTTTCGGTTTGTTTTTGATGTGTTTTCAGGTAATATCAACCGAGTTTAATCGGATCCCGAGCCCTTGATGCGTAACCGAGCTAGCCTTGACCGGAGTCCGAGGAGTTAAGGAAGTTCAAGTGCCGTGCATTGATTACATAGCACAGGCAGCACGGCCGTGTTACCATAGGCACACCCGTGCTGGCCTATAAGCAAGCAACCCCAGGCAAGGCAGCACGGCCGTGCAAGCCAATAGCACGGCCGTGTCAGTATCCACGCACCCGCACGGCCGTGCAGGCCATTAGCACGGCCATGCCAGATGTTGCCCGTGCCCGTGTCAGCTTCAGTATGAGCCCCGTGCTAGAGCATATTCAGCACGGTCGTGCCATTTTTAGCACGGCCGTGCCAGGAAGCTGCACGGCCGTGCCATATATAGCACGGCCGTGCCATATATAGCACGGCCGTGCCAATTTGAAGAAGAAATCCGGTTTACTTACTGACAAGCTAGCACGGCCGTGCCAAATTCAGCACGGCCGTGCTGATCCAGGGTTAACTGCGCGCTTGACTTCTCCGAATTAGAAGACGTATATAAGGCCCGACTTTAAGAGGATTCAAGAGACAGTTTTAGAGATAGTTTTGAGAGCCTTTGTAGAGAGTTATTGGAGAACGTTCTTAGAATTAGAGATTCATTAGTTTTCTTAGAGATATTTCTAAAGATTTTAGTTTTCTTGGATTGATTTGAAGCAAGATTTGCGAAGATTCTTTGTATTATTCATTGACGACGGATATCAAAGTTCTGAACTTTTCCATTGATTCGCATCAATACAATTGGTATTATTCATTCTTGTTTATTAATCAAGCTTTATTATTCCTTAATCAGAATTCATGTTTATATCTATTATGCTTTTGGAATTCATTATTGCTTTGATTATGAATATGTGTGAGTAGTCTCCTAGCTAGGGTTTCGGGATGAAACCCGGCCTAGGTAATCTATGTAATTGAGGATTGATTTTGATAAACGGATTGTGATTAAATTGATTATATGCGATTGCATGTTAATTCATTATAATAGGAGTAGCTAACCTAGAATCTTGAATTTGATTGCATGATATTCTTGATTTGAACAAGAGATTGTGAATTGAGTATTTCATTATTGAATGTGGTTTGATTATGTATCGAGTAATGTTAAGTGCATGAGAAATCCAAGCTTAGTATTGGCCGTTGTCTTCCTATCACATGATATTGATCAGACTTATAGTCTTTTCATATCCCGTTTGTCTTTGTGATTCCTTGTTGCTTAGTTACCAATGGTTAGGCGGATTCCCGTTCTCCTTAGTGTCTTAGTTTATTGATTTATTCCATCTTATTAGTATTATTTTAGAACACCATTTTCCATTGATTTCGAACTAGCTTAGGTTTAAGATTGAATTGTAATTACTCTCGTTCCTCGTGGACCGAACCTTTATTTGCCATTGTACTTGGTTATAGGGTGTTCGTATAAGTATTGTTTGATTGAGAGTTAGATTGTAGCGACCGATTTAACCCTTGTCAGTGACAGGGTGACACCGGCCAAGGAACACTTAGGTGCAAGAATTGAGTTCAAAACACCTATAATGCCTAAGAGAAAGAATACTACTAGAGACAAGGGGAAAAGGAAAGCTACAGACAAGAAAGTTTGGGTGGAAAAGAAGCATGGGGTGCTAGCTGAAGGAGAAACAATCTATTCTAAAATTGAATGTAGGTCTTCTAAAGGATGCCTACTGGCTAAAGTAATGGATGAAGAGGAGGAGGCGGAAAAGAATTGGAAAAGAGCAAAGAAGGAGAAGAAAGACTAGAACATTGCTTAGCTTTAGATTTATTAGAATCTTAATTTTTATTTAAAGTTAATTTATTTCTGCCTTATTTAAATTCCATTAACAATGTAATTTTATTTCATTAATGAAATTTCAGCTTTCAATTAAATTGTTACTTTAAATTTATTTTATTAAAGCAATGAAAAACCGAAAAAAATTAATTTTCGGAAATCTTTCAAGTACGGAAGTCGAAAATTTTCCGAAAAAACACCGAAATTCGCCCAGATTTTATGACTGAATTGGCGTCAGTAATTGCAGATTGGCGCCAGCTATTGAGGTCCGGCGCCAGGCGCCAATTCCATCGTCTGGCGCTAATGGCTTTTGGCTGGTGCCAGACTCTGTTCTGTGACGCAAGTTGCTTTTCCGACTTTTGTTGACTTTTTGTTGATTCTGGAACGCGGAGATGTCGAAAAATAAAGTGGCTGCACCCGTAATGGGTTGCCTACGTATCCTTTCCTAAGGAATCAGGCCGAACGTAGCTCTCTTGAGTGTCCTAATCAAGTAATTATGGGTAGTATTTTTTAAGTTGGTCAAGATTGGTCATATTTGAGAATTCATTGCCATCCATGTCAGTTAATTTTGCTGCACCACCTGACAGGATTGTTTTGACAATGTAGGGGCCAGACCAATTAGGTCTAAACTTTCCCCTTGGATCTAAAACATTTTTTCTTAGCGCTTTTAATACCAAATCTCCTACTTTGATATTTCTTGTCTTGACCTTCTTATTAAAATGTCTAGCCATACGAGTTTGATAGCACTGAGTGTGTTGTAGTGCTTCTAGTCGTTTTTCGTCGAGTAGGATCAATTCTTCATATCGTGCCCTAGTCCATTCGACTTCATTGAGTTTACTTTCTAGCGCAATACATAGAGATGGTATTTCTACTTCGACAGGTTGTACGACATCCATTCCATATACCAAAGAAAATGGTGTATTTCCTGTTGACGTACGGATTGACGTGCGATAACCCCACAATGCAAAGTGAAGTTTTTCAGGCCAATCCTTAAAATTTTCTGTCATTTTCTCGATGATAGTCTTTAAATTCTTATTAGCTGCCTCGATTGCTCCGTTTGCTTGAGGTCTATAAGGGGACGAATGATGATGTTGGATACCATATTTATGTACTAATTCTTCACATTCGGCTTGAAAGTGAGTTCCATTGTCACTTATCATTTCATGTGGGACTCCATATCGACAAATCATATTTCTCTCGATAAAAAGTGCTACATGTTTTGCGGTGAGTTTAGCATATGATTGTGCTTCAACCCACTTCGTAAAGTAATCAATTGCTACTAGAATAAATTCATGGCCTCCTGTCCCTGGAGGAGCGATCTTGCCAATTATGTCAATTCCCCATGTAGAGAATGGCCATGGTGATGTGTAGGTGTAGAGCAAAGATGGGGGAACGTGTTGTAAATTGGCGTAAATTTGACACTTAGGGCATCTTTTCACATATTGATGGCAGTCCCTATTCATGGTAGTCCAATAATACCCTTCTCGCATTATTTTCTGGACTAACATTTTGCCATTTATATGAGTTCCACAGATTCCTTCGTGGATCATTCTCATTATTCTTTGTGCATCCACCTTCCCTACACATAGGAGGGCTCGACCTTTAGGTACCCTTTTATGTAGCTCGTTGTCTATGAGTACATATTGAGAAGCCAAAAGTCTCAAGGCTCGTTTTGCTCTTTTGTCAGCATGAGGAGGGTATTCTCCATTGGTGACATAGTTGAGAATGTCTGTGTACCATGGTTCTTCTTCTTGTTCTTCATCTTCGTCTTGGACTGGGTCGTCGTCTTCTATAGCCTGTATATATGCCGGTTTGTGCCTTTTTTCGATAGTTAGAGGCATTTGCTCGATATCTGTGGGAATCCTAACCATTGAGGCTAATCTTGCCAAGGCATCAGCAAATTGATTTTCTTCTCTAGGTAGATATGTGTATTCCACCTTCTCTAACTGATCGGTAAGAGTTTCCAGATAAGTTTGGTAAGGGGCTAGGCTTTCGCTCCTTACTTTCCACCTTTTAGATATTTGATTGATGATTAGAGAGGAATCTCCGAATATCCTTAACTTCTTTACTCCCAATGCCAAAGCTGTTTCAAGGCCTACCACACATGCTTCATATTCAGCAGCATTGTTGGTAACGTCGAAATCGAGTTTTATTGAGATTGGGACGTGTTCTTCTTTAGGTGATACTAGTAGCACTCCGACACCACATCCCTTTTGGTTTGAGACTCCGTCAAAATACAAGGTCCAAGTATCATCTTCGGTGACCATCAAATCTTCATCTAGAAATTCGTTGTCCTATATTGGTGTCGAGTCTTCTATTGGAAAATCTGCCAGAAAGTCTGACACCACGGATCCTTTAATAGCTTTTTGTGGCATAAACCGCACATGAACTGGGCTAAGTTGACTATCCATCTTGAAATACGTCCATTGAGCGTTGATTTCTCGAACAAGTATTTGAGTGGATCTAATCGAGATACCACGAAAACGGTATGCACCAACATGTAATGTCTCAACTTAGTTGTGGCCCACACTAAAGCGAGGCACAATTTCTCGAGTGGTGTATAGCGTGTTTCGTATTCGAGCATCTTCTTACTTAAGTAATAGATTGCATTCTCTTTGTTTTCTACCTCTTGTGCTAGCATGGCTCCCATTGTCTCTTTGGTAACCGTCAGATATAACCTAAGAGGTATTCCGGGAAATGCTGGCGCTAACACGGGAGGATTTGCGAGATAGGCTTTGATCCAGTCAAAGGATTTTTGACACTCGTCATCCCATATTACTGGTACATTCTTCTTGAGCTTTTTGAAGATTGGTTCACATATCGTTGTTAGTTTTGATATGAACCTACTTATGTATTGCAACCGACCAATGAATCCTCGAATCTGTTTCTCAGTCTTGGGCGGTGACATTGACATGATTGCTTTAATCTTGGTTGGATCTATCTCTATTCCTCTAGAGCTTATGACATACCCCAAGAGCTTGCCTAAGGTGACTCCAAAAGCACATTTTGATGGATTCAACCTCATATTGTATTTTCTTAACCTTTCGAAAAATTTTCTTAAGGCTACTTGATGGCCTGGACGGTCCTTTGATTTCACAATCATGTCGTCGACATATACTTCAACTTCTTTGTGCATCATGTCATGAAGCAAGGCAGTTGCTGCACGTTGGTAAGTAGTACCTGCGTTTTTCAACCCAAATGGCATTACCATGTAACAGTAAGTGCCTCATGGTGTGATGAAAGTTGTCTTCTCCATGTCTTCTTCCGCCATGAGAATCTGTTTGTACCCTGCGTATCCGTCCATGAATGAGAGAAGCGCGTGATTTGTTGTGTTGTCTACCAGAATATCGATGTGTGGCAAAGGGAAGTCGTCCTTTGGACTTGCCTTATTTAGATCTCGATAGTCGACACACATCCTTACCCTTCCGTCTTTCTTTGGAACTGGGACAACGTTGGCGACCCATTCGGGGTATTTGGATACCTTGATGAAACCTGCAATTATTTGTTTTTGAACTTCTTCTTTTATTTTAAGTGCTACGTCGGGTTTCATTCGACGCAACTTTTTTTTTACAAGTTTCATTCCGGAAATTAATGGTATAGTGTGTTGAGCTATTTCTCTGTTAATGCCTGGCATATCTTCATATGAACAAGCAAATACATCGATAAATTCTTTAAGCAAGTTAAATAAATTGGTTCTTTCTTGTTTATTCAATGTTAGTCCGATTTTAACTTCTCTTTTATGAGTTGAATCATTTGAGATGTCAACTGTTTCAGTCTCTTCAATTACTGGTGTTTTCTTTTCAAGTGTTTCCATTGCTTTAATAAATTATTTATCTTTTTCATCGTTAGCTAAGCAATGTTCGTCATCTTGGGTTAGGGAAGAACACGAGAAGTAAGGAGAATGAGTGATATTATTATACTCTGAGATCATTACATCAAAGAGCGATATGTCCTTAGGGACTGGATGACTAACTATCCTAGGAGAGGAAATAGGAAGGGGAGGCGTTATAGCTAAAGACCCAGAAGATTCTACAGGGAAAAACTCAGACTCTGACTCTGACGATTCTTCAAACATTGGCCCTTGCCCTGTCGTGATTGATATCTTCCTCCCACTTGGAGGGGTCGAATTTTTCGCTTTGTAGGACCGTTTGAATGAGTGAGGAGTTATCTTCCTCATAAACTTTCTCATTCTTTTCTTGCCCAAACAGTAATCCCATGACGTTAAAGTCAAAGCATGGAGGTGCTTTCTCCTTATGGACGGGAGTAGGGATTTCGTCAATGAAGTAGCAATCCAAGAAAATCTCGAATCCTGGTTGTCGTATGCCATTTACAACAAATGGTTCGGGAAATTCATGGCATGGATAGTCCTCTCCTTCTTTTATAAACTGACCATTAAGCGTAAGGGGGTACTGATCCATTGGAATTACTTTCTTTTGAATGCGAGCGTCTCCACGTGCTTTCAATTTGTCCTGGGATCGCTTGAGATCTTTTCGAGTCGGATCGAAACCAAGTCCGAAAGTATCTAGTTTAGGGAGGCCAGGTGACTCTATCGATTTTGCTATCCCCTTCTTCTTTCCTAAGGTCATCCCAGGGAAGTGTCCTTGTTTCTTTAGCATAGTGTTGATAATCATGTTGGAATGGGAGTCGTGGCAAAGAGATGTCCTTTCATCCTCTTGGATTAAGGAGACTTCTTCGTTAAAGCCCCATAGGTCTTCATCATCTTCGTCATGCTCCACGTTGATGATTGGATTCTCTATTAATTTGATCCTCATTGGTGAAGCATCAATGGTGATGGGGATTCCATTAACTATGGCTTTCACTTGTTGGTGGAGAGATGAAGGGACGGCCTTTAGATCATGGAGCCAAGGGCGTCCTAACAACAGATTGAATGAGGCTTTGATGTCTACCACTTGAAAAGTAGTAGCATGTTCTATTGTTCCTGCCGTCACATTTAGGGTTATTTTGCTAAGAGCTTGACGTCGAGTATTATCGTAAGCTCTTATTCCTTGTGTGGACGGAGTTAAATCCTCATCCTTTATGCCGAGCATCCTCGCAGTCCTAAGTGGACAGACATTAATAGCCGATCCATTGTCTACAAGAGTCATGGGAACATTCATCCTTTTGCAGACTACCGTGAGGTTTAACGCCTTATAGTGTTTGTCACCTTCCGGGGGTAAGTCTTTATCAGAGAAGGTGATTAGATTAATAGGACTAGGGAGGTCACTCGTGAGGAAGTTAGCTAGTCCCTCAGGAGTGGTGTCAGAATCTATCCCGATTTTGTCCAAGGCATTCATCACAGCTAACCTATGTTCTCGAGATGTCGCCAGAAGCCTCCATACATTCATCTCCACTTTTGTTTTCTTGAATTGTTTAACGATGTCATTGTCTTCGATGATAAGTATGGGAACTTGTTGTACAGTAGGCATAGGTTCTGTTGAAACGGGAGGTTGTATTCTCCCGGATCTTGTGAGGACGTCTATTGATGAATCTTCTTCAGCACAAATGTCGTCCGTGGTGTATGATACAGAAGGTGAAGGTCCTAATATGTCTTTTAGATAGACATCTTCTTCATCACTGTCCCATACTCCATTAACATTTATGTCCTCTTCTTGTTGAACTTGGACTAATTCCTTTCTATCAATCATTTTCTGCACCAAATCCTTAAACTTGAAGCAGTTTTCTAGGGTGTGTCCTCTTGACTGATGGTATTGACAGTAATATCTATCTGTCATTTTTAATGATTCAAATGGTCTCGGTTCGAGAGGTTTGATCTTGCCATTCTCGGAGAGCATTTCAAACATTTGTGTATTCGGGATCCCAATTGGAGTATAAACTTTATTGCTCTTCTTGGGTCTTTCGGTGACTTGTAAGGGAAAGTGTTTTGCCTCATAAGTCGTTTTTACTGGTGTGAATTCTCTCTTAGGTTCTTCATCATATTCCTTGTGAAGTTCATTCAAAATTTTGAGAGTTTCATGTAATAGTTGCGATGTCTCCCTCAGATACAGTGTGAGTATTCGTATCTCTACCTCATTTGCTGGTTCTGGAAAATTATCTTCGACATCGAAAAAGGTCTCTTCTTCTTCCTCTTCGACGTTGGTTTCTTTGACAGGCTTAATGAGATATGAGGGGTCAACTTCGCTTTCTTCATCGGAGATAGCCAATGTGTGAGCTAGAGGTGCATTGTCAATACTCGGTTTCTTACTGGCAGGGGGCAACGGCAGCTTGTTACTGTCAATTAGGTCTTGGATAGCTTCCTTAAGCTTCCAACAACTTTCAGTAGAATGGCCCCTACCTTGATGATATTTGCAATGCGCATTGGGGTTCCAATTAGGCGACCTCTTCTCGACTGGTGGATCTCCAAATGGTCCAATGGGAGTTATAAGACCTTTTGCATTTAGCCGATCAAACTCGGTGTCATAACTCATGCCAATAGGAGTGAAGTTTCTCCTAAAGGGTTTCTTTTGTCCTTGATTATTCATGGTGAGGAATTCTCCTAGATTAAAGGCGCTAACATTATTTGAGTGGGCGGTTTTGGAAGAAAAAGGATTGTCGTTCTTCTTTCCTTTCCAACCACTGTTGGATTTATTGTTGGCAGCTTTAGATTTAGCTAAGTCATCTTCAATATTAACCCCAATATCATAAACAGCCTTAAAGGTATGAAGGTTATTTTGATATTTAAGATGTTTTGAATATTTTTCTTGGAGATTTTTAATGAACAGTCTCACAGACTCTTTTTCACTTGGTATCTCAATCATTTTAGCTGAGGTTTCTCTCCACTTGTTAAAGAAAGATGTGAAGCCTTCATTCTCCTTCTGTTTGAGGATTTCAAGTTCTTTATGGTCAGTTTCGACTTGAACGTTGCACTTGTACCTATCGACGAAAGCGTTTGCTATGGATTCCCAGGTAGAGGTCTTTTCTTTTTCAAGAGAAAAGAACCATTGTTGGCAAACGGTCTCGAGAGATAGCGAGAACAGAGAAGGGAAAACTTTCTTATCGATACCCTTGATACTCATTATTGTTTCAAATGCCCTTAGATGGAAGTAGGGGTTGTCGATTGCCCTAAACTTTGGGATGTCGTTGGCACTGAACTTCTGCGGAAGAAGATCCTTATCCACCGAGACCCCTTGGGATGTGAGTTCTTGACACTTGTAGTTGCTGGACAACTTGCTTAGGCTTTCTTGCATGAGGTCCATTTGTTGTTGCTTCGCGGGATCCTCGATCTTAAGTGCGAGAAGCTTTAGTGTCTCAATTACAGTAGCCAGTTGGTTCTTGAGATCGTTAACTTCTTCCTGAGTTTCCATTATAACTCTTGCTTTCCTCTTGCGAGCTATAGGTTTGTCGAAAAGTTGGACTTGTACGAAGAGGTTATCTTTGATTAATCGTCCTTCCTTTCTTGACCACGCGTTGTAAATTAAGCCATTTTGCGTTTTAATTACTTGACTCGAATCAATTTGACTTTATGGTTTTTATTTTAAAAAAAGAGGGTATGTAAAAAAGGGTATGCAAAAAGTATGCATATTTTTAGGGAGCAATAATGTACATGTGTTTAGGGAACTTAAGTACTATTATTTATTGGAGGATTAATATCCGACTTACCCCCCTAAAAAAATGACGAAAAATAACGCGCGCACACAAGACTCCCTTAATCATGGTCAAGACATGTGTATTGGTGTGTGTATTGAGTGTAAGTGACATGCTTGGACTCTTGTGTAAGACCATGGGACTTAGTGCCTAAACTCGAATATTGATTCAATTAAGCATTATTGCCAGCAAAATTAACCGAATTAAACAGGAAACTGATTAATTAGACATTAGGTGATGACTCGACAAATAACCCGAAATGTCGGCCAAGCGACAGGACTGGCGTCACAATATGGTGGTTGGCGCCAGACTTTTTAGTAAATGTCTGGCGCTACACACCATACAGTGGCGATACAGCTCAGATTTTGGCACCAATATTGGAGCCTCGGTCTGGGACTGTTTTCGATATTATTAGTCAACTAGGGTATGCCTAAAGTCATACTAGGTCAATTCCGATTAAAAGAAGAAAAAACTTTATTGACTCGAATTAATTAATTAATTAATTAATTAGGCAAAGTTCTTTAAGTCATTAATTATAATCTCAACACAAATCAACAAACGGTTAAGAAGAGCATATGATATATATGCACAAAAAATAATGCACAATTAGGCAAGTAGGCACAATATGATGCAATGAATTCGCAACCTAACCATGGCTCTAGTTCTCTAAAGTTTGGGATATGGTTTAGTCAAATAGAGTCCATGGTTAATTGTCCAGATGCACCGCGTAGAAGCCTAACCGTGAAGGGTTAACGCATGTGGATAGAACACCGCGAGTTTTTTTTAGAAAAACTCACTTCCATGGTTTGGTGAATTCAACCTCTCAGATGTACCCTTTGTTGCCAGGAGCGTTCAATCGGGTAGATAGAGCATGAATTCCCAGAGGGTTATGTCCATATGTAGAACACATATGGGTTTCAGAAAAGTGAGAAAAAATTCAATCAGGAAGTAGGATCGAGCAAACAATACGAAAAACCGGTCGAAATTAGAACGCATATTTCTGGCTCGGTATTGGGGGAAATTGGCGCCAGCAAACAGAGACTGGCGCCAACTTTTAACTGTAGTGCCTGGCGCCAATACTGGCGTCTGGCGCTATGGCAAAAAGTGTGGCGCCAAGCTCTGGCCCCTGACGCTACTTCCCACATGCCTCAGCAGCTTTCTGTGCTCAATAAAATCATCCAGTTTCGCGCGGTGTTATTTCAGTCCTAGTTATGAAAGACATTTCTCAAATTTCCTACGTGTAAAATCCTTATGTTTTTAACTCATTAAGGATGGTCTTTCCAATGAGAACCTTTTTATGCATATGACAATAATGTTAATCAAAATTACGCACATGAAATACTTAGAACTTTTCGAGTCTCATCCACTCATTCTAAATCATTCCCGAAACAAATTCAGGAATTAAAATAGAAATCCTCCCTAGTGGAGTCGCCAAAAACTGTAGGGAATAATTTCAAGCCTTTAAATCCCACTAGCTTGAACCCCACTGTGATCATACACTAAACTACGGTGGCGTCCAAAAGGGAAGAAGATAGAGCAAAAGAGTCGCCAACAAGTTTTTAAGGAACTTGTAAACCGTTCACGAGGTGAAGGTTACACCCCTTAACGATCCAAGAGATCGTCAACTCCATAAGGTCATGAATCAAATAAGGGTTCGGGGATGATGGTACAAATCCAACCTAAAAGAGATTGAACCTGCCCTAATAATAGGCCTCTACTTTATTCTGCTCGTATTCATGTACGCTTTCTGACTAACATACAATCAATAGGATTAACCCTAAACCTGTTTAATCTATGTTGGTTGAATATTAATGCACAAATAAACTATTATTGGCGATCAGTTGAATTTTTAATCACAATTAACCCTAAAAAGATTATTAATTATCTTATTAAGCGTGATTGC
Organism: Chenopodium quinoa; assembly: GCF_001683475.1. Taxonomy (NCBI): domain Eukaryota; kingdom Viridiplantae; phylum Streptophyta; class Magnoliopsida; order Caryophyllales; family Amaranthaceae; genus Chenopodium; species Chenopodium quinoa. The sequence continues at coordinate 3,017,180 of NW_018742817.1, read as the reverse complement.
AAATACCAATTCCCTTTAACCTGCAATAAAAGGTGATCAAGCAATAACAATATAAAATATATATCAAGCAACATAATAAATAATAATAATCAATCAGAATCATAATAATAATAAATATTAGGGAGAATATAGGAAGCATCATACTTTTAATCATACTTAATATTAAAGATACCCTAGACATGATACTAGGAATCAAAATAACAATCTAAGCATGATATCTACATCATAAATCAATTAATCAATAAAATCCCTTAAAGTACTTACTTGGATGTCTCGTACCTCTTTCTAATTACAAAATACACACGTTAGTAACATCAAGGAAAAATAATAAAACAAACAATCAAATTAAATAGTTTAAATAGAGATTTGGGACCAAACCCTCAGAAATTAAAACCTTTCACGTCTAGGGCGAATGCAACCTTGAATATGGCTAGGTGTTTCTAGATCTTGTGAATGCGGAATTTTGTATTAAAAAGCAAAGAAAAGAAAGAAGGAATGAATTAATATTATTGAAAATTGATGAATGAAAGATGTAGATGAAAAGAATTAATGAACGATTTGTGAATGAAGAGAGTTGATTATTGGTAATTGATAGATGTAGATGATGATGATAGTTGAATTAATGAATGTTAATTGATGATGAAAACGGAGTATTTGATACGATATTTATAGAGAAAATCAGCCAAAAAAAGATAATTTATCAAAACAGAATCTGAAGACCATAAAACCACCTTGGCGCCAGCCCTGGCTCATTGGCGCCAGGACCAGTGGCTAGCGCCAGACGCCAATGGCTGGCGTCTGGCGCCAATCCTGGTTCCAGGCGCCAAGGCCTGGGGTTGGACACCAAATTGGATTTCAACGCGTTTTCGAAAATCTGATAAATTTCCCGTACTGGAAGATAAAATAATATAATTTCAGTCGAAAATGCTATTTGATCTAAATTAAACTCTGAAGAATCCTAATTGAATTAAGAATGATAAGACCTTCTAGAATGTTCTAGAAGACTAAAACCATTCCTAATTGCATTAGGAATGATAAATCATATTAGGCCCTCCCCTAGATCATTGGGCCGTACTTAAAGCTCAAACCGGGCCCAGTTTAGTAAATTGGCCATAAATTCCTCAATATTCATCGGAATTGGGCTTATAATATATCGTTGGAAAGGTCTTTGCAAGCCTCATCCAACTACACCACTATTGGACCCATATCATGGACCAACAAAACTGTATTGGCTATTTTCTTAAAATAAAGTTTTCAAAAACAGGGAGAAGAGAAGAGAAATAAAACTTTCCGCAACGCTAGACCTTTCCACACTTCGTTTCATTTGATTATGATTCGACGTGAAAGGCACTCATCACTGGGTTTGGTTTTGGGGAGACACAAATGGGTGTCTACAATAATCATCATCATAATATTATAAAAATAAATTATAATTAAAATAATCATAAAAATAATCAAAACAATAATCATCATAATAACAATCATATTAATCATAATAATAATCATGTTAAAGCATAGCAAGATCCTAGGCATGATACTAACAAGATTAATAACAAACCCTAGCATGTCCCTAAGCATTAAAAATCAAATCTTTAATCCTAACATGATACTAACAATCATAAATATTAGGAGGAACATAGGAAGCATCATAACAATCATACTTGATATTAAAGTTACCCTAGACATGATACTAGGAATATCATAATAACAACCTAAACATGATTTCTACATCATAACATCAATAAAAAACCATTAAAGCACTTACTTTGAAGCCTCGTACCTTTTTCTAATAACAAAATACACACGTTAGTAACTTCAAGGAAAATAATAAACAAAACAATTAAATTAAATAATTGAAATAAAGATTTGGGACCAAACCCTCAGAAATTAAACCTTTCACGTTTAGGGCGAAGGCAATTTCAAATATGGCTAGGTGTTTCTAGTGCTAATGAATGCGAAATTTTGTATTGAAGAAAAGCTAGTTTAGAAAAAAAGAGAGAGTAATCAAGAAAACTTGATGAGAGTTGGTGAATGATTATTGGAGAGAATGAGAAAGTATTTATGAATGAATTCGTTAAAACTGGTTGTAGATGAATGAAAATTGGTTTTTAATACGTTATTTATAGAGAAAATCAGCCAAAAAGATAAAAACATCAAAACAGAGTCTGGCGCACGTAAAACTGAACCAGCGCCAACGCTGGCTGTTGGTGCCAGTCGCCAAAGCTGGCGCCAGGCGCTACTGCTGGCATTTGGCGCTGATTTAGAAAATCACGCGTTTTCTTAAAATCAGATAAAAATTGTCGTACAGGAGGATAAAATCGTATTTCCCTCAAAAATGCTCTTTTATTTTAATTAAAACTCTCAAAAGTCAACAAAAGTCAAATTATCAATGCTAATTGAATTAGGAATGAAAAGAACCTTCTAGAAGACTAAAACCATTCCTAATTGCATTAGGAATGATAAATCTATATTAGGCCCTCCCCTAGATCATTGGGCCGCATATAAGGCTCAAACCGGGCCCAGTTCAGTAATTTGGCCATAACTTCCTCAATATTCATCAGAATTGGGCTTATAATATATCATTGGAAAGCTCTTTTCAAGCCCTATCAACTTACACTACTATCGGATCCATATCATGGACCAACCAAACTGTATTGGCTGTTTTCTTAAAATAAGTTTTCAAAAACAGAGAGAATAGAAAAGGAATTAAAACTATCCGCAACACTAAACTTTCCACACTTTCACTTCATTCGATTATGATTCGACGTGAAAGGTACTCATCACTGGGTTTGATTTTGGGGAGACACAAATGGGTGTCTACACTAAGTATTTCATTAAAAGAACTTTGCAAGCTCGTTACCTTAGGAGTGTCGCCTGGTGGCTGCTCATCCTCCTGCTTGAGGTTGGAGCGGTTGAGAGTGTTGGCTTTTTGTGAGCAGGGAGCTTGGCCATTTCCTTGTCTGCAACAAACAACAAAGAGTTAGCAAGGGAATAAATAAACAAAGCAAGCAAAGTTAATAAAATCATGCGGCGTGCTACCTCTCGGCATCTCAGTACTAAGGCCGCAGGCGGCCAAGTACGTCCCGTCCGAGAGCCACTCAAATCGGGGATTATAGCTTTGGGTGTGACTTCCATAACCGCCGTCTCGTTGTTCATCCGGACGGCCACAATAAAGAGGCCCCGGTTAAAGATCTCCTCTTGTGCCCGCCTGGGAACAGGCGGAAGGGCCTTTTTTCCCAGCCAAGAGGCGTGGATGTTGGGTCCAGCGGTTGTACCACTTGTTTCTTTGGGCGTCTGGGGAAGAGACTATGTAAAATTTGGTCTTCCAGTCCTTCCATTTGTTCTCTTTCCCCGGCGTCATCATGTACCGGGTGTGGCTGGTCAAAGTAAACCAGCCGATCCCGTTTGGATTAGGCGTCCTACTCAGATAATGCATGTGAGTAAACGCCTCGAAGCTGGGATCCACCTCCAGCATCTCGCAGGCGTCAACGTAGCCCAAAATGTTGACCCAAGAGTTGGGGGCTAGTTGCCAGATACCCAGCTGGTATCCGTCCAAGATCCTCTCCACAGCCGGATGGAGAGGGAAGCAAAGTCCTGCCTGGATGGCTTCCTCGTAGCAGCCGAAGCACTAGTAACCATAGACGGCCATTTCAGGCCAAGTGACCATGTCAATAGCATCCGGCACGGACAGTAGAAAACCATGTCCCATGACATGGTCAGAAAGAAATTTAGGAAGGTCATCCTTCATGATCTTTCGCCTGCCTTCTGGGACGTGCAGATAATAAGGCGCACGTTCATGCCGCCTGGAAGCAGACGGCTCCTCCCAGCCCTCTCCCTTCTCAACGGAGAGGGAATCTCTGGCAGCTTTAAGGTTTGACTACGCCTCCTCCAAGTCAAGGGGGACGTAGTTAGAAGATGATGACGTAGAGTCATCATCAGAGCTTTCTTAGGAGCTGGGGGCTTGCTGGCTGGTACCAGCAGTGTCCTCCCCCAGCTCATCATCCGGCACCGATCCACTCGGCCGGGGTTTTCATATTCCTCGTCGCACTCCTCCAAAAATGAGTCATTTGCATTGGAGTGCTGACAGTGCTAGGAGGGTCTCTACTTATTTCAGAGACAGGCACCCTAATGGAGCCGTCAGATGTGATAGTCTCACTATCCGAATGGTACCAAGAACCATCCGCCCTATATCTCCTTGTTGTTTGCTTTGTTCTGGCCATCATCTCCTCAAAGGCACAGACATTGTCGGACTTGGAGATGTACTTAAAGGAAAGTTCTCGAACGAGCATTCGGCACTCCTAGTTCTAAATTCAGCCATCCACGGTGACCGGCTAATCGCTAATCTAGGCCGTGCCGGGTGCGTTTGGGAAACCATTTTTGATAAAGAAAAAATGCAAAGAAATAAGTAAAAAAGAGATCAGGCGGTTACCTTGGAAGAAGGTAACGAGAGTCGTCGGTCTTAGGCGTCTGGTTGAGCAGGCGAACTAAGGGGGTCGGCTGTCGGACGCTCTGGAAGTCAAAGTCTTTGAAAGTCAGAAGATTCAAGATTCTCTTAATGATTCACGCAAGTGTGAATCCAAGGAGAAGTCAACTTACTATTTATAGAGGGAGTGAAAACCTGGGGTGAAAACCTTAGATTCCTTAACAGTAAAGAGTAACAATTCGGCCAATCAGAGGCCGACACCTGTCACAGGCGTCATGTGCCAAGCACGTGACCCTTGTGAGGGGCAAATGTTTATGGTATTTTATACCCGGCCAAGTGGCCCAATCGGAGTTGAACATGTGTCACTGGAAGGGGCGCCACCTTGGACCTTCCAGATGGTGACACGTGTCGGGTAGATACCACCCTTCATTTGGGGTATTTGATGATCCAAAGTAGTCCAATAAGAGAGCGACACGTGTCGCCCTAAGAGACGCCCAAATGGCCTCTTAGGAAGAGCAACACGTGTGTAAGGAATATTTTAAGCGTTAACCCCTAGCTTGAACCCCACTGTCATCATACACTAAAGTACGGTGGCGTCCAAAGAGAAAGAAGATAGAGAAAAAGAGTTGCCAACAAGTTTTTTTAGGAACTTGTAAACCGTTCACGAGGTGAAGGTTACACCCCTTAACGATCCAAGATATCGTCAACTCCATAAGGTCTTGAACCAAATAGGGTTCGGGGATGAAGGTACAAATCCAACCTAAAAGAGATTGAACATGCCCTAATAATAGGCCTCTACTTTATTCTGATCGTATTCATGTGCGCTTTCTGACTAACATGCAATCAATAGGATTACCCTAAACCTGTTTATCTATGTTGGTTGAATATTAATGCACAAATAAATCTGTTATTGGCGATCACTTGAATTATAATCAAATTAACCCTAAACAAGATTATTAATTATCTTATTAAAAATGATTACAAGTACAAATTCCCTTTAAACATGCATAAAAGGCGTGATCAAGCAATAACAATAAAATCAATCAAGCAACATAATAATAATAATAATAATAATAATAATAATAATAATAATAATAATAATAATAATAATAATAATCATAATAATAATCATAATAATAAATTATCATGATAAAGCATAATAATAGTAAGATCCTAGGCATGATACCAACAAGATTAATAACAAACCCTAGCATGTCACTAAGCAATAAAAATCAAAGCTTTAACCCTAACATGATACTAACAATCATAAATATTAGGAAGAACATAGGAAGCATCATAACAATCATACTTAATATTAAAGTTACCCTAGACATGATACTAGGAATATCATAATAACAACCTAAGCATGAACTCTATATCATAACATCAATAAAAATCATTAAAGTACTTACTTGGATGCCTCGTACCTCTTTCTAATAACAAAATACACACGTTAGTAACTTCAAGGAAAATACTAATCAAAACAATTAAATAAAATGGAAAGAGAGATTTGGGACCAAACCCTCAGAAATTAAACCTTTTACGTCTAAGGCGAAGGCAACTTCGAATATGGCTAGGTGTATCTAAATCTAATGAATGCGGAATTTTTATACTTGTGAAAAAGCTAGTTTAGAAAAGAGAGAGAGAGAGTAATTAAGAGAATCTTGATGAGAGTTGGTGAATGGAAACGGAGTTTTTAGAAAGCTATTTGTATAGGATATCTCCCGCTGAACTATCGCCCAGCCCCCAGGGTGCACACTCACCGCCGAATAAGCAACTAAAGGAGGGCTCATCAGCCCGGCAGAGTCAGCCCGCAGGGCTGACCAGGCAAAACTCTCCACGAAGGAGATAGTACGCCTATAAATAGAGGGTAAAGTACAGCGGAAAAGAGGTTAGACACTCAAGTTATTATACTTTCTACATCTCTCTAAGTACACTTTCTCTCTCTAAACACTCTCTAACTTAAGTTTCGGAGGGGGGTTCCTCGAGCCACCCCCGAGGGCAGTTTACGTGTGCTACCTTGTGTAGGTTGTTGACGGGACCCGGCTCACCCAGCATAACCATTGGATCCACACCTGGAACAATTGGCGCTAGAAGGAGGGGCTTGAGATCATCTAACCTGAGGTTCACCAACTGAGCTAGGGACTAGTTAACTAACCACCATGGCCGGAGAAGAAACTGTACAAACACCCACATCCAAAACTAATGAGACCATCCAAACACAACAAAAAACACCCCCAGTAACCAGCGATCCAAAAGGATCCACCGGAAACCCCAAATCGACCATCTCACGAAAATCCAACCCTATCGGATCGACATCAGCCACTGCTAAAGCAGCGGCGAAACCAGTAGATCCGGTAGGATCCAGCTCTATTTTCAAGTACGGAATGCCGTTAACAGGCGCGAACAATGAGCTTATTGTTTCAGCACCTGTAACCTAGAAACCGCAGCCCGTAAATATGCCAGCCATTCTGCAGAACCTCTCTAAGTGCAGCAAGGAACAGATGGCTGCAATGACAGCGGTCCTTACCAATATGGGTAAGGGGGCAAGCCCATCACCGACAACGGCAGCTGCAGAGCCCGCAGCGAAAAAGCCGGAAGTCTCAACTCTCACCCCTGAGCAGAAAGAGCTCATTCAGCTGAGGAAAAAGGTAATGGAGCTGGAAGCTCGCAACCTGAATCGAGAATGGAGCGTGGAGGAAATAAACCCCGCTCGAATCAGCCCGGAGAAGCGGGTCCCTCGTAGTAGGTCACCGGCCGCAGAGCGAGACCCAGCCTAGAGAGAGACAGACGAGCGCAAATCCAGATTGTTCCAGATGATTCCCCATTTTGCCGGGAGATTCTGGAAGAACCCATAGAGAAGGTGAAGATGCCGAGCTGCAAGTACAAAGGAACCACAACACCCAAAAGCCACATATCAGCTTTCGAGAATCATATGGTACTCTACACCATGACAGACTCAGTCTGGTGTAAGGCTTTCCCACCAACTCTGGAGGGGCTGGCAGCGGAATGGTATGGCGCCATCCCCAAATGTTCTGTATACTCGTACAACCAGCTGAAGAGAATGTTGATGGAGCATTTCATAACCTTGGCGGACAGTTACAAGATGACAACCGAGCTGATGTCCCTGGTTTAGGGAAAGGATGAGCCCCTGAGGGAGTTCATCACCAGATTCAATAAGGAGGCAACAACCATTCCAAATATGAGCCAGGAGGTAGCGCTGTTAGCAATGCAGAGTGGCCTACTGCCAGGGTCACCATTCAGAGCATATATGGGGCGTAAGAGCCTCAAAACGCTCGCCGAAGCGCTGGGTAAAGCGCATGAGTTCATCAAAGCAGACGAGACTGACAGAGCAATGCTGGGTCGGAAAGCAACAGGTGACTCAGTTAAGCGGGAAGAGGTCACCCAGGCAGAGAACACACCCAGGGTGGACCAGCCAAGCAGGGTTGAGCAAAACCGTAGAGAAGCGGACGGGGCAATGGGACTGAGAAGGTTCGATCCAAGGAAAGGGCCAAGGCCTAGGAAGTTTGATCAGTATACCCCACTAACCCATTCCAGATCTCACACATTCAGCGTAAATAAGGCTGATGATAAGTGGCAGAGGCCTCCAAGGATGGTAAACAGGAGTCATACCAGTAAGTGGTGTGACTTTCACAGGGACTATGGCTACACCACTGAAGAATGCACGCACTTGAAGGACAACATAGAGGACTTAGTCAGGAGAGGATACTTGAGTCAATTTAAGCAGCGTGATGACCCTCCCAGAAGAAGGGAGGAGGATAGAGCGGGCCGAGCTGACCGTAGAGGAGGTCACAGGGGCCCACCTGGAGACAAAGATAGAGATGGCAAACCAGAGGGCAGGGTGTACGTGATCAGCGGGGGTCCAGTACATGGGGGGACAGTTAATAGAGTGCGGGCTAACCTGTGGGCAATGATACATCAAATAAACGACAATGATAAGCGTAGATGGCCACCTCTTCCCCCGCAACCTCGAGCCACATTTGACGAGTATGACCAGAAGGGCATAATTTACCCTCATGATGACCCGCTGGTGGTGACAATGAGAATTGCAAACTGGGAGGTGGATAGAATACTGATAGACGGAGGCAGCTCAGCCAACATCATATACATCAGTGCGTTCAATGAGCTGAAGTTGGACAGAAAAGACTTGAAGAGAGTAAACTACGAGGTCACCGAGTTTAATGGCTCGGGGCTTACCCTAGAAGGCATAATCGAACCCTCAGTCCGGGTAGGAGAGAGGTCAAGAAGGCGTGATGTCCGAGCAGAATTTCTCGTGATAAACTCCCCTTCACCCTACAATGTAATCATGGGAAGACCGCTCATCCAAAAGATAGGCGGGGTGGTATCCACTTACCACCTGGCCATGGCTTACACAACTAATGAGGGTCATTCAGCAAAGCTCAGGAGAAGCCAGAAGACAGCCCAACAATGTTACATAACTGCCTTAAAGCAGCCTGCCAAAACCAGACAGCAGTCCGGTTCCGAGAGAAGGCTCCCTGAGCAACCTGAGAGGAAGTCGAGGAAAAGGAAGCGTGAAGAGTATCATAGGGAAAAAGATAAACAGAAGTTGGCAATGGAAAACTTCGAGCCTGCAAAAGTAGAAATGGCCAGACCACTTCCCTGCGGGGAGCATGTCACAGTCGAGCTCACAAAAGGTGATCCCTCGAGGACGGTGAAAATTGGGAAAGACATTGATCCAGGAATAGGGGTGCACCTCATAGAGCTGCTGAGAAAGAATAAAGACATTTTTGCATTTTCCGCAGATGAGATGCCCGGAATTGACCCAGCAGCCATGGAGCATAGGTTGAATATGAAGGAGGATATTAGGCCAGTCAGGCAGAAAAATCGAAGCTTCTTCACGGAGAAAAACCAGGCAATCCAGGAAGAGGTGGAAAAACTCTTGGAAGCAGGATTTATTGAACCCTGTGACTACCCTGAATGGTTAGCCAACGTGGTCATGGTGAAGAAGGCAAATGGCCAATGGAGAATGTGTGTTGATTTCACGGATCTTAATAAGGCCTGCCGAAGGACTGTTACCCACTACCACGGATAGATAAACTAGTAGACTCAACCAGCGGGCACGCCCTGCTAAGCTTCATCGACGCCTTCTCAGGTACCATCAGATCAGCCTTCACGAGCCAGACAGGCAGAAAACCGCATTCATTACCGAAGGGGGGGTGTATAATTACATAGCTATGCCTTTCAGGCTGAAGAACGCTGGAGCAACTTTTCAGAAGGCAATGGATAGAGTGTTCCTTCACCAGAAGGGAAGAAATGTGGAAGTATACGTTGACGACTCAATTGTTAAGAGCGTCACGCAGGCTGGACATATCATGGATCTGGAGGAAACATTTGCCACCCTGAACAAGTATTAAATCAAGCTCAACCCGAAGAAATATGTCTTTGGAGTGAGCTCGGGAAAGTTCTTGGGTTTTTTTATCAGCGAGAGAGGAATAGATGCCAACCCAAAAAAGGTCGAAGCAGTCCTCAGTCTTCCCGAGCCTAAGAGCATCAAAGATATCATGCGGTTGACAGGCAGAATGGCCGCACTAACCAGATTCATCAGCAAGTCAGCAGACAAAGCCTTGCCATTCTATCAGCTATTGAAAGGAAATAGAGAATTCAAGTGGGGGACTAAGGAGAAAGAAGCCTTTGAGGGTATTAAGGAGCATCTGACTAAGCTCCCAACAATGATCAGCCCGGAGCTGAGGGAAAAACTGCAGTTGTACATCTCAGCATCAGTAAAGACAATCGCAGCCGTTCGGCTGGTAGAAAGACAGAAGCAACAAAGGCCGATATATTTCGTGAGCCACGTGCTGACTGAGGCAGAGCAAAGATACCCCCTGGTAGAGAAGCTAGCCTTCGTAGTGGTTACAGCAGCAAGAAAGCTAAAACCATATTTTGACGCGCATATAATAGAGGTCCTCACAAACCACCCGCTGGAGAAAGCATTACAAAAGATGGATGCATCGGGTAGACTCTTAAAGTGTCCAATCGAGCTTTCTGAGTATGAATTCAAGGTTAAGCCTAGAGCAGCCATCAAGGCACAAGCTTTAGCAGACTTCATAGTGGAAGCCTCCTATGAGGAGAAAGAGGATGACATTGGGGCCTGGAAGGTGGAAGTGGATAGATCCTCAGCCCAAACGGGGAGTGGGGCATGAGTCATAATGACGTCTCCAGAAGGAAACGTATTTGAGTATGCCATCAAGTTCAAGTTCAAAGCGTCTAATAATGAAGCAGAGTACGAGGCGACGCTGGCAGGCCTGCGTATGAGCCTCGCAGCCAGAGCCCGCAAAGTTCACCTGCAGACTGATTCTCAGCTCGTTGCCAGCCAACTGCAGGGGGCGTATGAGATAAGGGAAGCCACTATGATGAAATATGTAACCAAAGTGAAAGAACTAGCAACCCAGCTAGTCCATTTCCAGATAGACTTGATCCCTATAGCAGGAAACTCTCAGGCTGACGCCTTATCTAAGTTAGCCAGCTCCACCTTACAAAGCCTCACAAGAATAGTGATGGTCGAAGTGTTAGAGGAAAGCAGCATCGCTGAAAAGGAGCAGGTAAACTGCGTTGGGAGTCAGAGAGCCTGGTTCTCAGACATCTAGGTGTACAAACTTCATGGCTCGCTGCCCGATGATGAAGTACAGGCTAAAAAGGTGAAGAAAGACGCAAATTGGTATGTAGTGATGAATGGAGAGCTCAACAAGAAAGGCTTCTCAAAGCCACTGCTGAGGTGTATTCCAGAATGGGAGCAGGAGGGCATTATGGAAGAAGCCCACTCCTAAATATGTGCCAACAATATTGGCGGGAAAGCATTAGGAGTAGAGGTCCTTAGAAGAGGGGCATATTGGCCAACTCTCACGCAAGACACACTAGCATATGTTAAAAAATGCGACAAGTGTCAAAAATATTCACCAGTCATAAATCAGCCAGCAAACGATCTGACTCCAATCCTCAGCCCGATCCCGTTCGCTCAGTGGGGAATGGACATATTGGGACCTTTCACCACTAGGTCAGCGGGCAGGAAGTATCTCATTGTGGCAATAGATTACTTTACAAAGTGGATAGAAGCTGAGCCCACCAAGTACATAAAGGCAACCCAGGTCAGAACATTTATATGGAAGAGCATCATCACTAGATTCGGGGTGCCACAGTGCATAGTCTTTGATCATGGGTGCCAATTTGACTGTGACACCATAAAGGACTACCTGGGGGATATGGGCACCAAGTATGCAAGTGCCTCAGTCTGCCACCCGCAGAGCAATGGCCAAGCAGAAGCAGCAAACAAGCTGATCCTGACAGCCCTACAGAAGAAGTTGGAGGAGTACAAGGGCCTATGGGCAGACTTAGTCCCAGAGGTCTTGTGGGCAAATAGGACCACTGAGAAGGAGTCAACCGGTAAAAGCCCTTTCACCCTGGCCTACGGGGTTGATGCAGTTGTCCCTATGGAAGTGAAAAACCCCAGCCTGAGGATACAACACTATGAGCAGCAAGGAAATGAAAAGCGCATGCTAGAAGAGCTAGACTTCCTGCCAGAAGTAAGGCTAAAAGCAGCCCTTAAGCTGGCAGCCCAAAAGAGCAAGATCACAATAGCTTTCAACAAAAGGGTCAAGCACAGGGAGCTCCTTCCAGGAGACTTAGTCCTCAGGAGGACAGCAGCAGTTGGAAGAGGAAATCAGCATGGAAAGCTGTCAGCAAACTAGGAAGGCCCTTTCATCATCCACGAGCAGGTTGGACCAGGCGCGTTCCTCCTTGCAGATCAAGAAGGTCAGGTCTTAAGAAACAGTTTCAATGCCGATGTGTTAAAGAAATATTTTGTTTAAATAGCCTGAAACATAGCTGTTTCAAGTCGATAAACCTTTATTCAGTCCATGTTATGTTAACTAAGGCATTTGAGCCATTTTTATTCAATGAAATATAAGCCTCTGCGTGAGGAGTATGTTGCATAAATTTGTTTAATATAGTATGCCCAAGCATCATATACTAACATGCAGAAATCAAACAAGAATAATAATAAAGTGTTAGAGGCAAGAAGCACTCTAGTGCAAAATGACAAAGTGAAAGCATCCCTCCTTAAAACCTCACTTCACCTGCAAAAAGCAAAACAGGGCACCACCTCGAGGACACCTGAGGGGGAGCCTGACACGTTCAGCTTGAGCAGGGGAGAAGAGAAGAAAATAAGAAGATGAGCTACATGGGCAACACTAAGGTTCTCTTAGTCCCATTCAGCCCATCTCTTTGAGGGGGAGAGGAAAGGAGAAGACAGTCAAGCAGTAAGCCCTTACAAAAAGAAGTAAGCAGGCAGTATACAAGCTGAATGACATAAATAAGTCGCAGCATAAACAAGCTGAATGACATAAATAAGTTGCAGCATAAACAAGCTGAACGGAATAAACAAGTTGCAGCATAGATAAGCTGAACGACACAAATAAGTCACAGCAAAGCAAGCTGATGACACAGACGAAATAAGCAAAAATCTGATCGACACAAACAAGTCTCAGCCAGGATAAGTCAAACAACGGTCAATCAAATATGTCAACCAGCACGCAGACGAAGCCTTTGGTCAAAGCCAAGTGAAGTACACAACGCGCAAACACTTCACTAGTATAAAATATCAAAATGGCACCCCCTAAATAGCACCGGTTCAGTCCAAACCGGTGCCAAAAATGGCCTACAAAATTGGTGGGAAGCTAAACCAGAGTAAAAGGCACCGGTTCACTTCAAACCGGTGCCAAAAACATAAAGGCCACCGGTTTGAACCGGTGCCTTTTTGACCCTGAGCAATTAAAAATTTTAAAAAAAAAAGCCCTATAAAACCCCCCTAACCCTAATTTTTACACTCCTCTCAGCCGAATCTCTTTCTCTCTCCTCCTCTCTTCCTCTTTCTCTCTCCTCTCCTCCTCTTTCTCGATCTCCTTCTCCTCCTTCTATTTCTCTTCCCTCATCTCCTTCTCCCTCATCTCCTTCTCCCTGGTGTCCTCCTCCCTTCTTGCATTCGAAGAATTCCAACCTGCAATAGGTTTTTTTTATTTTATTTTAATTATTATTTTTGATTTCTGGTTCTTTTTTATTCAAATTTAATAGGTTTTTTTTTCGATTTTGATTTATTTTTCTTCGATTTCTAGGTAATTGTTTTTCGATTTCATTTTTGGGTATTTGTTTTTCAATTTCATTTCTGGGTATTTGTTTTTCGATTTCTGGGTATTATTATTGTTTTTCGATTTTGATTCATTTTTCGATTATTATTTGTTTTTCGATGTCTAGGTATTTTTTCATTTTTTTTTATTTTTCTGGGTTTTTAACTAATTTTCGATTTTAATTTTTTTTGACTTTTTTTTTATTTTCTAGGTTTTAATTTTTTTCGATTTTAATTTTTTTCGATTTTCTGGGTTTTTATTTAATTTTTTCTTCATTTTCTGAATTTTCTCGATTTTCTAGATTTTCAACTAATTTTCGATTTTAATTTTTTCGATTTTCTGGGTTTTAAATCCTTTTCGATTTTAATTTTTTCGATTTTTTTTTTTTAATTTCCTGGGTTTTAACTAGCTTTCGATTTTATTTTTTTTATTTTTTTTTATTTTCTGGGTTTTAATTTTTTTCGACTTTAATTTTTTTCGATTTTCTGGGTTTTAATTTAATTTTTTCTTCATTTTTTGGATTTTCTGGATTTTCAACTATTTTTCAATTTTAATTTTTTCGATTTTCTGGGTTTTAATTTTTTTTCGATTTTAATTTTTTCGATTTTTTTTTAATTTTCTATGTTTTTAACTAATTTTAATTTCGCAGCTAATACATTTTAATTGATTTTTTTGGATGAACTAATTGGCGCAGGTATATTATCTTCTTTGCAAACCCAAAATATTGCACATAATCGAAGAATCAAGAATCAAGAATCTTGATTTACATGTTTGGGGTTATTTTTTATTGTGATGTTGTAATATTTTTTTTATTTATATTGTAGTTCTTTTTTATATATTTATATGTGGTGATTGTTTAATTTTATAATTTGTATATTGTAATTTTTCTTGATTATATATTGTAAATTTTCGGTTATATTCAATGATATTCAATTTTGTTGTTCTTATTTATTTTAGTCAATTTGATTTTTAAGTAAAAAATGACAACAAAAAAAAAATTATTTTTGGGGTTTTTTGGCACCGGTTAACCGGTGCCAAAACTTTGAAATAATTTTTTGTGGGCTTTTTTGGCACCGGTTAACCAATGCCAATTTTGATTTTTGGCACCGGTTTGAACCGGTGCCTTTTTAAACCCCTTTTTGGCACCCCCCACATTGGAACCGGTTCAAACCGGTGCCTTAGGCTGGGTTTGAACCGGTGCCAAATTCATTTTTTCACGTAGTGCTTGAAGCAGATAAAGTAGGAAGGACAAAATGTAACAAAGTCCCTGCTGAAGCACAGCAGAGCGCAAAAGAAACAGAAAAGCGCTAGGCAGCTAAGTTAAAAAGACAAGAAGGCCCAACCTACGAGGCCCCACCAAATGTAATAAAGAGCAAGCATGCAAACAATGAAGTAAACAGCAAGAAAAGCAGCAAGAGGAGATCATAAGGAACATACATTATAAGGCTGAACCCCTGCCCACCAAGGCAGAGTAAACATTCAGCAGGTCAGTCATAGAACAAATAAAGCTGAGCCCTCATCCACCAGGACAAGGAAACACTCAGCGGGTAAAGTTAGAAGATCACAAATTCAAGCTAAGCTGGACAGACCCAGCAACGAAAGAAAAAGTATTCTAAAAATACACAGAGAAACATAATCTTTGGCAGCTATACACCCAAAAGATAGTAACAAAAACTACCTAGTTACAACATATCTGGGTGAGGGAAACTCAGAGGACCCACTGGAGTAGGAGGGTGACAGCCTCCATAATCTTTATTGATCATCAGTCAGAGACTCCACTCCAATAGCTGCAGCAACGTTAGGGCAGAGAGGCACCTCCAAGTTCAACATGGCCTGGTTGGGGATCTTGCAGCCAGCAGCGCGAGGGTGATCTGCGGGAAGATCGAACAAACCAGCCTCACCTGCAGCTTCAACCTTAGCCCAGAAGGCATTAAAGCGAGCCTGCTGCTCTTCACCCTCACCATACAAGCTGCTAACGCTTCAAGCCGCAGCTTCCCATCCTCCATCATGGCGATCAGCCAGGAGCTTAGCAAAAAAAAGAGAGAGCGCAAAAGACTTGAGAGCCTCCCTCCTAGCAGCCTCCAGCGCAACAGCATGCGCAGCCTGTAAATATGCCAGCTCCGCCTCTAACGTCTTCACCCTGGCCTGAGAAGTCCCCAATTGCTCCTCGCAGTCCTTCAGCTTGGTCTGAGTGAGCTGAAATTCTCCCGATTGGAGCTGCAAGGCATCCGTCTTCTTCCTCAGCGGAGTCACCTCATTGGCCATAGCATCCCTCTCAGCTTGAGCCTGGTTAACCTCCAGAGTCTTCTGGGAAAGAGTTATACCCTAGTTCTGATATTCCTTCTCCACTAATAGCAAGGCATTGGACAAATTCCCCACAGACAAAACAAGCTACAAGAAAAGCAGAAAAGAAGAGTCAGCCAAAGTGGGAGTTAACAAAAGAAGTTAACAATAAAAAAATAAAGTATAATAATAAGTAAAACAAGACAGCAGCAACAAAACAAGCAGAGAAAAGCTGAAACGAGAAAAAGAAAAAGCCAAAAGCAGAGACTAACCTTCTGCAAATCATGGAAGGTTGACTGAGCTGCACGTAGAATCCGCAGGGAGACGAA
Source organism: Chenopodium quinoa (assembly GCF_001683475.1). NCBI lineage: Eukaryota > Viridiplantae > Streptophyta > Magnoliopsida > Caryophyllales > Amaranthaceae > Chenopodium > Chenopodium quinoa. The sequence goes on along the minus strand of NW_018742817.1, from coordinate 3,000,987 downwards.
CCCCCTGAGTCAGGCGGTATCCTAGAGTACCACCCTTCTGAGGTTTGTTTACAAATAAAGACTCATCAGCCCTCACATTCATCAAAGGCCGAAAGGGAGCGTTCTCAGCTCCAGAAGGACAGAGTATTGGGCGAAGATGAATGTCAATAGGGACCTCGGCAAACTCAATGGCCCCAGTAGGGCGAAAAGTCACTCCAGCAGAGAGTGAGGACGCAGAAAGAGGATTCTCAAAGGCATCACCCAAGAACTGATGAACGCAGCGGTTAAGCTCACTGGAGTTCTGAATGTCTCCCCCACCAACGTTCCCACCTGGAAGTCCAGTGTTGGCAGACGTGGAAGCAAGAGGGTCTGGGCCAGGAGAAGTGCGAGCCTTTTTCGCCTCTGGCTCATCCCTAGCAGGGGCAGAAGACATAGGATCGTCCTCCAGGTCAATCACTGGACGATCCTACTGGAGAGAGCCCGCAGCTCGGCAGAGCCCACCCCGGGTAGCGCTTCGGAGCCGCCCCCTCAGTCCGTAGGGACGCGGAATCCTTGGAAGCTCTATGACAGATTCATCAGGGAGCTGAAAATCAATAGTTGCAAAAGAAGGAACTGCAGTGCCCTTCGCAACAGAAGTATCATCAGTAGAAGTAGGAAAGAGCAGAACATGCTCAGCAGAGGAAACGGGTTTTTCACCCGCAGCAGTGGTCTTAATCCCCTCAGAGGGAAACTGGAGAACATTGTCAGCAAAATCATCGGCAGTAGCCTTTGTTTCTTCAAAAGCTTGTTCATGTTGCCTTTTGGCAGCAGAAGTCTGAGGTGCCACCCGGCCGGAAGCCGCGACAGACTGCTTCTCAGAGGAAGCAGTAGGCGCCACTAACGCCTCAGAATCTGAAGCCACCTTTCGAGGAGCAGGACGAGTATCACGCCTACTCCCAACAGTAGAAGAAGAAGGCACAGGCTCAGCGCGGCTGGACTTAGCACGCTCGCCAGTAGCCACAGTGCCAACAACAGCCCGCAGCTCAGCAGGAGCCAAACGCACCTCGCCCTTCAGGGAACCCCCAAACACCTCCAGCGTATCAAAGAGCTGAGGAGGGTTCTCAAGAGTGGCAGTCAAAGGGTCCTTCCAATTATCGGCCAGCCCGAGCATGCGTTTGTCCAACTTGTCATAGCCTAAAAACACAAAATGACAAAAAGTCAAATAAGGCAGGGAGGCAAGAAAAAAGAAGAAGAAGAAAAGACAGAAAATAGAAAAAAGGCAGAAGGCAGAAAGAGCTTACCAGACTCATGTGTACGGCACAAACGCATGGAAGAAAGCTGCTCATTACCCACGATGTAAATAGAGTTGGGCAGCCAGACCTTGGGAAACTTGGAGTCACCTGTCCCCACTCCTTGCAGAGCCTCAAAAGCTTCTGTCTCACGAGCAGGTTCAGAGTGAGAAACTGTGACCCCAGCCATGTTGGTGCAAATCTCTCTGAAGTTGCGCGGAGCAGCAAAATTGGAAGGCACCCTTACCCAGAAGAACTTGCCAGTCCAGTCCCTAAAACGCCCAAGTTTTGGGTAGAACAAGACTCTACTCTCTTTGGGAGCGACATAGTACCACCCTGACTCAGTCCTAGAGGCTAATCTTTTCAGGCTCACGAGAGACTTGAAGAAATGCAGAGACTCGGGGTACCTTCGAAACCTCAAAAACCACAGTAGACAAATCAGGGTATGAAGGGAGGCAGGGTGCACCAGAGATATGCAGATGTTAAAAGCACGTAGCAGCTTCTCTAAGGTAGGGTCCAAGGGGAACCTCAAGCCCAAGTCTAGCTGCGAGGCAAACACGACAATATGACCTGCAGGAGGGGCTGATAACTTCGCACCATTAGCAGGCAGAACCAGCTCATAGCCCTCCCCAAAACTGTAAAACTTCTGCCCAACAGCAGCCAGGCCCAGTCTCTCAGCGTCCTTACGCCAGCTGGAATCTAGCACACAGTTATTAGGCCCATAACACTTGTCATCAAGGAAGAATTCAGTCTTGCCCTCCTCTACGGGCTCAACAACATAAGTGGCCTGACAGTCGAAGTATGAGCGGTCGCCATGAGACTTAGCCATTCTACTTGATTGAACTGATGGGGAAGGAGAAGGTGATGGAGTCCTAGTATTCCCACCGCGCACTACATAATGATCAAACCGATGCATGTCAGTCATGTCATCAAGCCAAGCAAAACTATTTAAAGGCTGAACATGGGGAATGGGGCTAACAAGAGACACATCAGAGCGATTGGCCTTAACAGCATCAGCCAACATTTTATGGCGCATTGCGCGCAACCTCAGGCGAGTAAGATGGGATAAGGGAATCCCATCCAGCGTAAGCACTCGCTCACAGTAAGGATCAAAGAAATCAGGACGGGGTCTACGCTGGAAAGGGCGAAATGCACTACCCTCACCGGGACGACTACTGCCTGAGCCAGACGCAACAGCATGAGTCGCAGCAGTTGCCATCCCGCTCGCAACGGGGGGAAGGTCAGGAGGCATAATAGTTTGTAAAGGAGTAGGAGAAATAGAAGAAGTGTGCGCAGGACGCTCACCTGAAAAAGAAGATCGGGAAGAGGAGGAATCCGATCCTGTGGCCGTTTGAGGCTCACTCATATTCTGACTATCAGAGGCGTCAGACATTATAAAATCTACAAAGGAATACAGGCCCGCAAAGGAAGGAAAAAGCAATGGGGCACGAGAAAGTCAAAGAATCAGTTTAGAAACAATGAAGGAATAAGTAGAAAAAAGCCAAGAATGCAAATACAACAATAAAAGAGAAAAAATGGGAATAGCGACAATTGGGAAGAATCAAAAGGCACAATCTTGCGAAGAAAAAGTAAAAAGAAGCAAAATTGGGAAAATACAAATAACAAAAGGTACAAAGTAAGTACCTTTAAGGAAAAAAGTTGCAGAAGCAACAGAGTACAACAACAATGGCGGAGATAAAAGCCCAAGCAAGACAAAACTCCGAATCTGCAATTAAGAAGAACAAAGAAGGAAAAAGTTAACAAAAGAGCAAGAATTAAAGGAGAAAAAGCAAGTAAAGCAAAAGTCAGGACAAAAATAAAGACGAAGAAGCAAGAACTTACCACAACAATGGAGGATCAGAGACGCTTGACAGAGGAAGAGCAAAGAGCGGAAATTTCAAAATGCCTAAGTAACGAAGAGGGAAGATGAAAAAATTGGAGGCGTAAAAGAAATAAGTGAAAGAGGGGGACAGTGAAATTAATATGGAGTAAATGGGAAGTTAGACACAAGGCAAAGCCAAACCGCCATGCCACTTCAGTAAAATCAAACTGACAGCCCAGATTGCCAACACGTGTCCCACTCATGCAAATGCGAGTCCCGCCTAAATATATATATATATATATATACATATATATATATATATACATATATATATATATATATATATGTATATATGTATATATATGTATATATGTATATATATATATATATATATGTATATATATATATATATGTATATATATATATATGTATATATATGTATATATGTATATATATGTATATATGTATATATGTATATATGTATATATATGTATATGTATATATATGTATATATATATATGTATATATGTATATATGTATAAATATATATATATATGTATATATGTATATATGTATATATATATATGTATATATGTATATATATGTATATATATATATATATATATATATGTATATATATATATATATGTATATATATATATATATATATATATATTTGAGAAGAGTGCACTTCAGCGGGAGTGATCGAAAATCCTCTCTGCAAGCTCGTCATTTCTCAAACTTCAGCGGGAGTGATCGAAAATCCTCTCTGCAAGATCGTCATTTCTCAGACTTCAGCGGGAGTGATCAAAAATCCTCTCTGCAAGCTCGTCATTTCTCAAACTTCAACAGGAGTGATCGAAAATCCTCTCTGCAAGCTCGTCATTTCTCAGACTTCAGCGGGAGTGATCGAAATTCCTCTCTGCGAGCTCGTCACTTCTTAAGTCTGGAACCAATGTCACCATACAAGCAATAGGGCAACGGACTCAGCAATAGCAATGCCTGACCTCCCAAGTCTCCAGGGCGCCTCAACACCTTAGAGACTTGAGGGGCTAGGAGTGTGCAGGTTATTTCAGTCAGACGACCCGTTGAGTCAGGGCCGATAAGGCTACACGCTCAGAACAGCTGGCATGAAAGAACCTCACACCATCTCTTGAGGAGCTAGTTGTAGGGGATAGCTCCTGTTGAGTTATTCCTTCCATCTGGGCTCAGTTGAGAAGAACGTTCTTACAGGCAAAGAGTCGGCATGAGTGACCTCATACCACCTCTTGAGGGGATAGTTGTATAGGATAGCTCCCGCTGAACTATCGCCCAGCCCCCAGGGTGCACACTCACCGCCGAATAAGCAACTAAAGGAGGGCTCATCAGCCCGGTAGAGTCAACCCGCAGGGCTGACAAGGCTAAACTCTCCACGAAGGAGATAGTACGCCTATAAATAGAGGGTAAAGTACAGCGGAAAAGAGGTTAGACACTTAAGTTATTATACTTTCTACATGTCTCTAAGTACACTTTCTCTCTCTAAACACTCTCTAACTTAAGCTTTGGAGGGGGGTTCCTCGATCCACCCCCAAGGCATTTTACGTGTGCTTCTTTGTGTAGGATGTTGACGGGACCCGGCTCACCCAGCATAACCCTTGGATCCACACCTGGAACACTATTTATAGAGAAAATCAGCCAAAAAGATAGAAAATTGAAACAGAGTTTCTGACGCGCATAAAACTTGATTAGCGTCAACGCTGGCAATTAGCGCCATGCGCTGAGGGTTAGCGCCAGGCGCCAAGCCTTAGCATCAAGCGCTAATGCTTAGCGTAAGGCGCTAATAATCAGTTTCACGCATTTTTGTTTTTATCATATCTTTTGATCCGGAAGTCCAAATAAGAAATATAATATGTAGTTGGAAAGCTATTGAAGTATACTTTCCAACCCAATAAGAGTCAGATTAATATCCTTTGTAGATAAAAAGATATGGCCGAAATAGTGGAAGAGTGTCAGTTTTGGATAGAGTTTTATGTCTCATTCATATCTTTTTCGTTATAACTCGGATTTAATATTATAATATATCATTGGAAAGATAATTTCAAGATCTATCCAAACATATAAAATTTGGATAAAGATTATGAGGCACGAAAATAAAATCTGACTGCCTTTGAACATCTTTAAATTCGAATAGAATTAGGATTTAAGAAAAAGGAAAGTTTTTAAAAAAAAGTCAATCAAGAAGGTAATCCATCTTTCCGGCTTAGCCGAACTTCTTACCTGGTATGTCCTGGATGCCCTACCAGAGGAATCCTGGAGTTACTTAAGGATATTTTGATTCAAGCTCTGAACAAAAGCTCATTCTTTTTTCTATTGTACCCTCATCGGCATCTCCTTACGCTGATTCAATAGCAGCTGGATTGTGAACAAGAGCTACTTTTGGAAGGCCTTGCGTGATGTCACCAGACCTAGATTTTTCATATAAAAATGTAACTAATGTATCCCCTTCATTAATGATTTCCCCATAATGACCATGAATTGTTGCTCCTGGAGTAGCCAAATAGGGCTTAATCGATCTTATTACTACAGAGTCAAATTGAACAATTAGAACTTGACCCGATTTTAGGTGCGTTCCTTTTTTTTGTTATACATACATTTTCGCAAACAAATTGTCTAAGATAAGGAAAGTTTTTAAAAAAGGAAAGTTTTTATTTAACTCAAATTCTTTAATCTTATCTTTTCAAAAAGGATAATTAAGATCTTTTAAAAACTTATAGAAGCTTATAATTAATCCTAATTAGTTTAGGAATAGGATTAGACCTTTGGACCCTCCACATGATCATTGGGTCGTAGGTAAATCCGATTTGGGCTCAGTTTAGTATTTTGGCCATAACTTCCTCATTATTCATCGAAATTGGGCTTATAATATATCGTTGGAAAGGTCTTTTCAAGCCCCATCCAACTACACCATTATTGGACCCTTATTATGGACCAAACTAAACTGGAATGCATGTTTTTTTTATAAATAAGGTAAGAAAAGAAATATTTTCAAAAACAAAAAGAAGAGATATTTTAATAAAAACATCCTCGTCACTAAACTTTTCACACTTTCACTTTGTTCGAAAATCAAATGACGTGAAAGGTATTCATCACTGGGTTTGGTTTCGGGGAGACACATTTGGGTGTCTACAGAAGCCCCCACTTTGGCTGAGTTTGGAGAAACGCAAGTTTCGAAAACAAAAGTCAAAGTATCGATAGGGACGGAGAATGATTCAGAACATTCTGCGATCCTAAATCATTCTTGTAACGCTGATACCTGCAAACTAGCATTAGTTAAAACAGATAAAAGAGTTAAGAAACGTGTATCTTGCACCGTCGAGCACAAGTCTCTGAAGGTAACCGATTTGTTGTGACGATCTTTCGCAAGCTAGAGAATACCGCTTGAAGACTGCTACTCTTGTAACTGCCTCCAATTTCCGCTGTGATAGTCTTCGAAAAGATCACTGCTTGTTGATCCTTAATGTTGTTATGCCAGTACGTCGGCGCTTTACTGCTTGTGAACCAGTATGTCGGTGCTTTTGCTTTGATGACAATCCTCTTTTCTTTGGGAATAGTTGCCAACACAACTCTTGTATGATGTATGACAATCCGATTTAGGGAAAGTTGTCAATGCTTCGTGTTTTGGGGTTTTTTGTACGTACCCGAATGGAGGGTGTGTACGTCCCTCGGGAGACAGATCTGCAATGCAACACTCGAACGGCCCGATCACCTGTAAAACAACGGACCCCGGGGGGGCCGGAGGTCTGCCTCCGACGATCAAGTCAGTGACCGAAATAATGTATTTTAGAGAGAGAAAGTAGAGAGAAGGGAAAGTAAATGTGGGGAGCATTGCCCTTGGAGAGAGAATTGGATCCTTTAAAGCTGATATAATGATCAGTATTTATAGAGCATTGGGATATGTGCCTCTTAGGTTATTTAACCTAAGTAGATTGGCTTCCCACCGTTTTACGATTTCTAGGGTTGTGGACTTAGAGCCCATTTTCACCCTTCTATCATTGAGTGACACGTGTCATGCTCTAATTGGCTCATTGAGCGTTGAGCTTGCGGACACGTGTCGAGGTGGCATTGGTCCATATATATAGGGGGTATTTTCACCCCCAAACATTAGCCCCTCGGAAGGGGTAATTTCTCTTTCAAGAGGAATTACTCCTTTCGAAATCAAGGCTTTTTTTCCGCTTAATCAAAAGCTCTATGGGCGGCATATGTCTAGTTCAATAAAAGAGGGATTTGATTAACTTGGAAAATCTGGTACCTTAAATGGTATGATATTTTCTAAGTTAATCAATTATAATAATGATTGCCGCCTGAACTAGACAGATGACGACTTTTATTTCTTTTAGCCCCACTATGGTGGTCATATGACCTTTGAGAGACTTAGAATATTTTTGAGACGTTTGACATCCCATAAGGCAGGAGGCGAATGGCTGCCTGGGGGGCAGGAGGCAAATGGCCGCCTGGGGGCAGGAGGCAAATGGCCGCCTGACTCTTCATAGGGAAGGAGGCGAATGCCGCCTGGGGGCAGGAGGCAAATGGCCGCCTGACTATTCACAGGGCAGGAGGCAAATGGCCGCCTAACTCTTCACAGGGCAGGAAGGAAATGCCGCCTGGGGCAGGAGGCAAATGGCCGCCTGACTCTTCACAGGGCAGGAGGCAAATGGTCGCCTGACTATTCACAGGGCAGGAGGCAAATGGCCGCCTAGGGGCAGGAGGCAAATGGCCGCCTGACTATTCATAGGGCATGAGGCAAATGGCCGCCTGACTATTCATAGGGCAGGAGGCAAATGGCCGCTTGGGGGGCAGGAGGCAAATGCCCGCCTGACTCTTCACAGGGCAGGAAGCAAATTCCGCCTGGGGTAGGAGGCAAATGGTCGCCTGACTCTTCACAGGGCAGGAGGCAAATGGCCGCCTGACTATTCACAGGGCAGGAGGCAAATGGCCGCCTGACTATTCATAGGGCAGGAGGCAAATGGCCGCCTGCGGGCAGGAGGCAAATGGCCGCCTGCGGGCAGGAGGCAAATGGGCACCTGACTATTCATAGGGCAGGAGGCAAATGGCCGCCTGACTCTTCACAGGGCAGGAAGCAAATGCCGCCTGGGGGCAGGAGGCAAATGGCCGCCTGACTATTCATAGGGCAGGAGGCAAATGGCCGCCTGGGGGCAAGAGGCAAATGGTCGCCTGACTATTCATAGGGAGGGAGGCAAGTGGCCGCCTGGGGTGTTTGTAATCCAATTATACTCTCAATGTCCTTCTATCCCATTGGGAGGACTTGTATAATTTCAGAAGGTAATCTAGGTTAGAACTTTGGTCGATCACCAGCTGATGTCTTTTGGACATCCGGTTCCCGAAGACTTGGTCGTTCTTTAGATTACCCAGGTCAGGCAGCTATGAGTTGACCAATGAGGTCGTTCAATTTTTGTCGCCTGCATGCGTACGTAAAGCAAACGATAGAGTGCTTTCTACGACGATTGCACCCGGAGGGGTGTCGCCGGACGCCATTGTCCATGTTGGGACAGACGATTTTATGAAAAAAGCAACCATCCGGCCATTGGCCTCTGGTCTAGGTTGAGACCGGCTGTATAGCCACTGAGCAGTTTTGTGCCTAGTTTAGTTATCTGGCCACTGGCCGCATGTCACTCGGACGTTGAATTCGCTACTAAGTTTCAAACTTAGTTTATTATCCGGCCATTGGCCTCACGTCACTTGGACGTTTGATTAGCTACTAAGTTTCAAACTTAGTTTATTATCCGGCCATTGGCCTCACGTCACTTGGACGTTAATTTAGTAGCTACTAAGTTTTTAACTTAGTTTATTTTAATGCATCAACATTATTTAGAGGAGAGTAAGTCAATTGTTACCTCAAATATTCAATGCTTGATGCTTAACCCATGTAATTGGGTAGCTTAGCCCTTGAAGAACCTTGGAAGGCTGGCTGCCGAGCTTAACCAAATGCGAAGGGTGCTCAACACTTATGTCGCCTGACCATTATACTCCCAAAGAGTCGATCTCCATTGTTGCTTTCAACATCATCATTTTCCGACTCGGAGGAGCTTAAGCTTAATCATAAGATAGCATGGGCTTTGATATGATGCCGCCTGGCTGGTGACATGCAGCTTGAGACCAAGAACTCAAGATCACTATTTTTTTTTTTTAAAAAACAAAATAAAAATAAATCATAATAATGATATTTCATGATAAATATTATCATGAACAAGTGAACAACACTCAAGCGGCCTTTCGAACAGGTAGTTGTCCAGCCATATTCACATTAGCTCTTGACATGGTACTTGATACCATGGTCGGATGTATGCCTTGCTCAATCGTGCCGGCTTTTAAGCTAAGATTCAGTCACCAAAAAATGCCGCTTGAACAAAACAGCCCCTACATCCGGCTTTGAGGGTGAACAAAGCATCCATGGCAGATTGGCAGCTGGCTTTCAGGTTGAACGAAGCAACCATCACAACTGGTTTTGAGGTTGAGCAAAGCATCCGCTAATTTTGATGCATACAGCAACCCCACAGCCGGCTTGATTGATAAATAAAACAGCCCTGCGACCGGCCTTAACTTGAAAGCAAAGTAGCCTTGCAGCCGGACTTAATTGAAGAACAAAGAAACCCCTTCAGTTGGCTAAATTGACGAGCAATGCTGCCCCATGCCGCCTGCATTGGAGTTGGCTTGGGCTGTGGTTGAGGGACGCTTGTTGTAAGAAGTAGCAGACATCGAGAAGCTTGCCGACGCCTATGTAATACATACAAGCTAGCTAGTAATACTGTCCATCATATTGCAAGCAACCTATGGCTTGACTTGTATATACATAGCCCGTTTTACAAGCGGCTTAAATGATCATTCTTCGATTCAACTTATACTCAATCAAAAATGGCTCGACTTTGCTTGTTGGCTATGCTTGCCGCCTGTATGCAAGCTTCCGGCATGATACTTCATATTTTCATATTATAATCAAAATAATGATGATTATTGGCTTGAACAAACCTCAAACGACCACCCAACTCACGCACAAACTCTTAAACGTTGGTCGGCTTTGATGACCGTTTCATGAGAACTCAGCAATAAGTTTTCCGCATGATACAGCAACACCATGGCCGGATGCTTTCATCTCCGCATCTCGACCTCTTGGTTTTTTACGAACCGACCATTTGATACAACAATAATTATCAAATCTCTTTTTTTATCATAATAATGATAATTGTTGTCTTGGAAAACTCCCATCGGCCTACCAGGTAGACGAGCGTCGAGCGTAGCCTTTCTTGAGAGCTTCACACCCTCGTTATCTCTTGCCGCATGTATCTCACTGATAACATGAGTAAATGTTTGAAAGATAATTGCATTATTAGTGTTTATTATATAGTATCAATCATAATGCCATCATTTTGATAATGCTCTCGGGTTGAACCAAGCTCCGAGTGAATTGGTGATCAAAGCAGCCACGCAGCCGGACTTGGGGATGAACACAGAAGCCCCTGCAGCCGGGGTTAATTGAGGCGGGAAACAGCCCCTACGACTTGGCTTGAGAATGAACGAGACTGCCCCACATCCGGATTTAATTGTTTACAAACCAAGCGGTTGGGAGTGCAAAAGAATTAATTGATTGGTTACAACCCAGCCGGCTTGGAGTCAGCTCGAGCTCATTGAGCCAATGTCGCAGTCGGGTTAACAACATTGACAATTGCAACCGGCTGACCCTATTGATACTCACAATCGTTTTCCTTGATATTACTCCCTAAGCCAAGCACACACCACATGCTTCTTGACGCTTGTTTAAGATTAAAATCGAACGCAGGCGGGCTGACCATTGATAATGCTGACCGACGGAAATGATTGATGATGGTAACCGGCTGGCACCATTAATAACGGTGACCGGCTGCCATCCTTGATAACCACCAACGCTGGTTGGCTATAATTGTCGAGTCTGACTTGTTAAGGCAAGAACAAACAATGGAGTAGCTCTCCCTTTTTTCCACCAAAGTTGTATATACATACAAACTGGTAGAACATCAGATATGGCAGCCTCTTAATGAATAATTGATGAATATTGAAGCCCTTACGACTGAGCTTGGTAGGAGCGCAAAGTAGCCCCGCAATTGCCTGATAACCTTATTGATAATGATGTCCGGCTGCCACCATTGATGGTGGTAACCGGCTTACATTATTGATGATATGCGGCTTTTCATATATCTATATATATGGATATTTGTTTGATAAAGATCAATAATGTCGCATGTATTACTTGCTAGTTGGTCGTTTAAGTATCATATTGCAACTAAGCTAGCTGCTTAATATTTTGCGAATGATGTGCTTTGGCTTGATCCACTAGTAGAATAAACTAGTGGATTCTAGTAAATGAAGTATGTTATAGCTGTCATTTACTTGTAAAGGTGGGAGTAGCTCTTTAGTGAGGATGTAATTTGTCGGCTCACTAAAGAAATAAAAGTGTGGTTGGCCAATTTGGCCGGTTCACTCCCTTGGATTAGCTCATTCCATTAGTTGTCAAAACTAGTGGAATAAATAGATAAAGTAGCAGGCGGCTGCGTATGTATACATCCGGCTGTGAAGCATGCGGCCGACTCATTAGATTGGTCGGATTAGGATAGTGGAGTTAGCCAATTTAGCCGTCTCACCCCTAATGTATCATCCCCCATCTTAGATCAAACGGCATTGCCCTTTAACCTTCCATTGTGAGAATAAAAAAAATGCATAACTTAGTCTGACAGGCCTTTTTGGTCGCCTAACCCTCGATATTCAGTCTCATGACGCTTGATGTACTTGACATCCGGCCTCATGACGCCTGCTGCCTCCTAAAGGAGGCTCTCTCTCTTGAGTCGGTGATCCACCGTTGTGCCATTACAAATGTGTCTCCCCACAGACGGCGCCAAATGTTTTGGGGTTTTTTGTACGTACCCGAATGGAGGGTGTGTACGTCCCTCGGGAGACAGATCTGCAATGCAACACTCGAACGGCCCGATCACCTGCAAAACAACGGACCCCGGGGGGGCCGGAGGTCCGCCTCCGACGATCAAGTCAGTGACCGAAATAATGTATTTTAGAGAGAGAAAGTAGAGAGAAGGGAGAGTAAATGTGGGGGGCATTGCCCTTGGAGAGAGAATTGGATCCTTTAAAGCTGATGTAATGATCAGTATTTACAGAGCATTGGGATATGTGCCTCTTAGGTTATTTAACCTAATTAGATTGGCTTCCCACCGTTTTACGATTTCTAGGGTTGTGGACTTAGAGCCCATTTTCACCCTTCTATCATTGAGTGACACGTGTCATGCTCTAATTGGCTCATTGAGCGCTGAGCTTGCGGACACGTGTCGAGGTGGCATTGGTCCACATATATAGGGGGTATTTTTACCCCCAAACACTTCGTAACAATCCATCCTTGGAAATGTTGCCACGATGAAGCGACAATCCGTATCTCAAAAAATTTGCCAAAATCCAATTTTGGGAAAAGTTGCCATGCTTCGTAACAATCTGTCATAAGAACTTTGCTACGATCGACAATCCACATCTTGGAATATAACTCTTGAAAGCAATCCACCTTGGAAATTTGCCAATGCTATGCGACAATCCTTTTAGGAAAATATTGCCACAATTGACAATCCGTGTCTTAGAACATTTGCCAAAAAAGAATCTATCGACAATCCACTTTGGGAAAATTTGCCACTTACTGAAATGAATAACAATACACGTTGAGGAACCTTTGCCGAAATTTTTGATGAATATAGTCCTACAACTATCCTTTGGGAAATTTTGCCATAGGGAACTGGATGTATGACAATCCAATCTCGGAAATCTTGCCAGCGATGTCAATCCGAACTTGGAAAAAATTGCCAAACAGAGAAGGAGCACGACAATCCACGCTTGGAAACTTTGCCAGAGATGACAATCCAATCTCGGAAAAATTGTTGTTGAAGATGATGCACGACAATCCATTTTTGGAAATCTTGTCAGTTGGGGATGACAATCCAATTTTTGGAAAAAATTGTCGTTTAAGAAGAATGCGCGACAATCCATATTTGGAAATATTGTCGTTTAAGAAGAATGCGCGACAATCCGTATTTGGAAATATTGTCGTTTAAGTGCTAGCTTTTAAACCGATATGCTGGTGCTTGTAATGAGCCAGTGTTTTAGGCGCTTAAGCTAAGTGAGACGATTTATTGTCAGGTCAATCACTTACTACGATTGTAATCGATCCGACTACTAATCATGTCAATTTGCTTATAGGGGCTAACTGGCGTACCAAGGAACCCGAAATTGTTGTATGAGGTCGAAATACCCATTCTGAGAGGCTTCGAGCTCTGTCGCTGCTGAAATATCTCTCGCGCCAATAATTGGCTATGTCGCTAGGCGCTGAACTCTGTTGCCATACGCCATATGTTGTTGCCAGACGACAGCCTTGTCGTCTGATGCTGGAGTCGGGTCTTCCCTATTCTGCTCTTGCTGCCGCTGTTGCTTGGTTATGCTCCGAACTTTGAGCTTGGTCATTTTCTTTCAACCAAATCCGCTCAAATCTTTTGTAAATTAAAGCTCTTCATCTCTAATTTACTGATCCATGTAACTCCTCTTATCTTGGAGGAATCTCCTGTATCATATTCGCGATTTTTCAAAAGAAATCCGAGAACGTCCTCGCTTGCTGGGATGCACCTGCATTTATATCTTTGACTATAGGACTTTGCTTATCTTTTTTAGGGTTGACCTAATACTTAGTGTTGCTTGACTCGTTGACTTGTCGTGACTCAAGGTATGAACTTGACTCGATGTAATTGACTCGAGGTTGACTCGACTCAAAGTGTTTGACACGTGTGACTCATGACCCGTGTGTGAATAGTGTTGACTCGATGTGATAACACAACATGAGTCGTGTGTGCATTGTAATGTGATCGTGCGACTCGAAAATGCAAAAAAAACAAAAATTTTCCGTCATTTTTGTGGAGGGTACCGACTTTCTCCCAAAAAAGAAAGACGCGAAAAAGAATAGAAGTTTTAGAATGCATGTTGAATGAGATTAGTCAAATGTTGTTTTATACAATCTCTCAAGGTGCAAGGATTAATCCATCTAGGCTATCCTAGTTGACTCAATGATGAAAGTATTTGGGTAACTTAGGCACGGAGGCTAAGCACTTCGTACTTTGTGATGCAATGATGAGTGATGAGCGATTTGAGCGATTTTGAAATGACAAGGCATGCTTCAGTGTTATGTTAAGATTTCATGACAAAGGGTTCCTAAGGGAAGTATATTTGGTCATGTATCTGTGCGGTGTGTGAAAGTGATACTAAAGTTAGGCCCAAAGGCTAAGTGTGTGGGAAAATTTTATTTCAAGAAGAGTCAAATAATGGTGACTCTTAGGCTAGGTAGGCTAATGATGTAAGGATCAAGCCCCCAAGTCTAGCTCTAAATGAATAGGGATGAGCATAGGAGATCCCTTGATATGATCATGGTGTGAGTGTGTGAATGTGAATATGAATGCATTTTATTACGGTCACACCTCGATGTGAGGTTGCCTACGTATCCGTTAGGAATCAGGCCGAACGTAGCTCTAGCCGAACCTCGCACAAGTGTGTGTATACCTCAAAAAGGTCTTTTTAAGGGTTGTAACGTGGTTAGGCTAAAGGTTATAGAAGAAGGGGATAAAGGCTCAAGACCCTCGATAAGCCCCCAAGGTGTGCAACCTTGCTTTTGAATATTTGTATTTTCATGCTTGAGGTTTTCTACTCTTTTTTAACTCTTTCTTTTGATTTAGCATTTATTTCATTTTTATAAGTGTGGGCAATCTCGATCATGTGGTCTATCACTTGGAATTCATGTTTCTCAGGCACGGTACCGAGCACTCGATAAGAGACGCAATCTGAGACGTATTCATATCAAAGACATGTTCATGTCAAAGACATTGGAACACTTGCCCTTTTGTACACTTTTATTATTTTTTTGCTTATTTTTTGCTATTTCAATCTTTTGAATCACTCAAACTTTTTATGATATTGAAAATTTCATAAGTTGCACACTATCCCATCCCAAGGTTAGGTAGATGTGGGTTGAAGAAAGAAAGGTTTATCGTTAGACGAGGCTCAAAGTGGTTTATGAAGAAAGGATTGCATATTTGAAGGGTGAAACGTGATATGATGTGGCTACAAGGGTTGCCTCAAATCATTGGTATACCTTGTGCTTAGTTTGACATGGTTTTTTTTTTAATGCAATGTAATGAAATGATCATATGCAAGGAAATAAATGCTCATTTTATTAAAGGAAAAAGAAAGAATCTACAAAATTAATCCAAGGGGAATAAAAAGGTGCATGTGCTAGACTTATTGGGGAAAGGGTAAATAAAAAAAGAAAAAGAAGAGGTCATGAAATCTTGTTGTTGAAGTTCGCCTCTTGTCTTGTGTTGTTTGCTTCATCATCACCCAGTCTTCTCGCTAGCTAGAGGTAATGGGATCTTGTTTACTTCTATGAGATCTTGAATGAGATTTTGAAACCTGTAGCATTCATCAGTGGTATGACCGTTTCCTAGATGGTACTTGCAATAGGAGTTGGGATTCCATCTCGAAGATCGATTTTCTGGCGTTGGATCCTCGGTAGGACCAATAGGTTTGATTAACCCTCGATCATAGAGACTATCGAAAGCAGCATCGTAGGTCATTCCAATGGGTGTGAATTCTCTCCTGGGTTTTCTTTTAGATCCTTGATTGTCCATGGCTAAGACACCATTATGGTCAGAGGTACTAACATTATTACTAGAGTGGGCGTTTTCGGAAGAGGAAGGATTGTCGTTCTTCTTTCCTTTCCAGCCACTGTGGTTACTATTGTTAGTAGCTTTTTGTTTTGCGAGTTCATCTTCGATTTCAATTCCGATGTCATAAACGGCCTTGAAAGTATTCAGATTGTGTTGATATTTTAAATGCTTCAAATACTTCTCTTGGAGATTCTTGATAAACATCCTCACTGATTCTTTCTCAGTGGGCACCTCAATCATCTTAGCAGAAGTTTCCCTCCATTTATTAAAGAAAGAAGTAAAGCCTTCATTCTCTTTTTGTCTTAGCATATCAAGTTGTCTATAATCGGTTTCAACTTGAATATTGCACTTGTACCTATCAATGAAAGCGTTTACTATCGACTCCCAGGTAGAGGTTTTCTCCTTGTCAAGGGAAAAGAACCATTGTTGGCAAAAAGTTTCAAGAGATAGAGAAAATATAGAGGGAAACACTTTCTTATCAATACCCTTAACACTCATTATTGTTTCAAAAGCTCTTAGATGAAAATAAGGGTTGTCAGTTACCTTGAATTTTGGGATTTCGTTGGCATTGAACTTATGCGGAAGAAGTTCTTTATCCACTAAGACCCCTTGTGAACTAATGCCCTGAAATTTATAGTCACTAGATAGATTGCTCAAGCTTTCTTGCATGAGGTTCATTTGTTTTTGCTTCATAGGGTCATCAAGTTTAAGGGTTAAAGCCTTTAACACCTCAGTCACGTCAGTCAATTGACTCCTAAGTTCATTAACTTCCTCTTGAGTTGCCATTATCTTTTTAGCCTTCCTCTTTTAACGAATCGGTTTATTAAAAAGTAAGACTTGAATAAAGAGGTTATCCTTGATTAATCGCCCTTCTCTCGTCGACCAAGTACTGTGGAAAAGGAATTTGGGGATATTCATTGTTAATTGTTTGACTCAAACTTTATTCAACATGTAAAGATGGAAGAAGGTAGGAAGAATGAAGGTTGTGATACGGAGAAAGAATGTAGATGGAGAGATATGAAAAAATTAGGAATAGAATGTACCCCCAACTCAAATGACGGAAAAAAACCAACTCATGCATGAACCTAAGACATGGTCATGGTGACATATACTCAAAGTGTGTGCTAGGACTAGTGAGTGTAGGTGACATGCTTGGACTCTTGTGTGAGACCATGAGACTTAGTGCCTGGACTCAATTAATGACTTAACAAGGTATTATTGACAGCGAAATTTAACCGAATTAATTAGACATAAGGTGATGACTCGATCAATAATTCGAACTGTCGTCAAAACGACAGGACTGACGCCTCTCTTTGTAGTGTAGCGCCAGACTATAGAGTTGTCGACATGCGCCACACTCCACAGAGTGGCGCTACAGTTCAGAATTTGGCGCCATTACTGGAGCTTCAATCCGAGACTGTTTTCGGTGTTATTAATCAACAGGGGTATGCCTAAAGTCATACTAGGTCAATTCTAATTAAAATATTAGACTTTATTTACTCAAATTAATTAATTAACTAACTAATTAATTAGGCAAAGTTCTTTTAGTCATTAATTTATTTAATCTCAACACGAGTCAAACAAACGGTTAAGAAAAACATATATCATATGCACAACAAATATTGCACAATTAGTCAAGTAGGCACAATATGATGCAATGAGTTTGCAACCTAACCATAGCTCTAGCTCTCTAAAGTTCGGGATATGGGTTAGTCAATAGAGGGTCCATGGTTAATTGTCCGGATGCACCGCGCGGAAGCCTAACCGTGAAGGGTTGGCGCGAGTGGATGGGACACCGCGAGTTTTAGAAAAAACTCGCTTCCATGGTTTGGTGAATTCAACAATCTCGGATGTATCTTTTGTTTCTCAGAGCGTTCAATCAGGTAGATGGAGCATGAATTCCCAGAGGGTTATGTCCATATGTAGAACACATATGGGTTTCAGAATAGTGAGAAGAACTCAATCAGGAAGTAGGATCGAGCAAACAATGCGAAAAACTGGTCGAAATTAGAACGCATATTTCTGGCTCGGTATTGGAAGAATTTGGCGCCAACAAATAGATATTGGCGCCGGATTTTAGCTGTAGCGCCTAGCGACAGAACTGTCATCTAGCGCTACAGCCAAATTTCTGGCGCTAATATTCTGTTCGTTGACGCTAATTCCTACATGCCTCAGCAGCTTTCCGTGCTCGATAAAATTTTCCAGTTTCGCGCAGTGTTATTTCGGTCTTAGTTGTGAAAGATATTTCTAAAATTTCCTACGTGTAAAATCCTATGTTTTAACTCATTACGAATGGTCTTTCCAATGAGATCTTTTTTATGCATATGACACTAATGTTAATCAAAATTATGCACATGAAATACTTAGAACGTTTCGAGTCTCATCCACTCATTCTAAATCATTGCCGAAATAAATTTCAGGAATTAAAATAGAAATCCTCCCCAGTGGAGTCGCCAAAAACTGTAGGGAATATTTCAAGCGTTAACCCCTAGCTTGAACCCCACTGTGATCATACACTAAAGTACGGTGGCGTCCAAAGAGAAAGAAGATAGAGCAAAAGAGTCGCCAACAAGTTTTTTTAGGAACTTGTAAACCGTTCACAAGGTGAAGGTTACACCCCTTAACGATCCAAGAGATCGTCAACTCCATAAGGTCTTAAACCAAATAGGGTTCGGGGATGAAGGTACAAATCCAACTTAAAAGAGATTGAACCTGCCCTAATAATAGGCCTATACTTTATTCTGATCGTATTCATGTGCGCTTTCGGACTAACATGCAATCAATAGGATTACCCTAAACTTGTTTATCTATGTTGGTTGAATATTAATGCACAAATAAATCTATTATTGGCGATCACTTGAATTATAATCAAATTAACCCTAAACAAGATTATTAATTATCTTATTAAAAATGATTACAAGTACAAATTCCCTTTAAACATGCATAAAAGGCGTGATCAAGCAATAACAATAAAATCAATCAAGCAACATAATAATAATAATAATAATAATAATAATAATAATAATAATAATAATAATAATAATAATAATAATAATAATAATAATAATAATAATAATAATAATAATAATAATAATAATAATAATAATCATCATCATCATGATAAAGCATAATAATAGTAAGATCCTAGGCATGATACCAACAAGATTAATAACAAACCCTAGCATGTCACTAAGCAATAAAAATCAAAGTTTTAACCCTAACATGATACTAACAATCATAAATATTAGGAAGAACATAGGAAGCATCATAACAATCATACTTAATATTAAAGTTACCCTAGACATGATACTAGGAATATCATAATAACAACCTAAGCATGAACTTTATATCATAACATCAATAAAAACCAGTAAAGTACTTACTTGGATGCCTCGTACCTCTTTTTAATAACAAAATACACACGTTAGTAACTTCAAGGAAAATAATAATCAAAACAATTAAATAATAATGGAAAGATAGATTTGGGACCAAACCCTCAGAAATTAAACCTTTCACGTTTAGGGTGAAGGCAACTTCGAATATGGCTAGGTGTATCTAAATCTAATGGATGCAGAATTTTTATATTTGTGAAAAAGCTAGTTTAGAAAAGAGAGAGAGAGAGTAATCAAGAGAATCTTGATGAGAGTTGGTGAATGAAAACGGAGTTTTTAGAAAGCTATTTATAGAGAAAATCAGCCAAAAAGATAGAAAATCGAAATAGAGTTCTGACGCGCATAAAACTTGATTAGCGTCGACGCTGGCAATTAGCGCCAGGCGCCAAGCCTTAGCGTCAGGCGCTAATAATCAGTTTCACGCGTTTTTGTTTTTATCATATCTTTTGATCCGGAAGTCCAAATAAAGAATATAATATGTAGTTGGAAAGTTATTGAAGTCTACTTTCCAACCCAATTAGAATCAGATTAATATCCTTTGTAGATAAAAAGATACGGCCGAAATAGTGGAAGGGTATCAGTTTTGGATAGAGTTTCATGTCTCATTCATATCTTTTTCGTTATAACTTGGATTTAATGTTATAATATATCATTGGAAAGATAATTTCAAGATCTATCCAAACATATAAAATTTGGATAAAGATTATGAGGCACGAAAATAAAATATGACTGTCTTTGAACATCTTTAAATTCAAATAGAATTAGGATTTAAGAAAAAGGAAAGTTTTTAAAAAAGGAAAGTTTTTATTTACTCAAATTCTTTAATCTTATCTTTTCAAAAAGGATAATTAAGATATTTTAAAAACTTATAGAAGCTTCTAATTAATCCTAATTAGTTTAGGAATAGGATTAGACCTTTGGACCCTCCACATGATCATTGGGTCGTAGGTAAAATCCGGTTTGGGCCCAGTTTAGTATTTTGGTCATAACTTCCTCATTATTCATCGAAATTGGGCTTATAATATATCGTTGGAAAGGTCTTTTCAAACCCCATCCAACTACACCATTATTGGACCCTTATTATAGAACAAACTAAATTGGAATGCACGTTATTTTATAAATAAGGTAAGAAAAGAAATATTTTCAAAAACAGAAAGAAGAGATATTTTAATAAAAACATCCTCATCACTAAACTTTTCACACTTTCACTTTGTTCAATAATCAAATGACGTGAAAGGTATTCATCACTGGGTTTGGTTTTGGGGAGACACATTTGGGTGTCTACAACGTGTCACTCAGATATTGCTTCTGAAATGGCGGCCTTCAAAGGCCCAAACTTTAAGGCGTTGTTTTGCGACGTACTCTAATCCCTAGGTCATCAAACCCTAGGGAAGGCACACTTCCCCAAAAGACTCTATAAATAAAGACAATTCCCTCATTAATGAAGAGGATCGGACAATCTAACAACTTTGCATTAATTATTGTAATTAATACTGAGTTGTCGTTCCCAAGAAACAGACAGCACCTGAGCTTGGAATCCGAGCAGATACCTTAATTTCCGCACGTTTTACTCCGAACCCTATACTAACTTAATCTTCGGAGGTGGACCACCGACCATCCGGCGGTCCGTTTGTTTTGCAGGTACAGGCGACCTTGTGAATCCAGTCTTGAGCTGTAACTCTCCCAAGGGACACAAAAAACCCCAAAACATCCTTCCCCTTCTTTATCCAAATTCTTTAGCCAAACAAGAAATTTTGTCCCCATCTCCTTCTCTTATCTTATTTTCCGTCCATTTCTTTCTATCCAAACAAAGTGTAAAAGAAACTTAGTAAAAAGATAGAGGGGAGTAATAGTTTTTTTGCTCAAAAATAATAAGATTTCTTTGTAAGTAGAGATGCCATAAAGCAGTTATAAACTCTCTACTTGCTACTTAAACTCAAATTAAAATTCATCCAGTCATTCAATTAACATTCTTAAACAAATGAAAATTGAAATTTTGTGGTTGGTGAACCCTTCCAAAAGTATCATTCCATAAAATAGAAAATAAGAAGTAGTCACCAAAATATGTAAATGAGACTTTGAAAACATATTACAACTAGCATAAAGAGGAGAGATTAAAGGCATGCATTTGAGTTGGTAAAAATTCAGGCATATGTAAAATTGAGTGAGCACAATTCTTGACAAACATTTTGTATTTGAAAACAGCATGAATCTTCCACAAACTTTTCCAAGAATTTTAATACAAAAAAGGCGAACAAGCATCTCTTATTAAAAAATGATAAATAGATTTGATGGTGATAATGATAAGTTTGAGGTTCAAGTTGCCCAAAATGAGTTGAAATAACTCTATTTACTAATTGGAAAAATTCAAGTTTATCTCTGACTTTAATCTCCTCGCACAATATATTATTTTACTTTTATTTTTTAAATAATAAAAGTAAAATAATAAAGTGGCACAGAAACAAATGAATAAAGTTGTAAGAGGAGATTAACTGGGGCTCCCTCCTAGCTATTTTCCCTTCAGTCAATACTTACTAATATACTAAAGTAATCCCCACCCCTATCCCCAAGATACACGTGTCACGTTTGTATTAAAAAAAATTCCGTCAAAAACTTTTTTTTCTCTTTTTTATTCATGAAAATTAATAACATAGCTAATAAAAATATAAATAAATAATTAATAATAAAAAAAGAATATGCAACCTAAAAAATAGAGCACAATAACAACTTAAATAAATAAAATATTTTTCTGTATATTCCCTTAAATTTTTAATCGTTAATATATAAAATGTATTGTTCGTTTTCTATTCTAAAAAAGGATTTTAACTCAATTTAAAATTCATAAGATGTTAGGAATAAAATTCGAGATAAGTACTCTACATTACTATATCTTAATCTATAATAATTTGATAATATAAATAGATACTTAAAGATAATTTGTTTTCTTGTGAATATGCGAGCATTGCTCGGGCAAAGAATTAGTTTAGCATATTTCCAAGCAAATCAATCCATTACTACTTCAATAACCTTTTTTTTACACAACTTCAATCACTTCAAATAAGTTTTGTTTGACAGGAAAAAACTTCAAACGAGTTACATACATCAAATCTATAAATTTCGAAGGTCAAATTATCATTTAATAACCCAACCTTGTACGGTTCTACCACTATTACTCCCTCTGTCCCTTAATATAATGTCTCTTAAGAGCATTTATTCATCACATAATAAAGAGAAGAGAAAATTGTGAGAAAGGACCTTTTAAGTGGTCGACTTTTTGAAAAAGGATCTTTTAAGTTAAAATTTGTGAAAAATGACCTTTTAAGTTGCATTTTTTAGAGGGTACTTGGGAGCTCTTGGTGGTCAACACCGGAGCTCCGGCGTTGACTATCACGTGACTTATTATTATTTATAAAAAAAAACCCCTTTCCCGAGGAAAATGAAAGGGTTAGGTCGGGAAAGAGGGAAATTTGGGGATTTTTTTTATTTTTTTAAATAATAATAAGTCACGTGATAGTCAACGCCGGACCTCCGACGTTGACCACCACGCAAGAACACCCAAGTACCCTCTACAAACAAAATGCAACTTAAAAGGTCCTTTTTCACAAATTTTAATTTAAAAGGTTCTTTTTCAAAAAGTCGACCACTTAAAAGGTCATTTCTCACAATTTTCTCTAAAAAGAAAGAGACATTATATTAAGAGACGGAGGGAGTACCTTCTAATGATCCCCTTGAAAAAAAATTACACATTAGAGATCAATTTTCATGAGTATTTGATTATTCCACATCACCTCATTTTATTTTCCTTCACTAAAAAATATAAATAACAATCCAGGTCTAACTCTATCACCAAAACAACCACTCTCACCGCCCATGCCACCTTTTCCAAACACCAAAACCACCAGTCCACCACCCTCGCCATCGCCTCTCTCATCTACAAAGCAAGAGCATCTCCGGTTGCTCCAATCTAATCCACCCATTCAACACATTGCAAGTGACCAAATTTCTTTCAGGCATTTAATCAAACACCTTGTTTGCATAATAAAAAATTCCAAATAATCAAAACCTATGTATATGTTCATCAATTGCTCACCAATGTAGTCTGCAAATAAAAAATCCGAATCAAATCCCTCTAATATTCTTGTGTTAATCATCGTCGTTCGATTTCACTGAACAAAACAACAAACATCCCACAGCCACTGTTTCGGCGGAGGAAAAAACATGGGTTTTCAGGAATAAAGAAGAAGAAAATTGCTGAGCAATCTTCAATTGATTTGATAAATTCTGACTAATTTTTCATTACTATTCATTCTAAAACCACTTTCAAAATTCAGATAACAGAGGAATTACGAAAAGAAGGAAAAAAGAGAAAATTCTTTTAACCCATGCTGTAATATTTTGACTTCTAAAGTTTTGATTAACACAACAACCAAAAAAAAAAGCACATCTAATTAATAAATTTCATAATTATTATACACTTACCATGAAAAATAGAAAACAAAAAAAAAAGAAAAAGATGATTTTGGTTACACTTTCGTTCCACCTTTTCTCCTTTTGTAGTTGAAAAAACATTAATTAAAAAAAAAAAAAAAAAAAAGTGGGCCCCTATAAACACGTCATTTGAAGGCTGCCACATCCCACGAACGTGACAATAGGCCAACACAAGTAAAATTATTCTTCAGATCGCCAAAGTGCTCAAACACCGTATGTGTGAGGGTCCCACTCTTCTCGGAACTTCCGTGACCATGACCCTCCCAGTTTTTCCCGCCGCTCTCTCTCTTCCATATCCACCGTTCATTTATTTCCTCTCATCAACGGTTAGATTTACTTTTAAATCTGCCAACTAGGATGCCTTGCCACGTCATCGTACCATCCGACGGTACACAACTTCCCTATTACTCCTCTTCAGAAGATCTACTCCGTCCGAATTTTGTGGGACCATGCGCGTTAATTAAGGAAATATTATAGTAGTACCTATATACTGACTACAGCTACAGGTGGGGGTTCATTCTAACTGGGTACTCACACCTTAGTTATATATGGTAAATTTTATTTAAAACGTGGATTTTTATTTACTAAATTAGATTTACGAAATTGAGAAATTTTGACTTGATGGTAATTAGTACCGATATTTACTGCTCTTATTTAGATTCTCTTTTTATACTCGTAAATCTTACACGATTTTTTTTTAACCTATACTCGTGTTAATTCAAAAGGAGTATAAAACACTCTCTTCAAACAAAAAAAAAAAAAAAAAAGGTATAAAAAAGGGTCTAATAACAATTATGTTATGACATTATAACTCCTAAGTAATTGAATAGTTTAGTTCTCTACTAAAGAAATCCTTACAATTTATTGTGGTTTTTCATGTTTGAAATGTCTTGATTACGGGGCAAAAATGTTTGAATATGAATTTAAATCTAACGGTTTGACGGTCATAGTAAAAAATACATTTATACGAGATTTCTGTAACCTAATTAATGTAGCCTCTAAAATTTAAACTTCAAATAATATTTGCAAAATTGCAAATATAAAGTACATAAGTAGATATACTTACGTTTAAAATTTGAATTGAAAATTTTAGAAAGTAAACGGAAGAATTTAGGGTTTGGTTCCCATGTTCAAAAGAATAGTTTGATCAACAATGGAGATCAATTGTCTAACATGATACTAGCTTTTATGGATTTATTAAAATATAGACCCCCATTTCTATCCATTTAAATAATGTGGAATGTAACTTTACAATATAATAGATGGTGGGAAATATAATTAAAGATTTTGATTGATTAAGAAGGAGATCGGTTGTTAATAAATAAACATAATCAATTCAATACAATAATAGTATCAATAATAATAATTTTAAATTAATTAATAAATAATTAAGTAAAAAAAATTGGAAGCTTATGAGGGAAGAAAGATATTGGTGCCACGTGGAGGTAGGTTTAAAAAGGGTAGCAGCTACTGACATAGTAAATCAAACGGATAGGATGATGCCATGTCAGTAACGAGTAAGGATATCCGTTAGATGGTTGATAAAATGAAGGGCTGAGATTAAACGATTGTACTAGATTGGGATAGATCCAGCCCTCCACGAGGCTATAGGGGTGGGTTAGGCAGATCAATTGAAATGAAATACCCCAAAAAGAAGATGAGATAGGAGAGAAAGAGAGAAATAGAGAGTAGGAAAAGAGGACAACACACACAGAAAAACCAAGAGAGAGAAAGTGAAGACTTAGAGAGAGAAGGAGAAGGAGAAGGAGAAGAAACGAAAGGTAAAAGGAAAGCCAAGACCTTTCGATTTTTTTTATTTTTGGAAGATCTGAAAAAGAAGTAAACGATTTCGCCGGAGTTGTTGATTTCGTCGGAGGAATTTCCGCCATTTTTTCCGGCGAAATTTGGTTGAGGAAGAAGTGAAAAGTTAAGAGATATGAGATTGGTTACTTGTTATCTCTCTGAGTAAGGAAGATGATGGATAGGAATAGAGAAGCAAGAAGAGCGGCGGCGATGACTAATGGCTTGCCTAGACGAAGGCATAGAACCACTACTGGCGGCGGAAGTTTGAGAGAGTCTCCAGGTTTAGATCTGTTAACAATTGTTTTTCATTGTTTTTTGTGTTTTTTTAGTGGTTTTGATTATGATTTTGACTTTGTTTTCGATGTTTGTGGTTGTTGTAGAGGACGATGGTCAATTAGAATTGCAGGAGACGGCGGCGAGATTAAGAGATCGAACGGTGAAGAAGGATAGAGATCGGGAGATTAGAGACCGAGACCGGGACAGAGATCGTGACAGAGACAGGGAGAGGGAGCGAGATAGATTGAGGAGTAAACGACGGCGAGGGGATAAGTATATGCACGGGAGTAATAGAGAAGACGGAGGTGTTGGCGGCGGCGTTGGTGGAGTAGATGATAGCTCAGAAGAAAGCGTAAATGATGAGGAGGATGATGATGGTCCGGTTCGATACGTTCCGCCAACGAATCCGGTTCCTATTTCATCGACATCGGGGGCATCTACTCTTACCAGTCACCGGAAAAGTTTTCCTCCGCCGAACAGGGTTCTTCCTACGTGGAAGGCTCCAGATGAAATGATCGGAGTTTCAATTCCCCGGAAAGCTCGCTCTGGTAAGACTCACTGAGATTGGGTTTTAGTATTTTTTTTTTTTTTAATTGTTGAATTAATTTAATTTGGATTTTTGTTGATTTTGGATTGATTTTGATGTAATTGCAGCTTCAACAAAGAGAGGTCATGATTGTTGGAGTTCAGCTGGTGGTGTTGGAGGAAGCGGAGAGCAAATAAGCCGACAGCCGTCATCGTCACCGGTAAGGTCAACTATGACAGCAACGCCGTCGCAAGCGGTGGCGGCACTACCAACTCTGTCACAAGCGCAACAACCATTGTCACCGTCATCATCGAATATTTCAATAAAGAAGAAAATTGTCAGTGTTCTATTCATCCTCATATTCATCCCCTTGTTCTCCAGTCACTTTGTATGTGTTTCTGTGGATTTGACTCTGTTCTATTCCGGTGTAGAAGGCGGCTAATGGACCAAAACAACAACGGCCCCCGAAATCGTCTTCAAAATCGTCGCCGTCGACACAAGACGCCATTGAAATTGAGGTTGCTGAAGTTCTATATGGGCTGATGAAGCAATCTCAAGCCCCATCGAAGCAAGACGGTGGGATGATAAATGATTCAGCTAAATTGGATTCTAGATCTGTTAATGATTCTAAATCCAGAGTTTCATCTCCTGTTACAAATTCCCCTTCAATTCATCATCATATTAATTGTTCCAATCCTTCTACTTCATCTTCAACAGCCCCTCCATTAACCACAGTTGGTAAGTTCAATCATTTCTCACCCAAATTGATTTCTTAGTAGTTAATTGGAAATTGGTGATTTGGTTATTGATAAATTTGTGATTGAAATATACAGCGCCGAAGCGAAAGCGGCCGAGGCCATACCCAGAAGACATCCCCACCGGTTTCGGCCCTCGCAGCAGCCCCATTTCATCGACCCCAAAACCAGAATCAGATCAAGCACCAAAGCTGGAAGCGGCGTCTCCAAGCATGGACAAGAACAACGTAGGATCCGCCATCGAAAATGGGGGCGATTTGACGAATTTACAGGATCTCACAGCCGAGACGCCGCTATCGTCGTCGGCGAAAGCCGTTAACAATGGTATCCTATCAGATGCAAAGCAAGGTATGGTGGAAGAATCATCAACTGGGATAAGAAATGGGATGATGGTGAGAGCAGCTAAAGTAGAGGAAGCTTCGTCATCTTCACCAAAGTTGGAATCTCCTCATACTCAAAATCATGATCGTGTTGAATCCTCCACCACTACTTCCACTAAATTGTCAGTGTCAATCAAATTATTCCCCTCATTTTTTCACATTAATTTCCCACTTCTCATTGTTTTATTCAATTTAATTTAATTTCGTTTATTTCCCTTTTTTTTAAAAATCATGCAGAAATTCATCCTTCGTTGAACAAGATAATCACAGAGAAGATAAATATGAGATAGATCTCATGGTGGGTATTTTTTAATTATAATTTTATTCATTAATTTTTCTATATACTTTTTTTTAATTTATGAATAAATTTAATTAATGGGAAAATAAAAACGGATGCAGGCGCCACCACCGCAATCAAGAACATCACCGGAGAGGGAGGAGACGATGGCGGAGTACGGAGGAGGAGATGAGAAGTCGATGGTCACGGAAAGGGAGGCGGTGAGTAGGGGAAAGAATGGACCCACTTCTGTTTTGTCGATCTAAATCTTTGTTTTTTGGTAGTTTGTACGATTTTAATTATTATATGGAAAACTGTGATGTGGTTGTGGGAGTAGTACTAGAACTACCTTTAATTTTATTTTCTTTCTTTCAATTTTTTTATTAAAATTAATTTTTTGACTTGGTCAATTTATTCGGTGGGTGGGTTTGTATTTAATCTTTACAGGAAGCAAAGCCGTGTTCAAAGCCGAAAGAGGAGGATGATGAAAAGGTTGTCAAAAGTAGAGATGCTGCTGCTAGTGGTAATGGTAGTGGTATTGGTGGTGGGGCTGAATTTAGTAAGATTGACCCCGCCGCAGCGGGGTCGGACGGGTTGTCTATGGGCCGAAAGCCGAGGTTGGTGACTTCGCAACCGGTGCCGCAGCAGCTGAATCTGAATAGCAAGGATATTCAATTTGATTTAGAGAAGTGTGGTAGTAATGTGAACGAGGACAAGTTGAATTTTCAAAAGCAGCAGCCTACACCGCCCAAAACCACCAGGGATGATGCTAATACAGACAAACCTGGTTAGTGTTTTTATTCCTTAATTTAATTAACTTGAGAATTAATTTTTGGTAAACTCGAGGTTTTTTAAAACTCGTAATTAATCTGGGATTCTGGGTTGTTTTTATTTTTTTGATTGTATATTTTTTATAATATTAATTTATAATAAAATATTGAAAAAATGCAGGAGGTCAATTGGGTTCAGCGCCGCTGCCAATGTCAGTACCTGGAGGATGGCATGGAGGGCTTCCACCCATGGGGTACGGTCGTTTTTTAATTTTCATAAAATGAAATCTCTTGATTTTATTTTTACTGTAACAAAATTAAATTTATCCCTAAAAAAAGGAAAAAGTATATAAAAAATTAAAGTAACACAATTATTGATGAGCAGATATGTGGGACCATTGCAAAGAGTTGTTTCAATGGATGGGACCCCAATGGCTTCTCCACCAAATCAGGTAATGCTTTTAATTTAATGCCTTTTCTATTATTTTATATTTATAAATCCAATTGCAATATACAAATGGTTGGTCTACTTTAATTGCTGATATAATTATTAGATATGGTGTGATGATGGTGACTTTAACTTCAATTTTTTTTTATATAATTGTGTAGTCCCCTCATTTTCTGTTCTCACAACCAAGGCCAAAGAGATGTGCCACACATTGCTACATTGCGAGGAGTATATCGGTTCATCAGCAGATGATGAAGATGAACCCGTTTTGGCCGGCCGCAGCAGCGACTGCGGTTGCTGGGACTTCTCCTCTCTTTGGTGCCAAGCCTTACAACTTGAATATGGTGCCCCCAGCTGATTTGGCTGCTGCTGCAGGGAGAGGTATGGTGGTAAGTTCTTCACAGGACAATAAAGGCCAGCCTTTTACTTTCTTCCCTGGTCAGTCTGCTTCTTCGACGAAGGATAAGTCTCCTCAACCCCCCAATGTCCCTGATTCTGCTCAGAAAAAGCAGTATATGCTTCAGCCTGCATTGCCCCCTGGTGCTCCTAGTAATATGATGGTAAGTTTTCTGTCATTTAATCAATTCTTTTCTAATTTTTCTTCTTTTTCTGGCATGAGTAGATTTTGAAACTTTGTTTGTGTGTTGGAATCTCAGCATGGCCCTGCATTGTTTTTTCCAATGGGCCAACAACAGGCAGCAGTGGCAAATGCACTTCCGAACTCCACAAAGTCGCCATCAACAGGCGTGAATGCAGCTTTTGCTAGTGCAGCTACTTCATCTCCTATGGGTGCTGCTCCTCCAGTTAATTCGACTGCTGGTCCAGCAATGAGCTTTAGTTACCCGAACATGGGTGGGAATGAGGCTCAGTTTATGGCGATTCTAGGGAATGGGCCATATCCTTTCCCAATTCCTGCACATGTTGGAGCAGCGCCTCCTTATAGGGGATCTCACCCACAACCAATGTCGTTCTACAACGGCTCTTTCTACTCTTCACAAATGCTTCATCCTTCACAAATGCAGCAACAGCAAACTGTACAGCCATCTCAGTCCATGCAAATCCAACAGCAAAATCAGCAAAATGCTAGTCTCTCCACCGCTTCCTCATCCTCACAGAAGCATTTGCAAAATCAACAACAGCGGCCCCAGGGAAGCAGTGCGCCTGGTGCTGGGAACCCGAATCAAGGCTTGCAGAATTTTCAAGCAGCCAAAGGTCGGATGTCGCAAACTCATCCTGATATGGGTGGTGAGGATAGCCCATCAACTGCTGATAGTCGTAACAGGCCAAACATGAATGTTTATGGCCAGAACTTTGCAATGCCCTTCCATTCACCCAACTTTGCAATGATGACCCCACCTTCTTCAATGGGAAGCAATGCTGCCGGTGTTCCCAATGGTAACCTTGGTGATAAGCAGCAGCAACAACCCCAGCAGCCTCCTGCTTTTCCCATGTCTTTTGCTACTATGAATGGTTCTGCCACTCCTGGCCTTGATATGTCATCAATAGCGCACAATCATGCTCTTATGCAGAACCATCTTCCAGATGCTGCCAGACAGAACTATCAGTTTATGGCTGCTGCAGCTGCAGCCCAAGCAGCACAGCAGAAGAAGAATAATTATCGTGGTCCTGAGGATGGAAAAACTGGAGCAAATGCTGCCACTGATCCTTCTAATGCCGATGAAGAAAGGAAGGCCATGGCTGCAAGAGCTTCTGCAGCGTCAGCTGGCCAGTCCATTGCTTTTTCGAGGGAGTTTGGCGAGAATTCTATGGCAACAATGCCTGGGAACAATGTTATTGATACCTCAGCTCGAAGCCTAAATATGATGCATGGGTCATCCAGTCGCCCAGCTCGTTCTCCTGGACCTAATTCTGTGAGCAATTCTAGTATTTCAAATCCTCAGCAACAACAACAGCAGCAGCAGCAACAACAACAACAACAACAACAACAGCAAAAAATGCTCTTTCCTAAACAGCAGCAATATGTAGCTCCTAGTGCTGGCAGTGGCCGTAGCAAGACTCCCAGTAGTAATGGAAATGTCTATCCTGATCATCTCAATTCATCATCTATCATGGCTGCCAAGTTTCCCAACTCTTTACCCGGTTTTCCACCTCTCGTACAGACAAGTGGTGGCCCTGTTCAGTCTCAACAGTGGAAGAACTCTGTTAGGCCGAACACGCCCCAAGTTTCTTCTCCATCTGTTGCTACGTCAACTGCTTCTAACATGAAGAATCATCCCCAGCAGCAGCAGCAAGGAAGGTCCCAACAAAACCATACACAAATCTCTTTTGGAGCCAATGCTGGTAACTCTAAAACATCCTCTGCATCACAAGGGCAACAAAACCAGCATAATAACCAAGGCCCTTCTTCGCCAATGATGGTTGGGTCCCCCTCAAACTCCTCGGTATCGAAGGGTGCTAGTGGAAGCCCAAGGACAACTGCTAGTGCATCCACTGGGAACAAAGCTGGGGCCCAAGGGGCAACATTTTCATCGCAGCAGGGGAAGAACTCACAGTCTCCATCTATAAGCAGCCAAAAGCCATCCATCCTTGGCACTCCCCATATCATGTCTAGCTCAAGCAACAAGCCCCAGATGCAACAGTCTCAGCAGCAGCCTCAATTGTCAAAGCAAAGTATTCAGCAAGCTCAATTGTTCTTTTCAAATGCTTACATGCAGGCTTCTGCTAATACTTCTGCTGCTATGGCTAATAGTGGGTATTATATTCAAAGGCACAGGCCTGATAGTCAGCAACAACAGCAACATCACCACCACCACCAGCAACAAGGATCAAAATCACAAGGATCAGGACCCCCTACTTCATCGAGTGGAATGTTGTCATTATGTACTCCAGCTTCTCTTGCTAATACAAGCACATCTGATCCAGCAAAAGCTGCGGCAGCGGCTGCATTTGCTAACAATATGAAGGGTGGTTTGCCATCACAGGGGATGTATCATGCTGCTCAGTTTGCTGCTCAATCTGCTGGGGGTGCTCATCAGTTGATGCCTGCAGGCTTTCCGTATGTTCATGCTGTTTCCACAGCAGTCCAGGTGAAACCATCTGAGCAGAAGCAGCCTGCTGGTGAGTAAAAATTATGCGCTTTTGGTGCTTAAATTCGCCATGTCCCCAAATTATTTTTGTAAGAACGAACAAAGAGTCTTGAATAAAGCTTGAACAAGAAGGGGGGGAACTGTGAATTTACAAAGGAATTTTGTGGGAGTCTCCAGCACATGCGAAATGACAATTTGAATGCATGCTGGCAGCCTAAGAAGAAATAACAGGAAGATGATGATGATGATATCGATGTTGCTATGATGGAACTGCAACAATCGAAATTTTGCATTTGGAAAGAAGTGGCTGAAAGGTGATCCTTGCAAATTGCAATGGTGTTCTGGCGGCAATGCGATGTCGGTCGATATAGACCGTGGTGGGGGGATTGGTTAGATGGAGGGAGCTGTAGATTGGAAATCATGTCCCTCTCCATTTTTGTAAACAGTGAAAGAGAAGGTGGGAAGGTTACTTTGTAGGAAGTTAGGAAGAAATGGAAAAAATGCCATATAATTTCCCTGTCATCTTGTGAATCCTATTTTGACGGGCTACAATAGTTTGATGTAAGAACAAAATTTCCTTACTTCACTTGCTTAAGAAAAAGAAAGATTTTGGTCCCTTTTTCTTTCTTGTTTTTTATATTGATTTTTTTGAATATGTTACTACTTTGCTAGGGAAATACTTTATTATATGAAGTAGGAAAGGTGTATAAATGTATAGTCAGTCAATCATCTAGCTCAGCATCATAATTCATAAATGTAAATCCCATCAAAAAATTTTAAAAAAAAATAATTATTATTTTTTTTTTTAAAAAAAAAAAAAAAGAAAAAGAGAAAGATATTCATGGTATTTTGCGGTCCAAATGTACAAATGATAATGTTGTTAAATGTTTTTAATTGATAATGTGATGTAGTGTAGTGGATAATGCACCACAAACGGCACATGTTAGCCAAACAAATTTTATTTCTTGGACTTTATTTATGGTGGGGCCATACCTCTTTTTTTATTATTTTATTTTCTCTACCTACAATTTTTAAATTAATAAATATAATAATGGTGGGGGTCCACTCTACCCTTTTGTTTTTATTAAGAGGTGATGTTGAGGTTGGATTACTCCGTAATATTTTTTAATGTGATTTGTTTAGCTTAGCTTAACCGTGTGTGCATTGGCAGAGTAGTCGTTGACAAATACAGTAGCCATAAAATAAGATATTTTAATAGTAGTAATACTGAAAAAGGATCAATTGACCCTACTCTAGCCAACGTAAATGACACGTGTCAAAGGTCGATTTCATGAAATATCATAAACTTTATCTTATGAGTAAAGATGAGGGTTATGGTGATATAAACATTAACATAAATATAAAAATAAAATTTATTCTAATTTAATTCCCACTTGTGATTTGTATAAGGCAAAAGCTAATGAGTGTCCCCGGGACGTTAGATAAGAGAATTAAAGTGCAAATAGTAGAGTAAAATTAACATTAATTAAACCGAACGACGCCTGATTTTGTCATGAATTTCTAACTTAATACCATTTCAACCAATTTAATTTAGCCTTATCTAACGTCTCATTAGCAAGATCGAATTCCGAAAGCACCCCTATCGACAGTGGGGCCGAACGAAAGTAAAGCGGTTGGGCCACACAGTTCCACGAGTCATGCACAAGTGAGTAGGACATATGTCGCTGACATTGTATACTTGTACAAGATGATTCTTTTGCTATCGTCATTTTGCCACGTGTTCAATACTCGTTCACTCTCTCTCCTCCTTTTTCAATTACCAATTTCGATTTTTATTATGCGGTTTTTTTTTTCCTTGTTTTGATACGGAGTACTTGAATAGTTGAATGTTGATACCAAGGGTACATGCATTGAAAATTGACATTTAATAGATGTTGCCTAACTTGGTAACTTACTAACTTGTCTTAAGAGTATTAAATTATGTCTAAGTTAATTTGATTCATATTAAATTGCTATTTTTGCTCTATTTTTACAATATTTATTTGTTTATTTATATACTTTTATACAATTATACTAGTTTAATTGTTGGAGTTTAGAAATGTGTTTAGCTGTTGACAACGTATACAAGTTACAAAGAAGTTGCCTAATTTACGTTTCAAAATTATAATTGAAAAAAATCCTTATCACTTAATATTATCCATATATTCTGTTGGTCCAGATTTAACAATACATGACTCAGGTTAAATGTTTATTTTTAGTTTTTTTTTTCTAATAAAATGTCTACTTTCAATAATCTTTAGAGTGCTTTTATTTTTCTTTTCTAGAACTGTAAGTCTAACTATATTTATTTTAGGGAAATTCTACATTATAACCAAACACTACCTATAAAAATGTTCGACGGTAGCTTTTGAGGTAGTTGTTAGGTTTTGAACTTAATCCAAACACTACCTATAATAATTATCACTGTTTGGTGAAGTAGTGATTTAAGTAGATGTTAGAGGTGGAGGTAGTTTTTAGGTAGCTGTTAATAAAAGCTAGAAAAGATAGCGTTGAAAAAAAAAAAAAAAAACTAGCGTTCAATCTATTTTTTAGGTTTTATTATCTTTCTTATTTTTTTTCTTAAAAAAAATAACAAAAGTTTTATCTTTTTTTTTACTCAGTGTATTTGTTTTCCAGTCAACCACAATATCAAGTTTTCTACCATATTTTTCTACCTGATTATTTTTTTTATATAATGTTATATTTTCCTAGCTATGTAAACTCTCTACTCCATCTTCTTCCTTTCAAAATCATAATTAAATTTATACTTTCGTATGTTATTTGAGAATCAAAAGGAGGAAAAAAAAAAGTATACAAGTTTATTTGATTTGTTAAGGTATGTCATACTACTACTACCACTAATAATAATAATAATAATAATAATAATAATAATAATAATAATAATAATAATAATAATAATAATTTCAAAAGCTAGTTTTGCCAAACATTCATATTATGAACATCTACCTTGACAACTGACAGCTCACAACTACCTATTGACAGCTCACAGCTACCTCTACAGCTAACAGCCGCTCAAAGGCTAACAGCCAGCAGCTACAACTACCTTTGCCGAACAGACCCTTAGAAATTCTATGTTGTATCCATGGTTTTTAAAAAGTCTACATTATAACCCCAAGGTCCACTTAGTGACTTTGGTGTACCCTTGACACTAAATCTCCGTTAGTATGTTTCGTTATCTTTAACGAAGCAACGTATGATTGGCTTACAAAAATTAAAAAAAAATAATAAAATAAATAAAATAATAATAAAAAAACAAAACACCAAAACCACCCAGCCCGCTGCCACCACCAGCCCATCCCCCTTCCTCTCGGAGCGCCGGCCACCGCCCAGACTCCTTCCCCTCCCCCGATGTCGGTGCTGCCTCGACCACCTGCTCTTACCTTTTCGAACACCACAAAATCCAGCGAATTCTCCCAAATCTCAACCCCCAAATTCCAAAACCTAGCCCTAGCCTCTGTTAACCTTCGATTTCTGGCAGCAGAAGGCTATGACTAAGAGAGAGAAAAGGAATAAGAGCAGAAGGCTACGACGGCGGCGGTGGCTGTGAGGAGAGGTGTAGCTCGATGCTTTCCGGCGATTGGGGAGGCTATTTAAGGTGAGGGGGAGGGGTACGCGAGGATTTACGGGGAAAGGGGAGGGTGGCCTGGGCAGTGTCGACACCGGGGAAGGGGAAGGGGGTCTGGGCGGCTGTCGCCGCTCGAGGTTGGAGGGTAAGGCTGGTCGCCGGTTGCAGCGGCTGGCTGTGGGTGGCTGGGGTTGGCGGTTTTGATTTTTTTTTAAATTTTTTTTTTGAAGATAACGGAACATACTAACGGATATTTAACGACAAGGGCACAATAGAGTAACTAAGTTAACCTTGGGGTTATAGTGTAGACTTTTCAAAAATCATGAACACAGTGTAGAATTTTGAAATTTTCAGGGCTATAATGTAGAATTACCTTTTATTTTATAAGTTGAGGTGTTTTATATTCTATTCACTAAATTCACTTTTAACTTATCCGAACTCATAGAGTATAAAACATTACCCTGGGCATCAACGATCATGTTAAGCTTTTGGTCAAGATAGTCCATTCACGATAGAGTATAAAACATAATCTTAGACCTCAACCATCAGATTAAGTTTTTGGCTGAGATGGTCCATCAACATGGTATCAGAGCCAACGTGACACAAAGGTCACGGGTTCGAATCTCATCTACCCCCACCTTTAAGTGAAATATGAAGCGTTGGGTACGAGGAGGACTCATGATGCTTCCACACTTTAAGTCCAATAGACTCTCGTGTGAGGGGTTGACCCTCGTGTGAGGGGTGTGATAGAGTATAAAGCATAATCCTAAGCCTCAACAAAGCTTACTTTAATTGTAATTTGAATTTATTTATTTATTTATTGAGCACATTGTAATTTGAATTTGGATACATTAGAACAAGATTAGCCTTAGGTCTTAAGACTATACATGACATCAGCAAATCACTTTTAAACTGTTTTAAGACAAGACTCCACAAAATTTATGCATTTATGAAGCAAAGTCTTACAAAGTCTTAAACGGAGTCTTGAAAATTCAAGACCCAATTTAAGACTCATTTTAATACTTTATACACTATATTTTGCCTATGTACGTATACGAAAGCACATCCCCCCTCCCTGAAAAATATTATTGTTAACAATAATTTGATTTAATTTTATTGAAAAAAAAAATGTGAAGTGTAAATTTAATTGATATTGACTATTGTATATATATTAATTGATAAAATTGTTTATTGTATTTTAATGCAAATTATTCCTTTATTTGCTACTTTTTGTTGTATTTTAATCAAATATCATGTAAATTTTACACCCATGGTATTATGTATATATATCACAATGCAATATTCATGTTATTTCATTATTATTTATAATTTTGTATCTAGTGGTTTGATATTATTTTTCAGCTATGTAAGATATGTAATTTAACTTACGACACGTTTGCAAATTATACTGTTAAAATATCCTATATAAAAAAGAAAATAAAAATAGTACGTAAATTTAAGCAAACTTAAATGAGTCTAGGAATAAAGATCTAAATTTAGTTGAATCTATAAGAGTCTTAAGATAATTATAAAATATCAAAAATTATTAATATATGATGTGGCATGTGAAAAAAATCTTTAGACGAGACATGGCTAATCTTGCTCTTAATCAATTATTATCAGAAATTATTTTTCTTAGACTTATTTTATTTGGACTTACAAGAGTCTAAGAGGATTGAAAATAAGATGAATAATAATAATAAAAAAAAAAAAAGAGCCTTAATTACTATTGTCTGTACGTTAATGGAAAATAGAGGGGATGGAACACCCACCCCATATACATCACAAGGGTTTGGCTCGGGATATCAACATCCATTAAAGAAAAGAGAAAAAAAATCCAAATATGAATAAATACTTAATCTACTTATAAGTTAGGGAAAACAAATATGAAGTGAAGTACATATAACCAATGACCATGATGGTGTATGGGTGCTCCCTTCCCTCCATTTTCCTTGAAATTTATATTCATATAGCAGTAAATAAGGCTCTATTTTATTCATCTTATTTTTTTATTTATGAAAAGAAAAAAAAATAAGTTTAATTTTTTTTTTCAGATAAGAATAGTTTAACCGTTTAAGTACGACCTTTTTGCCCTATGTTAGGCATAGACCAGCTCGAATAGGTCATTTTTTTTTAATATTTACAAAGCTTGGCCTGTGATCACCTCTAATAAAATAAGTAACAATGTTCTAATACCCCCTATTGTTTTTTTTTAATTGTTACACTTTGATTGTTATACAGTTTTAGACAATTTAATCGACTTAAATAAAATAAAAAGTGGGTAGTTGGAGTTTTAAAAAATTATAATTGAAATACAGTAGGGTTAATAGTTTATAGAAAAATAATAAATGTGAAAGAAAATAAATCATTAAACAAGTAATAATAAATTTGGGTGGGGGAGACGGTATCATTATGTTGAGTGCTTTGGAAAAAAACATCTCTCAAATCCTTTCTCTCTCCTCCTTCCTCTCTCCAAAACCCTAGCCTCCATTGTTGAATTTTGAAGGGGCTTCCATCGATTTTAATCGGTGGAAAGCCCCAATCCTTGTTTCTTTATTGTTTTTTTAGGTTTATAATAATGCTTTCTCCTTTTGGGAGGAACTTTTCTCCCTCGAAAGAAAGGGTTTCCGATCTCCTTCGAAAGACAAGGGTTTTTCGACCTCCTTCGAAAGACAAGGTTTATCTCCTCTTTTCGAGGGAGAAATTTCTTAGTTTTGAATCCATGGTAGCAGATCTAATGGATTGTCATGCAATTATTTCGTTGGTGAAAAAGTTATCAAGTTTTTCGAATACGAACAGATGAATCAGAAGGAAAACATCCTCATGGCTACAAAGGATCGTTAGATTGTCTCTCCAACAAGGCTGTAATTTTCCGCGATATAAGCGGGAGATGCTCCGCAGTGCAAGATCTACTCGACGATCGTAGTTTTTATGAAGGAAAATTCTATTTGATCCAATATCTTATGTATTTGTTAACGTCGAATCTCTATTGTAGATGTCGTATGACTTTTAATTAATGAAATATTTTTGCTATTAAAAAAAAAAATTTCGGTGGGGAGACCCGAAGTAAAGAGAGTTATAATGTTAAAATGAAATTTTCTAAAAAAAAAAAAAGGTTTAACACTACAAAAAAAAAAAAAAAAAAAAAAGAGGAAGTTAGAATTTTATTTATACTAAAAATTTGAGATACACGAAGTAAGGATTACAAATTTAAAGAACGAGTTCTCATTTGCTCAAGCCCAATAGGCCGAAGCCCAAAATGCTCGCTGTTCCTAGTCCAACCGCTTCGAGGCCATCTAAGAAAAAGAAAAATTGTCGTGAATCGATTACATTATATCTAAAGCATGATTGCAATGCCACAAAAACACCCAATTAAATAAATTGAAAACTTGTATCATATATAGGGAAGAATTTTTTTTTAAAAAAAAAGTAAAGAAAAATAGTGTAGGATTAATATCAAAATTTAACCATATTAATAAACTAACTCCATCAAGTATTCAAGTTTGATAAGGTTTTGGTTGGAAGATTTATATTCAAACTCACTACTAAAGTACTCATAGGACTTTTCATGTTGAGTTGAGTTGAGTTGTGTTTTGTTTTGTTTTGTTTTTATTTATTTATTTATTTATTATTTTTTATTTTTTATTAATGGACTCTTCAACCGGTTACTAAGCTAGGTTGAGCTGAATCAATGATGTATCAAAACTCCCAAAAAATTATTAGACAAACAAAATGAGAAGTACCAATGAGTTAACGTACAAACTCAGAATTAAGAGAGAATTTTGGGAGAAAATTAGAAAGAAATTTTATTATGTCAGCTCACACTTTACAACATGTACAAACTACGATATATAGTGTAAGGAAACAGAGAAGCTTCTCGAAGAAGTTTGTTATAACAGTAACAAACTCATAGCTAATTTTGCTACATCAGCAGCAAATACATATTTAACTCAATACCCCCCCCCCCCTCAAGAATGACTGGGGACAGGCAACACAGACCATTCTTGAGCTGAACTTTGCTGCACAAGACCAATCTTAGAAGATAGTGCTCTATACTGATCAGAACCAAGAGGTTTGCTCATGATATCAGCAAGTTGCTGGCCTGAAGAAACATGCTTCAACTTGATTAGGCCTGACTGAACATTTTCTCAAACATAATGTACATAAAGTTTATGATGTTTTCTTCTAAGATGCTTAGTCTCTCATGGAAGCAGGGATTTTCTGC
Source organism: Chenopodium quinoa (assembly GCF_001683475.1). Lineage (NCBI taxonomy): Eukaryota > Viridiplantae > Streptophyta > Magnoliopsida > Caryophyllales > Amaranthaceae > Chenopodium > Chenopodium quinoa. The sequence goes on along the minus strand of NW_018742817.1, from coordinate 2,961,163 downwards.
AATGTGCTGAGCAGAAATATTGTCACAATGCAGAATAGTAGGAGTAGGAATATCCACATGAAGCTCATGAAACAATCTTTCCAATTAAGTGATCTCATTAGTTGTTTGACTCATGCTTCTATATTCAGCCTCAGTAGAGCTTTTAGACACCACCTTTTGTTTCTTGGTTTTCCAAGAAATAAAGGAATTTCCAAGAAATACACAATAACCTGTAAGAGACCTGTCTGAATCATCACAAGCTCCCCAATCAGCATCACTAAAAGCTGATAAATGCAGACCTGAAGTAGCAGGATAAAACAAACCCATATTGAGTGAGCCTTTCATATATATGAGAACATGAATTGTTGCAGCTAGATGATGAACCCTTGGAGCACCCAAAAATTGACTTAGCTGTCGAACTGAATATGAAATATTGGGTCTAGTCATATTCAGATACAGAAGTTTACCAATTAACCTTCTGTAGAATTCATGATCTTCGAACATATCTCCTTCAAAATTACTTAGCTTCATCCCTTTAGGAAAAGGAAAGAGAGCATGATTACAATTCATTATATTATGATCCTTCAAAAGATCCAGAATATATTTTATTTGATTCAGGAGAATTCCAGCATCAGTTCTAGATACTTCAATACCAAGAAAATACTTCAAGCTTTCCAGATCTTTGATGGTAAAAGCAGAATGTAAATCTGCCTTTAATGCATGAATTATCAATGAATTACTGCCAGTCAGCAACAAATCATCAACATAAGCCACTACTACTGTAAATTCACCATCCCTTGCCAAAACAAACATAAAATAATTCTGTTTTGACTGAACAAAACCCCAACTCACAAGAAACTTGCTTAGTTCCTTATTCCATGCAGCATCTAGAAGCTTGTTTTAACCCATATATTGATCTCTTTAACTTACATACTTGACCTGGTTTTTCCTTTTTATATCCAGGTGGAGGTGTCATATAAACCTCCTCATCAAGAAAACCATGCAAAAAAGCATTGTTTATATCCAACTGTTGTATATCCTACTTCTTCACAACAGCAAGAGCCATGATGACTAAGGATGTCAATGGGGCGGGTCGGGGCGGATGTTGGGCTTCCCATCCCCATCTCCACCTAAAATTATCATCTTCATCCCCATCCCCGCGGCGGGTCCAAAAATCATCCCCATCCCCGCCCTTGCGGGTACAATTTCAAAACCATGCATCCCCGCCCCATCCCCACTTAATCCCCACCTAAGACCCGCCTAATCCCCACCTACCAATACACAATCCAACATATTTAATATAAACTACAACAAATAAAATGATTATTAATATTACACACTTTTTTTATTAATTATAAAATAGGTGTATTACAAATTATTACATCTTTTAATAATTTATTTTACATAATTTTTTTTTATATAAAATAGTATTAAAGTATATAATTTTATTTTATAAAATATATAAATGTGGTGTGAGGTGGGGATGAGACGGGTACAAAGTGGGGCGGGTGGAGCGGGGCGGGGATGGGCGGGTACAATGTTAAATCCACCCTCGCCCCAGGCCATCCCCCATGGCGGGTATAATTTTTATCCCCATCCCCGCCCCACCACCCACCAAACCAAGACCCATCCCCGCCCCACTAGGGCGGGGATGGGACGGGTATCCTACTTGACCTGCCCTACTGACATCCCTAATGATGACCCTAACAGTTGTCAGTTTTGCCACAGGACTAAAAACAGGACTAAAAGTGTGTTTGTAGTCCTTACCGGAAATCTGCTTATCCCCTCTAGCTACTACTTTTCCATTGCATCTCTCAATATATCCATTGGGCTTAAATTTGGTTTTATAAACCCATTTGCACCCAATAGCAGTCTTATTAGGAGGTAAAGTAGTCAATTCCCAAGTAACATTTAATTCAAGAGCCTCAAGTTCCTTATTCATTACCTCAACTCATTGAGGATGATCTTTGGCTTGATTATATGTAGAAGGTTCCTAAGAAGAATGTACCAAAGATAAAATATGCAAACCATGACAAATGAGCCAAAGAAGGTTCACTATAAACACTAAAAAAGGAAGAAAGTGACTCAGAATCAAAAGTATGCCTTGTAACTGGTTTACTTAAGACAAAATCCTTGAAATTAGATGGCAATTGAACAGGTCGAGTAGAAGTTTTCACAGGAAGAACAGCAGGAACAATGGGCAGAATCAGAAGAAACAGATTCTGTAGTTGGTTCTATGAAATTCTCAGAAACATCAACAGAAACACTAGGAGAAGCAGAATCCATATTGTTATCGTTATTATCAGAATGTATGTGTGTTTGAGGAATCAAAGAGGGAATAGAAACATCCAGAGAAGGGTTAACAAGAGAAATAGGTTGAGTAATAGGAGGAGAAGAAACTAACTCAGGAGATGAAGTAAATTCTTTGAAAGGAAAGGAATGCTCAACAAAGTACACATCCCTACTTAAAATCACTTTATGATCTTGCAAATCATAAAGCTTATACCCCTATTGTCCATATGAATATCGTACCTTGAAGACCTAGGAGTAAATTTATCACCAATCTTCAAAGCAGGATAATACAGGCACCCAAAAACTCTCGGAGAGGAATAATATATAAATTTATGCATCAGCATCTCAAAAGGTGTTTTCCAATGAAGGACAGAACTAGGAATAAGATTGATAAAATGTGTAGCAGCTAAGAGACAATCGCCCCAAAATTTATAAGGTAATCCAGCGTGAATTCTCAATGTCCTAGCTGTTTCCAAAAGATGTCTATGCTTCCTTTCTACCCTCCCATTCTGCTGGGGATTACCAAGAATGCTTCTTTGATGAACAATTCCCTGATCACTAAACAGATTTAAGCAAGTTTCTTGTATAATCTCAGTTCCATTGTTACTTTTAATCATTTTGACCTTTCGATCAAATTGTGTGTTCACATATTTCAGAAAAGCAGCAAGAACACCAAACATTTGAGTCTTACAGGACAATAAATGTGTCCAAGTGACTCTGGTGTGATCATCTACTATGGTTAAGAAATAATAAGCACCAGACAAATACTAGTAGAAAAATACAAAAAGGCAACCCCCAATTAGCACCGGTTCAGACCAAACCGGTGCCAAAAACCGGCCTAAAATTGGGCGGGGATTTAGACCAAGAACAATGGCACCGGTTCAGATCTAACCGGTGCCAAAAATAAAAAGGCCACCGGTTTGAACCGGTGCTGCTGAACCGGTGCACCAAAAAAAAACCCGGGTTTGTTTATTTATAAACCCTAACCTCCTTATCTCTCCTCTCTTTCTCCTCCAGCTGAGCGCCTCTCCTCCTTCTCTCTCCTCTCTTTCTCCTCTCAGCTTTCCGACCTCTCTTCTCTGTCTCTCTCCCCTCTCTGTCCTCTTCTTCTGACCTGAAAACTACTTCTAAGCCCGGCCTTAAGACGCGAGGCGCCCCTCTCGCAGTAGGTGCTTCTTGCTCGCCTCGCTCTTGTGACATGCATGCTATGTTTCCCCCATCCACCTACCTCTACTCGGATCTCTTTCTAGAACCACCTCCTTAGAAAGAGCCTGTTTTTGCGACTCTATCTTCTAAGTGAATTGGCGAGTTATAGGCGACGAACTCAATGGAGTGAGTTATAGGCGACGAACTCAATGTTTCTGGGTTTAATTATTCGGGGTAAGGGTTTCTGGGTTTAATTATTTATGCTATGTGCCTTAATTTTTTTGGGTTTGATTGTTGTAATATTGTTCGAAATTGATTGGTGTAATTGATCTTGGAATTATTTGGGTCAATTGATTTTGTCATTTTTTGCACTTAATTGATTTTTTGAAATTTCTGGGTTTAATTGATTTTCGAAAGTTTTGGGGTTAATTGATTTTCTGGATTTGCTGGGTTTAATTGATTGCTGGGTTTGATTTTGGGTTTATTGATTTTGTCATTATAATTCATTGTTTGTGCGGTTTTCTGGATTGATTTTCTCTTTCTCGTTCATGCATTAGTTTTCTGAGTTATTGCTTCTCGTTTTTTTTTTAGTTTTAATAATTTCTGGGTTTTAATTGATGCAGGTGTTAATTCATGCAACAAGGATTCAAGATTTTGATTTTGGAATATTATTTTGATGTTGTAATTTTTTTTTATTTTTTTATTGTTTTACAATTTCATTTTCTGAGTTAAATTTCATTATAATTCATTGTAATTTTTTTTTTGTATGGTACAATAACAATTTACTTGTTGAATATAATGTGATTTACCATTGTTTTGATGTTGAATATAACAATTTCAAGAATCCGTATTTCACCATTTATTTTTGTTTGGTTCGTATTTCATGTTTGTTTGTATATTATTTTTATTATTATTGCAAGAAAAAAGTAAAAAAAAAAATAAAAAAATAAAAAAATACCAAAAAGGCACCAGTTAACCGGTGCCTAAAACAACTTCCACTAACAAAAAATATTCCGCAGAATTATTTAAGGCACCGGTTAACCGGTGCCAAAACCGGTTTATGGCACCGGTTTTGAACCGGTGCCAAAAAGGGGTGTAATTGGCACCCCCTTCATAGGCACGGGTTCAAACCGGTGCCTTAAGTCGGGTTTGAACCGGTGCCCTTTGCTATTTTTCTACTAGTGAAAGAAGGTCTTTTGTATTTACCCCATAAATCCACATGCACCAGATTAAAAGCATTCAAAGCATGAGAAGCAGAAGGCATAAAAGGCAGTTTATGGTGTTTACCAAGAACACATGCTTCACAACAAAAATCACTAGTGTCTTTGATATTACTTATAGATGGAACTGATAAATGTCTAAGATGACTCAAGGAGATATGACCTAATCTAGCATGAATTAGATCAATAACAGGCTTAAGAGAAGAAGTAATTGTATTGTTTACAGTGGACACAATACCATTATTTAAAACAGTAGGAAAATTACAAGCAAATTTGTATAAACCTGACTTCCTTGTACCTCGAGCTTGAATACTCTTAGTTGCAAGGTCATGAAAACAGAATGAATCTTGCTAAAAAATAGCCACAAGATTATTTTCATCAAGGAGTTTTCCAACAGACAACAGATTGTGTTTGAAAAACTACTACAAAATTGGCCAAAGAGACCCAATATATAAGACCTGTCATCTACATAAGCGGTCTCTTTAATCCAAGAGACCGTTTATTATTAATAACGGGTCTCTAACTTTAGTGGTTGGAGTGGTAAATTTATTCGAGAGACTGGTTATTTAAGACAACGGGTCTCTAGTGTTTTTTTTGAGAAAAAATTATTTATCAAAAATAAACCAGAGACCGCCTTTTGTGAAAACCGGTCTCTTGTTTTTGATAGATAGACCTGTTAACATTAAAAACGGGTCTCTTGGTTTTTGAGGTTCCACGCACGTCCCCACTCACTTTTTCTCTTTAACTTCTCTCTCCTCTTCATTCCCTAGCTTAGTTACCGCCGCTCATTTCCTTTCTCTTCTTCTCTCATCTCTTTCTCTCTCCTCCTTTAAACCCTAACTATTTTCTTCCTTCAAGCCAAATAGCTAGCAACTGTTCAATTCGAGCAGCCATTAACGAAGAAAAGAAAGAGAGCAAAATTATGGAAATTAAGCTCTTCGATTCTCGACGGTGAGAATTCTTCAATCCCCCTTTTCAATTTTTTTTTTATTTTGTTCTTAGATGTGGCGCAAAAAATAGGGGTTTTTTCCCCTTCATTTTCTTTCTAGTTATCTATGATTTTATTTGAGTAGATCTTTGTGTTCTAGTCATCTGATGTTCATTTTTATTATTTTTTCTTAATTAAAAATCTGAATTTCTTTTAAACTTTGCTTTTTAACATTTTTTTTGTTAAAAAAATCAAAAAATTGTCCGATTTTTCGTTTAGCCATGGTAATTGATTATAGTTTGTTTATTTTGCATGTTAATGTTTTTGTTTCAAAACCAATTTTCGTCATTTTTTATGAAATTTATGCGATTTGAACATGATGTATTTTTCGGTTTCGTTTTGGGGTTTTTTTCAATGGATGTAATAGCTTTATCCCCTTTTTCTTTTACGTTTTTAAACATTTTTCCCCCTTAGATCTTCTGTAGTATTAGATCTAGTTTAGTTGATTTTTCGTTTATTTTTTTTATATATGTTATTGTTCGTTTCGTTCTTCTTTTATGTTAGCCAGATTTGATATGTTGATGAATTTATTTTATTTTTGTTTTCAATATCATTTTTTAGTTCTTCAGATTTTAGTTCAAGAATTTTTTTTCGTCTTTAAAATTTATCTTTTTAGTTTATCTTGTCAATTCACTCTTTAGCTCGTTTTTGAAATTGGTTAAAATTATTTTTATGAAATTTCATTTTTATTTTTTCTTTTTGTGTGTTTAATAGCCATTTAACCAAATTTTTGGTTTACATCCTGTATTTCATCAGTTATGAATTTTTCTTTTCAATTTTTAGATCTTTGTTTTGTTTCATATGTTTTATTTTTTTATTTTATTTTATTTTTTACTTTTTTGGTTAAGTTTCCGTATTAATTTTTGTTTTGATTTTTTTTTTGAAAACAATGATTTTTTTTATAAAATTATGTTGGTTTAATTTTTCTGATTTATTTTATTAGATATTAATTTCTGTCTGGTTTTACTTTGTGTATATTTGTGGTTACAGGTAAAAGATTTCTTAAAGTTATCATCTAGAAGATCTTTGGAACTGGAAGTTATCATTTACAACGTTTTGTTTTTTTATTTTATTTTTGTGTATTGGATTTTCAATTACTGTATATTTGTATCATGTTTGTAATCTTTGAGGTATATGACATTCAAGAATTATTTTGTACTCTATATTTAATAATGTAAAAAAATTAAATGAGTTATATTGATGAATTGTGATTATAAATTTATAATTTTAAAATTCGTATCAAATAAGCAATAATTTTTTTTTTTTTTTATTTTAAATGATATTGGAGAGACCTGTTAAGTTTAAAAACCGGTCTCAAATTTCTTAAAAAATAGACTATTTATCTTCCACAGGCGGTCTCAGTTTTTCACAAAAAGGAGACTGCCTATCTTCAATAGGCGGTCTTAGTTTTCTCATTCTAGAGACCGCCTCTAGTCAAGCAGTCTCTTTGCCAAAGAGACCGCTTAGCTAGAGACCGCCTCTAAAGCAGACTCTTTGGCTAATTTGGACGAGTCTCTTTGGCTGATTTTGTAGTAGTGAAATATGGTATATAAAACACATTCTGAAGAGATATAGAATGAGAAAGATTGACAACTCCAGTGTGTTTAACTAATTTAACAGTTCCATTAGGTAATGACACTTTAATAGGATTTTTAAGTTGTTTTAAAGAAGCAAATAATGCCAAATTGAATGCCATATGATCAGAAGCTCCAGTATCTACTATCCAGCTATCCATATCAAAGTGTGGAATAGATGAATGAGAGGCAGAGAAAGTACCAGCAAAGTTCACAGAAAACATCAAGTGGATTATCATCAACAACACTTGAAGAATTCTTCTGCTACATCATCTTCAAAACTTGATTGTAGGCTGCAGATGCCATAACAGGATCTACTGTCTGCTCTTCAGAAATCTTGACAGAACTTGACCACCATTCTCATAAAACTGAGGTACTTTACCAAGAATACCAGCTTGTTCACAGCCATCACATTACTAGCATACTGAGCAGAAATAACATGCTTCTCTTTCTCCTTATCCTTATTCCACCAATCAAGAAAGCCATGCAACCTGAAGTAACCACTAATAGAATGTCCTCTTTTCTTGCGGTAATCACAAATATCACTCTTAGGCTTCTTATAGTCACGTTTACTAGTCTGAAACACAGGATTAGGAAACGTCTTCACCACATTCAAAGCACTCATTTCATGAGTCTGAGTAACCACATTGAGCTTATTCTGTTGCTCCACTTGCTGCAATGTATAGTAGGCCTTATGGACAGGAGGAAGAGGATATGCTCCAAGTAAAGTCGTTTTAATCAGATCATAATCACGATTCAATCCAGACAACAATTGCATTAACTTATTTCGTTGATCAGTATAAAAAATCTTCTTCAAAATACCACATGTACATGCCTTCAAAGCACCACATGTACAATAAGGAAATCCTTCTAACATTTGTAATTGATCCCAAACAGATTTCAACTGTCCAAAAATACTCAGCAATTGAAGAATTATTTTGCTGAATCGAAGTCAAAAGTCTATGTAATTCAAAGATTCTAGGAGTAGTAGTATGTCCAAATCTCTCATTCAATTCAGTCCACAATTGAGAAGAAGAATTCACAAACATGAATGATTTAGCAAGTACCTTATCCATGGAATTTAGAATCCATGACATGACCATATAGTCGTTCTTAATCCAATTATGATAATCCTAGAATCTAACGAAGGCATTGAAAGTGTTCCATTAACAAATTGATACTTATTTTTTGGCAATCAACGCCATTTTCACAGTTCTACTCCAATTAAGAAAATTCGGTCCAGTGAGAATGTGATTCCAAGATGCATGCCAGGTAGAATGTGAGAAGTAGCTGCCATTGAAGAATTAATCGAAGAAGAAGAACAAGAAATCGCAAAATTAGGTTAAAGAATATCAAGAATCAAGAAAAATTCCTGACAAAATCAAGAATCATAAGAAGAAGAATCAAAGAAATCGATTGAAAATTGATCAAGGAAGAAGAATCAGATGAAGAAGTAAAGAAAATCGATCAAAATCGATCCAAAATCTTAGGATTTCGGCTTTGATACCATGTACAAACTCAGAATTTAGAGAGAATTTTGGGAGAAAATTAGAAAGAAATTTTATTATGTCAGCTCACACTTTACAACATGTACAAACCACAATATATAGTGTAAGGAAACAAAGAAGCCTCTCGAAGAAGTTTGTTATAACAGTAACAAACTCATAACTAATTTTGCCACATCAGCAGCAAATACATATATAACTCAATAGTTAAATATGTTTTGATCAATATTAAGCACATAGAAGTTTGCTTCCACGAGTAAGGGCCTGTTCACATTTTCTTAAATTCAGTTCAGTTCACTTTAGTTCCAATAAGTTCAGTTCAATTCACCAGCTCTTAATTTCCCTCTCTCATAAACACTACTATAAAATTGGCCAAAGAAACCATATCAAATTGGCCAAAGAGACTACCTTAGGGGTGGTCTCTAGCTCACAGGTCTCTTTGGCCTAAGAGACCACTTCATCAAAAGTAGTCTCTAGCTTCAAAAAGAGAGACCACTTGTTTAAAATAAATAGTCTCAATTTTTTAAAATTTAAGACCACTTATTAAAGATACATGGTCTTATTTTTTTAAAATTCGAGATCACTTATTTAAGATAGGTGGTCTCAGTTTTTACAAAAGTGAGACTGCCTATTTCAAATAGGTGGTCTCTTTCATTATTTTTTTTTAAAAAAAATTAATAATCCCAACCCGCCACCTGCAACCACCTCGATCAAAACCCACCCCAGCCAACAACCTGCACCCACCTCAACGCCCCTCACCCACGCCCACCTGTACCCACCTCAACCGAAACCCACCCCAACAACCTGTACCCACCCTCGACGCCTCTAAGGGCCCTAACCCACGCCCAACTGCACTCTCCTCAACCGAAACCCACCTCGATTGAAACCCACTCCAACAACCTGCACCCACCTCGACGCCCCTAACCCATGCCCACCTGCACCCACCTCGACCCAAACCCAAACCCACCCTCACCATGACCCAAATAGCCCACTCCACCCACCTAAAACCCACACAATCACCACCTAATCTAACCACTAAAATATTCATTTCAGCTTAGTTCAGTTTAGCTCAGTCTAGTTCAGTTTAGTTCATTTACGCTCCAATCAGTTCAATTTAGTTCAGTTCAGCTCAGTTCAATAAATGTGAACATGCCATAAGTCAATTTTTGTATCATTCACTTAAGAAGCTAAGAAAAAAATTTATCAATACAATCAAAATGCATAAAAGTTATTGATTGATAAAATAAAAAAATACAAAAACAAATTGGAACCCACAATAAGTCCGAATTTCTCTAAAACAAAATATTATTACTTTTACTTTTTATGCATTCGCTGTTTGCAATTTATTTTGTCTACCAAATAAGACATGAGGGAGAATAAAGTTTATGTTCCTTGACATATCAAGAATACTCTCTATGAGAATTACTCATGTAGTTTGGTGCTCCCTTTTAAGAGCAAGTAATTGCTAAATGGTAAGCTTTAAACTTTCATTAACAATCAGCAGAATAATAAAGAGATGTTATGCTCTTTTACCAGAGCATTTTGAGCTCCCACCTTCAGGATCTTGCTGGTTATGCTGGATGTTATTCAGATGGAAATAAGCAAAACATGAAAAACTACGCATGGTTACAGACTTACAGCTTGAGGAGCCAAGTAGAGCAGAAGGCAACTCGTAGTCTAGATACAAAGGACCTTGTTAATTGTTATGGGCTATAATTGCATCCTGTGCTTCAACTCAAGAGACAAAAGTGAAAAGTAAAAACATTTCTAAGTAATTTTCTTCTCAGCTTATTTTCTTCTCAGCTTAATTATATGTGATAAAAAATTGGCTTTAATACATTCCGTCACCTGCACTTCCCATTTTCTATTGTTTTGCACTTGTTGGCAAGCTCTTCAGACCACACAACAACTAATGTCTCAAATAACGACTCTCGTTGAACTCTTCTAGTACATCAACGTTAACCTTCAGAACATTGAATTGGCCTCTAGGGGCACCAGACTGCTGCATCACCCTACCACTCGACGCTCTGATCCCTCCTCTCTCGTCTGCATATAAGCTGCCAGGCCAGTAAGGAGACAGCAGCAGCCACCACTTCACAAGAATGCCTTGACGAGCTAATGCACCATGCCAACACCCACCTAGTCACTTCTCAGCTTAATTTGGCTGAATATTTTTTTTTTTTTTTGGTGAAACTTAGTTTATTTTGCTCAACCCAACAAAGTTTTTGTATACTTAACATTTTTTTTCCTTTTTTGTTTGGCTTAATTTGACTTATTTTTATACCAAACATAGCTTAACTTATAATTGTGCTTAATTTGACTTATTTTTAAACCAAACATAACAAATTTGTTAACAAAACTTATTGAAAGATAGCTGATAAGCTACTAAGCTAGGAAGAACAGAGCCTCATAGGAAAGTGTAAGACATCAATCACAAAGATTAGTGAGCGAAGTGTTATAACACTCCTATAATACGTCTGATAGTTACTGCAGCCGTAAAGTAGTACTCCCTCCGTCCCAACCTCATTCTAAAGGGTTCGCCATTGGCAAAAAAGTTGCAACACAATTTGGTGATAATATAATTGATTTTCAAGCATACCTAACAATGAGGTTACATTGTCAACGTCAAAGCTTAACTCAGAAACATCATAGAACGTATAAACTAGTAAAATTTAGGATGACTTTCAACATATTTTATTTGAAAAACAAAAGTCATATCTCTAATTCAATCTATATTATTATTATTGTCGTTATTCAAATTAACATGTTTCTATTATGTTTGTTAAGATTATTTTTATGTTTGTTTGTTTTGTATGGATATACACTACATATTTAATGTTTTACAAATTTTTGTATGTGGCTAGCCACATGATGCGGCAAGGGTTACTTGTAGGCTGTTACTGCCTTACTGGTTTTGTCAGGGGTTACTTATAGGTGTTACTTGTATTCTGGGGGTTACTTGTATGAGTGTTACTGGTTTCGGTCGGGGTTACTTATAGGGTGTTACTGGTTTTGTCAGGGGTTACTTGTAGGTGTTACTTGTATTCTGGGGTTACTTGTATGAGTATTACTGGTTTTGGTCGGGGTTACTTATAGGGTGTTACTGCTTTTGTCAGGGGTTACTGGTAGGTGTTACTGGTATTCTAAGGTTACTTGTATGGGTGTTACTGGTTTTGGTCGGGGTTACTTGTAGCCTTGTAGGGTGTTACTGGTTTTGTCAGGTGTTACTTGTATGACTGTTATTGGTTTTGATCGGGGGATACTTGTAGAGTATTACTGGTTTGGTATGGAATTTTGGTCTGGAGTTACTCAGAATACAAGTAACCCCACAATACAAGTAAGCCATACAAGTAACCCCACAATACAAGTAACCCATACAAGTAACCTCATAATACAAGTAACACCTTACAAGTAACCCCAAAATACAAGTAATCCTAAAATACAAGTAACTGTGCCGCACTGAAAAACCCTGTTAATGTTTTTGATGTTTCTCTTGTACTGAACTTTTGATTATGTATCATCTTTGTTGATTGCAAAATTAAGATTTTTTTCCCATTGTTCTCCATGTATAATAAGAATATACATATGGAATTTTTTTTATAAGGGTCGCCCTTGTACTTAATTTTACACTAATTTGATTAAGTGCCCTTGTGGAGTTAATTACAGTGTATATTTTTAAAATGTTATGTCATGGCGTAATAATAGTGTTAAAAAATAAAATAAAATAAATAAACAACCTTAAACGTGGACCATGCACATGTATGAGTCATGTACTTATGTGGTATACCCCATGTCTCATTATTCAAATTATGCAACAAGAGTAGGATACATAAAGTGAACACAAAGCTTGTATTTTAGGACAATGCATGTAACTTAGCTTTTGTTCTTTCAAAGCAATTCAATTAACTTGAAGTTTTGATTGCTCCATTAAAACTCCAACACGTTTTTGGGTTGTTTTAACTTCTAACTCATCTCCAAATCCACTTTGCTCAAGGCAACCATAGAAATACATTTGTAATGGTTTGTACTGCATGAGGGAAGCCTTTATTTAGGCCATATCCTTCGGTAACAAGGTTGACAATTCCTATTGTAAGGGATTGTTAGCTACTACCAACTAGACAGTATGCTGATTCCCAATACATTCATCTAACTTTGCGAGATTAAGGGACACTTGATTTCTAATATGTTCATCTAGCTAGGCATGTGTCATTACGGGAACATGTGAATGTGATCATATTTTTAGCCATCGCGACTCATTAGGCTTATCCATGTTGAGTCATTAATACCTAATAATACGAAGTAACATATTTTCAACATTGGTTAATTATAATATTCCAAAAGTATTATTGTTGCCGTAATGAAGGCCATGTTATTAAGAAGTCAACGAGGGGAAATTCACACTTCGTCATCACTAATAAAGTACTATATGCTCTATCTTCTATTCCTTTCATTTGAATCTAACTAAAAAGAAATCAAAAACAAAACTGTGTCCCATTATATTTTTCCCAAAAAGGATATTAATTTTTCCATTATATCCCATTGATTTGCATTCCTTTCTTTCACAAAGTCTAAACATTGACTACTCCAACAAAAGAGTAATTTAAGTTTGACTACTTTGTAAAAAGAGTAAAAAGAGAAGATATATACGACAATTCTTTTTTTTTTTTTTTTTTTTGAAGAAATATATACGACAATTCTTAGATATTCATTCAACCTCCAATTTCGTAAGCTAAAATAGCCGCCTATTTAGAAATTTAATAAAAACAAAAAAATAAAAAAATAATAATAAAGAAAGTTAGAAATATAAAAGTCTAAGTCAACAATTACACGTGGAAAGATCCTAAACAGCTAGATTGTACTCAATTCACATTCACATTTTGTAACACAATTAAACCTTTTTATTATCTCATTTTGGATTAATCTTTTATTTTCTCTCTCCTCCCTTTCCTATATAAATACACCCGTTACAACTCTTACTTTACAGTAGACAAAAGTCACAATACATAACTCACAAAATCTTTCATAAGAGAAAAAACGAAGTTTAGTTTATAAGGAGAGAAAGAAAGTGTTAAAAAGAAACACTTAAGAGGGGCAATGGCTGGCGGAGGGTTTGTAGCGCCGTCGAGCGGAGTTGTTTTCGAGGCGAAGATAACTCCGATTGTCATTATTTCTTGTATCTTGGCTGCCACGGGTGGTCTTATGTTTGGTTACGACGTTGGTATTTCAGGTTTGTTTCTTCCTCAGCTTTGTAACCATTGTTTGGATTTAGTTTTTACATTACAAATTAATTAATTTTTTTAAGAATTATGTTAAAAGAAAACAGATAATGTGTGGTCTGTTAATTTTTTTTTCCCAAACATTTACGTTTCATGAATGAGCACTTGAGTAGTATGTATTTAATTTCCTTTTTGTTTTTTATAATAGATGGAAAAGGAAGTAAATATGATTTGATATTTCTTAATAAATTTATGATGCCATATATATGATATGATACAATTTTATTCTATATTTGGGATCATCATTTATGTTTAAGAATTATTGATTGAATTATTACTTTCTAATTTTTAAAATTTATTTTATTATTACTTTTAAAGCTTTTTGGTTTGTAAGATCTTTGAATTTTTGAATTATTAATTTTTGAAATGGACCCTATGTGTTATAAATAGTACGGAATAGAACTACTTCATAGATTCACTCTTCTTTAATTTGTTAATAGTTCCTTTTTTATTTTTAATATCGAAAGAAGAATAGATATTGACATAATTATGATGTTCAAACAAAAAAAATAGCCCTAATTTCTTTCATGTTTTTCCCGCTAAATGAAAAACTCCTTTCCTTTATTCACCCATATTTCTTTTTGGTGTCAAGTAAATACAATTTTATAAGTATCAATTAAGTTAAGTAATAGTTAACTTTTCTATTAAAAAAAAAGTAATAGTTAACTTTTAATTTTAATTTAATTTTAATTTTAATTTCAATATCATTTTGGAAATTTTATTTCTTTATTTAAACATATTAGAGAATTAAAGACTAAAGAACTCCTTTTATTTAATTTCTTAGCTTGTAATAATAGAAAAGAAAATTCACATGAAAAGGAGTATTTCCCGCCTGGTAGTGAAGACAACCAATAGTATGACAAAAATCCAATTACAGATATACCCTCATAAAGTACGTACAGAATTGTCGGAATTATAATCACATGGCATGAGATAGGGGTATTTTCGGAATAAAACAATCAAACCTTTGAAAAATATCCAACGTAGTTGTCTAGTAAAGATTTGCGAGATCAAATAATATGGAATCAGAATCTGAAGTATGACTCGTCTTTTGCTCACCTACTACAACATGGGGTATTCAGTCAAATGCAACAAGCTAATTTTACGTCAGATTAGTTTATGTTGATCTTTTTGAAATTGGATTCTTAGTATATCAAGTGTATAGTTATATAGCTGTGTTTGTCACAACTAACATCTACACCAATATTTGCAAAGACGTGCTATACTCGTCGATAATAAAATAAATAAATTAATGACAGTCTATTGATTTATCATGTGGTTTATGGTTAACTTTCTAACTATACATACATGTACATGTCATTTTCGCTGTCGTATTTTAGTCATTATTATTCCACTGACAATATCGATAAATTTTGAGTGTGTAAAATTAAAGTAAATGCAAGATTGTTACTTGTGTCATTTGCCTAACAACGGTACCAAATACTCAATATGTGTGATTGGTTAATGTTAGGTGATTAGGATTGCGTTGATGTAACAATTATGTGGAAAGTTGATAGTAACATATGGGAACAAAATGTGGTGTGATTGTATGAATTAAGTAATTAAATTTGTTGAAATGCAGGGGGTGTGACATCAATGAACCCTTTCTTGGAGAAATTCTTTCCAGCAGTGTACCATAAAAAAAATTCACCATCTGCTAACCAAAGTAACTATTGTCAATATGACAACCAGGGGCTGCAATTATTCACCTCATCTTTATACCTTGCTGCCTTGGTTGCCACTTTTTTCGCGTCGTATACAACCAGGCAGCTGGGGAGGAGGCTAACGATGTTGATCGCCGGGGTTTTCTTCATCGTCGGTGTGGTGCTTAATGCTGCTGCTCAAGATCTTGCTATGCTTATTGTTGGTAGGATTTTGCTTGGTTGTGGAGTTGGCTTTGCTAATCAGGTAATTCTTTTTACTTTTGATGCCAATTTTTTCAACTATTTTTCCCAAAAGTTGTTGGAGGAACCAATAGTCTTACTGCATGTCAATTTTTAATTTGTGGGGGAAATTTGTTTTGACTTTTGGGTGAAATTTTATGTTCTCTTGAATAATTTAAGGGTTTACACTATGTACGTCATTGCTTAGTAACTAATTTAAGTGAATTATTGCATGTTACTAATAATATTATGAATATCATTATGTTGAATAAATTGAATTTTTCAAAATATCATAAAAGACTAAAATATGAATATGACTTATTAGGAGAAGATTAAACAAGTCCACCTTGGTAGACTTGAAAGACGGGACAAACTATATACATAAGACTTGCAATAGTCTTTTTCATGTATACGCTTTTAGATTTTCTTCTTACAAAAGAGTAATCATATCAATTGTAGTTGATTTGTATACACTCCTTTTTGGACTAGCTTTACAATTGGTTCATATCATGAAATATATATCATACTTTTCCGTCTTTAAATATTGTTCTTACTTTAACAGTAATTGAATCACGAAAAAAAAAAAATCAAAGTAAGTATACGAGCAATAGCTAGAGATGAAGTAATATTCTATTACAATAAGCTAATAATGTTTACTCCTATAAATGAAAAGATATTTTGTTCTCACAACACAAGTCTCACAAGTTATAACTATTTTAGACACGCATAGACACGATATAATTGGTCCAAATGTTTATCTATTGATATTCTAAATCAGCAGGCCATTAGGTCAAGATAAGAACTTGATTGCAAGATGATTTACTTAACTCACTTAAAGCAATTACATAATCAAACACATATGAAGTGGACCCTTTCATTTTTCACTTGAAACTAACAAATTTGGGTTCAATTGGTTTTCTTTTAATGGCCCCATAATAAAATATCATTGTTACATTATGGACCGACACCATTAACTCATTAAACATGACTAATGATTTTACATCACGATAAAACCTGGACCGTTGTGCAACTTATCTTGAATATAATAACTTTGATTATGACATAAATATACATGTGATATTGTGATTTATCCTTTTTACTCAAATTAATTTAACCTTCTAGAATTAAGGTTATTTTAACAACATTTCATGTGAGCTGGATATTATATACTCCTATAGTCCCATCCTATCTTTAAAAATAATTTGGTGGGCCAACTCATCCAATTTCTTTGAAACTTCGTCATACATGCTTTATTTAAATTAAATTTGCTTTACTTTATTGGAAGTTTGTGGACCTTTTTTCTTTATTTTTTAGATTATAATGACTTTTATGAGTACTATTTAAAACTTTTTTTCGAGTTTTGTATGTGAATATTAAAATAATTCACAAGTAGGTTGATGGGAGTTAACTTTTTTGAATATTGTTGTGATATTCTTTTTCTTATCCGTTAATTTTATAAAGTATTATTTGTATTATTTATCTTGTTTTATGACTTGGAATCCAACTTTTTGTGATTATAATAAGCACGCATGTCATGCTTGTGATCTGCCAATGTAGTAAATACTTCTATAAAGAAAATTAAACTTCTGGATTTACTTTATAATGTTAGAAAAGGCTAGAAAAATACAATTCCAACTTTTTATTTTATGCTCCATGGTGACGTAATAAGTAAAATACATTTTAATCACTTTTGTTTTTATTATCCATCGTAATTTCGGTACATAGTAACATATTGTAACTAACATACAAAGTACATTTTAATGGTTTATAGTATATGGAGTAATTATATTGATGATATTTATTTGTGGTTCTTAAGTTGTTATATGTCTTATATTGACTTTAAGAGTAAAAGAAAAAAAATTCAAATATTGTTAGTTGTCTTAACAGTATTGTATACTTCTCATCAAAGAATTGCTTTTAAATTCAAGTAATTTTGACTTTACAACAATCATCATAATTCATGTTCAAGTTGTATGTGTACCCATGTTCAAATTGTATCCATCTATGTATATGCGAAGTTTCATATCAACAACATGCTTATTGCTTCCTAATTCAAAATTAAAGAGACTAAGATAAATATTCCGTAATAGTGTATGCAACCTTGACACATACAAAATCGGATATATATTGGATAACATCTTTTGTTGATTTTGACATATAAACTTACAAATGTTTCTTTAATATTTAGACATCAATGCATTTTTACTTTTTTTGGTAAAATCACATTAATGATTTTTTTTTTTTTTTTTTTTTTTTTTTTGAAACATTAATGAATTCATATGTGTATTTAGTCTAATAAAATTGTTTTCAAAATGGATGAACAACAGGCAGTTCCCGTGTTTCTATCAGAGATAGCACCCACCCAAATTCGAGGTGGTCTTAATATTTTATTTCAGCTCAACGTCACCATCGGTATTCTTTTTGCCAACCTCGTTAATTATGGCACCGATAAGTAAGTTCCTTTTTTCCTCATCTTTTATTTTATTTTATGTTCAATGCTTACTTCAAGATCTATTTTTAGTTACTATAATTGAGTATTCTTTAAGAATAAAAAGGGAATGTAACTACTAATTATATAATAATAACCGATAATATTACATTGATAACCAAGCAATTATTTTTCTATCATAGATTATTTTAATATTTGATTGATTTACATTATTATATGATGATTAAGTAGTAACTGTCTGTGATAATTATTGTGTTAAAAGAACAATATTATGTGCACAATTTTTAAAATATAACGTAATTTGCAAACAAATCTTTACGCTGAATTGAGATGATTAAACAATGTCTTCCATTGATCGAGGTGATGGGTCGTTGAATATTATTCAAAATTTGTATAAATTATTAAGCATGAATCAGGGGATTCAATTATTAAGCATGAATTGATATGATTAAACAAAGTCTTTCTTAGACCATGTTTTTGTTATTTTTAATTGTAATTTAATTTTTGTATCTCTTGATGTTTTGGTACATATTAGTTGGACTTAGCTTACCTAAGTCTTAAAGGGTAAATGGCTAACGTGTTTAATGATCAACACTCAAGTTTTTCTTATTTTATGAAAGTTACAACTTTAGAGAGATACTATACTTGGTTTTCTGTAACTTCTGATTTGGGGTACTCTATATTTACGAATTACTTTGTAAAGTCCTACGTTGGTGTTTGACCTAAAATTAAATTCCGTTAACATTATTGTCTTGTGTGTACCATTACCAAAAATGAATATGATCATATGACAGTAGCGATAAAAGCAATCTGGCCAAGTTAATAACGGCCTACTTTTATAAACTTCCTTATGGCCCATAGGCCCATATCTACAAAGGACACGAGTTATAACCTGAAATCTGTAGGACAGAGTTATGACACTTATTAGAAAGTAGTCCCCGATTTTCTCATGTTATATAACTAGTTAATGTGATACATCTACTATATAGTTTAATTGTCATTGATTCAATTGTACATTGTAGTGTTTAACTGATATGGACTCGAAATAATTGTGCTAAAATGTTAATGTTATGAATGTGTTCGACAATTACAGAATGAAAGGAGGAAATGGATGGAGGGTGTCATTAGGAATTGCAGGAATTCCAGCCTGCCTACTAACCTTGGGAGCTCTCTTTGTTACGGACACACCTAACAGTCTTATTGAAAGAGGGCGCTTAGATGAAGGCAAAGCCGTTCTTAGAAAAATTAGAGGCACAGATAACATTGAGCCTGAATTCAATGAACTCGTTGAGGCTAGTCGTATTGCCAAAGAAGTCAAGCACCCTTTCAGAAATCTCCTTAAAAGAAGAAATCGCCCCCAGCTCGTTATTTCTATTGCCTTGCAGGTACATCAGTAGTACTAATTAAGCTAGTGTGATAATTTTTTTTTTGCATTTAAGTTTGCTTAACTTACAGATGTTAATGGTTTGTTCACTAATGTTGTTTTTCGTGGTTGTTCAGATCTTTCAACAATTTACTGGAATTAATGCAATCATGTTCTACGCCCCGGTCTTATTCAACACCTTAGGATTCGGAGGCAATGCATCTTTGTACTCAGCAGTGATCACTGGAGCAGTAAATGTCCTCTCCACTGTCGTCTCTATTTACTCTGTGGACAAACTAGGGAGACGAATTCTTCTCCTTGAGGCCGGAGTTCAGATGTTTTTGTCTCAGGTGATCATAGCCATAATTCTCGGGCTTAAGGTCAAGGATCATTCCAACGATCTAGGTCATGGCTATGCAATTTTAGTAGTCATAATGGTATGCACTTTTGTCGCAGCCTTTGCGTGGTCATGGGGGCCTCTTGGATGGCTAATCCCTTCGGAGACCTTCCCCTTGGAAACCCGATCAGCAGGGCAAAGTGTGACTGTTTGTGTTAATATGCTCTTCACTTTTGTCATCGGACAAGCTTTCTTGTCCATGCTTTGCAAGTTTAAGTTCGGTATTTTCCTCTTCTTCTCTGGGTGGGTCTTGGTGATGTCCCTTTTCGTAGTTTTCTTGCTTCCTGAAACCAAGAACATCCCGATTGAGGAAATGACCGAGAAGGTATGGAAAAGACATTGGCTTTGGAAAAGATTCATGGATAACGACGAGGACTATGTTGGTGGAATTCAAGTTAACTCGATCAAGCCAGCTAAATGGTAAAAGTAATGGAGCTACTGCTGCACTTAAAAGTTTGGTGTATCAATTTCAATGCAATACAAACCTCAATATTTGTTAGTAATACAATTATTATACAGTAATTTAGCTGATATGATGGAAGTAAATAGGATATTGACGATAATCAGGGTATACTTTGGTAGCGAAACTGTGCCCTTCCTACTCTTAATGAGCTAGGATTTTCTATAATGAGTGAACAGGCTTATTTCTTTGATTCTCTACTGATTTTTACGTTGTTTATAAAATGTTGATGCAATTTCACATTAACTTAATAATGGAAGCTTAGTAAAACTCTGTTTGTCTTTGTAAAGCTTATGCAAACTACAAATTGTACGAAACTTATACTATTCTAGTCTTTGTAAAGCTTAAGCAGAACACTCAAATAATTATTATTCTTTCGATTGTCTGAACTGTCTCTCTTCACTCTTGTTTAGTAATTGCTAAATTGTATAAAACCTCAAAGCTTGAGTTTCAATGATTACTCTCATGGCCAATATATAATACAAGCAATCCCTAATTTGATAGAATTAGGAAACTACCTAAAAGATATTCACAATATATTCTAGGCATAAAATAGGTAACAAAACATATCCTAAAATATAGCAAAATATATCCCACCATACACCCTATCAAGTTGGGGCATGTGGATCGTAAATGCCCAACTTGAAAAGGAGATGATCAAACCGAGTCTTCCCAAGCGCTTTAGTAAAAATATCTGCAAGTTGCTCCTTAGTAGAGACATAGGAAGGAGCAATTAAGTCCTTTGTAATGGAATCACGAACTATGTGACAATCAATCTCAATGTGCTTTGTACGTTCATGAAAAACTGGATTACGAGCTATATGTAAAGCAGATTGATTATCACAAAACAACTTGATCGCTTTAGGGTGGTGAACACCCATACTTAAAAGCAAAGCCTTCAACCACTTCAACTCATGTGCGGTTGCAAACATGCAACGATACTCAGCCTCCGAAGAAGATGAAGCAACCGTGGGTTGTTTCTTGGTCTTCCAAGAAATAGGAGATTTACCAAGAAACACAAGCCAACCTGTCAACGAACGACGAGTAAGAGGACACGCCGCCCAATTTGAATCACACCAACCCTGCAAAGTCAGGTCACTATCTGCACTCAACAAAATACCCTATCCAGGGTACCTTTAAATAACGAACCACCCTGAGAGCTGCTTCCCAATGCTCAATTCGTGGGGCATGCATAAACTGTGAAAGAATATGAACCGAATATGCCAAATCCGGTCTAGTAACCGAGAGATAAATCAACCGCCCTATTAGTCTGCGATATGACTCAGGATTCACAAGCAATTCTCCACTAGCAAGGCTAAGTTTGTGGTTTTGCTCAATCGGAAAACCACTTGGTTTCGCACCTAATAACCCTGCTTCAGAAATAATATCCAAGGTATATTTTCGTTGACACAAAACAAACCTGACTTACTACGAGCAACCTCAATGCCCAAAAAATACTTCAAAGGACCATGGTCTTTCATTTTGAAACAATCACCAAGATAAGCCTTGAAAACAGTCAATGCAGCGGAATTATTCCCAGAAACAATAAGATCATCAACATAGACTAAGACATTAATCTGAACATTGCCTTTAGTGTATGTAAAAAGAGAGTAATTTGAGTAAGATTGTAGAAAATCATACCCTTTCAAAGCCGCAGTTAATTTAGCAAACCAACACCTTGGAGCTTGCTTCAATCCATACAAAGACTTACTCAATCGACAAACCAAACTCGGATTCGAGCTCTCAAAACCCGGAGGTAATTTCATGTACATCTCTTCATCCAAATCACCATGTAAAAAAGCATTATGGACATCCATTTGTTGAAGTTCCCAATTCTTAGTAATATCAATAACAAGAAAAGCACGCACCATAGACATTTTTGCAACCGGAGAAAAAGTCTCACCATAATCAATACATTCTTGTTGATGATTACCAAAAACAACCAAACGAGACTTGAGACGTTCAATATCACCATTTGACAAAAACTTTGTCTTGTACACTCATTGACTGCCTAGAGCCTTCTTCCTGGGAGGAAGATGCTCTAATGTCCAAGTCCCATTGTCCTCTAATGCCCGTATTTCCTCTTTCATAGTATGTCGCCAACCCTCCGATTTCATTGCCTCTTTAAAGGATTTAGGATCCTTTACCTGAATAACGGTTGCAAGAAATTTTCGATAAGTCACAGAAAACATGCCACAATTTATATAATGTGCTAAAGGGTAAGGCGTACCTGAAGGAGTGTTGGATGACGGAGAGGACGGAGACGGAATATTAGCAAAGACGGAATAAGTCACAAAATCACGGAACTTTACAGACAAAAATTTTTCACGGTGACCTTTACCCAACAATTCCGGTGAAGGCAAATCGGAGGAATGCTGCTCGGCATTTGTGGTGGGGCTGCTATGCTTTACAACCACCCTGATGTTGTGCTCGGTAGTCCCAGCTGCCGCTAGAGGACTAGTGGGTGTGGCAGTAGCTGGGCTGCTTTGCAGCAGTGCTGACCTTGCGCCCGCAGGTTCTCTCACGACAGGGGTTGCTGCTGGGTGATGTTCCTGCCCAGCCGCGGGTTCTGCTGTGGCCACATGATCCGTAGCAGTGTCAAGAGGCTGCGAGGCAGCCTGCAGATCTTCAGCAATTGTACTAGTATCATCAAACACCTCACACTCCATAAAGTCTTCATGAATATCCACATTATCATAGGAATTTGGCTCTATATTAACCTCATCCGGAGTATCGAATGGAAACACCCCTTCAACAAATTTCACATCCCGAGAGACAAAGAAAACTTTTGACTCTAGATCAAACACTCTCCATCCTTTCTTTCCAAAAGGGTATCCTACAAAAACACATTTTCTGATTATGAGCAAAACATAAACAACCGAAAGTGCGAGTAGCATAAAAAAACGGAGGTTTATTAAAAAGCATTTCAAAAGGAGTTTTATATTGGAGCAAGGGTGTGGGAGTGCGGTTAATAAGATGTGCAGCAGCTAGGACACACTCACCCCAAAAATAAATTGGTAAATTGGCTTGAAATCTCAAAGCTCTCCTAACATTAAGAATGTGTTTTTGTTTACGCTCAACCCTCCCATTTTGTTGTGGGGTACCGACGCAAGAGGTTTGGAAAAGAATTCCGGAGGCAAGAAAGTAATCATGTAAGCAATTAAACTCAGTACCATTGTCACTTTGCACAATTTTTATGGTCTGGGAAAATTGTCTATCAACCATAGCAACAAAAGCCAAATTCATTATAAGAACTTTAGTTTTATCAACCAACAAATAAATCCAAACAGCTCTTGAATAATCATCAACTATAGTAAAAATATAACGAGCTCCACATGACGACATATGTCGATATGGACCCCACAAATCACAATGTACTTTTTAAAAAAATTCTAGAAGCTCGACCATCACTAAGAGGAAATTTGTCTCTAGGATGTTTAGCACGCATACATATTTCACACCCCTTATCTAGACAATCTTTATTACTACTAACATGAGGAAGCAACTTAAGTACTTTCTCAGAAGGATGCCCAAGCCGACGATGCCACAACTCCAGATTTGAGGTCGCTTCACCAACACCAACATGATGCACCGAATCCGAATTGCTAAAACACTACTAGAAAACAACAGAATTACGAAGGAAATTTTCCGTCGAAAACACCCCGTTTTCCGTCGCAAAACCTGTTTCTGACGGAACTGGTTGTCGCAATATAGTTTGTCGGGAAAACGCACTTTTCCGACGAAATTGTTCCGACGGAATTTCTGACGGAAATCAGTCCGTCTGAAGAGGTTTTAGGGCCTGGGAATGTCCGTCAAAAATTTTCGACGGACTGTATTCCGCCGGAAAATTCTGACAGAAATTCCGTCGAAAAATGGTTAAAAAAAAAGGCTGCCCCACCACCAGCCACCACCGCACAACACCTGCCCCAGCCCACCTAACCTATACCACCACTGCACAGTACCAGCCCCACACCAGCCCACCTAACCCGTACCACCATCGCACAGCACCAGCCCACCTAACCCGTACCACCACCGCACAACAACAGCCCCACACCAGCCCACCGAAACCTCCACCAGAACCGCAAAAGATCAGACTCCCTAAACCCAAGCCCACCCAAACCAAACCCAGATCTACAACCCTAACCCTTACAAATTCGGCTGAACCCCCCAACCTAAGCAAACCACCCACCACCCACCTAAAAACCACCAGTGGTCACCGAAAACCACCGTCACCACCAAAAATTAAAAAAAAAATAAAATCCTTAACCATTACAACCAAAACCCGAACTCCAACAGCAATCACCTTCATTCCACCACCATAAATTGTAAAAAAAAATCCAATAAAACAACAAAATAAAATCAAAATTGAAAAATGAGTTACATACCTTAATTCGACCACACATAACCTTGAAATTGGGTTTAAGAGGCCAAATTCGACCATAAAAACTCTAGATCTAGAGTTTTCATGGTCAAATTTGACCCGAAAACCTTTGTTTTAAGCATGAAAAGAGAGAGAAAGGGCGAAAAAGATGAAAATTGTTGTTGATGTTGATGCGTGTTGTTGATGTCGTTATTGATGGTGTTGTTGTTGATGTCGGTGGTTAGTGTTGGCGGTGGTGGTGGGAGATTTGAGGTGGTCGAAAGAGAGGAATTGAAAGTAAAGTATAGGAGAGATAGAAGAAGGAGAACGAGAGAGAAAGAAGAAGGAGAACGAGAGAGAGAGAATGAGAAGGAGATTCAGAGAGAGAAGGAGTGAGAACGGAGAACATAAGAGAAGGAGAGGAGAGAGAAGAGGAAAGACAAAGAGAAGAAGATAGAGGGAGGATAGGCGGAAATAAAATATGGGTGTTAGGGTTTTGAAGTTTTTTTTTTAATTTATTCCGACGGACTATAAATCCGTCGGAAAAAGTAATTTCCGACGAAAATATCTGTCGGAAAGCACATATATTTCGACTACAAATCCGTCGGAATTAAAATCCGTTGGAAATTTTGATTTTTCCGACAGAATAATGGGTCCGTCGGAAGCAGTCCGTCGCTATTTCCCTGTTTTCTAGTAGTGAAATAATATAATCCGTCTCTCCTAGCTCCCGTTCCAATAAGCTCCTTCGTATGGTTCTTTATAGAACACATATAAGTGTTAAATTGGACGATACAATTAAGCTCATCTGCGAGTTAAGACACAGAATTCAAATTATAACTTAAGTGAGGAACATAAAGAACTCCGGTTAAAGTGAGCTTGTCCGACAAACGAACAGAGCCAACCAAAGAAGCCGCAACAGTATCACCATTTGGAAGGCCAACGGGACATTCAAAACTTTTAGTATCAAGCAACCAAGATTTTTCAACGGTGACATGATGTGTAGCCCCTGTGTCAATTATCTAAGAAGTGAGATCAAACTTACCATTCAAGAGATTTTCAGGAACATTTGCATTACCAAACAAACCAATAATAGCCTTCCATTGCTCGCTTGAAAAAACCTGATTATGAGAGGAGTCTTCGGTTGGAACACTCGACCCTGAAACTGCATTGGCACGCACTGAAATCTAACCAAGGCTGGTTGTGGATTGCCCCCCTGACTGCCATCATTCGATGGGGGTCGACCGTGGAGATCAAAACATTTACTCTAAATGTGGCCTTTCCTTTTGCAATAATTACAAACTTTGTCAGACCAACAATTCAAAGTTTCATGGCCTACTTTCTTACATATGGCACACATTGTATCAACACGACCACGATCAACACCCTCACGTCCCCAACCTACCCTAGTACGGAGAGCAAAGCCTAGAGCATCAGCAGGCTTGTGTTCGTGTTCTAACTTTGCTGTACGTACACGTTCTTTCAGTACCACCAACTGATATGCTCGGTCTAGGGTAGGGAGAGGATCTTGAGACAAAATATTGGTGCGTAAAGAAGCATAAAAATCAGAATAAAGTCCCATTAAAAAGACATGTAATTTAGCCTGCTCACGTCTCGCTTCATGTAATTGTCCAGCCACACAATTAGAACAGCAATTACAATTGATTAATGGTTCATGATGATCTAATTCTTGCCACAAGGAATGCAATTTACCATAATATATTGAAACAGACATAGATCGAGTTTGTTCACACTTAGCAATAGATTATTTTAATTGCTGAATTCTAGGGCCATTGGTTTGAGAAAAATGCTGCTTGAGATGCTGCCATAAAAGCCTAGCCTCAGGAAATTTAGAAAGAGATGACCTTACCTTTGGATCGATGGTTTTACTAATCCAGGAGATCAACATGGCAATTAATGGTCGTCCAGTTGGACTGAGTACACGGAGGAACAAGCGTCGTGATTGAACCATCCAAAAAACCGAACTTACGTCTAGCCTCCAATGCTATCTGCATATCCGCAGCCCTGTCGTCGTAGGTGTCTGGTTTTAGGCGAGTAGGAGTAACAAAGTCCCCAGGTCGATCTTGCGACCCAATGTAAAACGGAGAATTGGGTTTAATTTCGGTAGGAGGGGCGGTGGAGGAAGATCATCGCCAGCCATGGTTGTGGGTTAAAGAAAACTCGAAAAAAATTCAACTTGCTCTTGATACCATGCTAAATTGTATAAAAACTCAAAGCTTGAGTTTCATTGATTACTCTTATGGCCAATATATAATGTAGACACCCATTTGTGTCTCCCCAAAACAAAACCCAGTGATGAGTGCCTTTCACGTTGAATCATAATCGAATGAAATGAAAGTGTGGAAAGGTCTAGTGTTGCGGAAAGTTTTATTTCTTTTCTTTTCTCTCTGTTTTTGAAAACTTTATTTTAAGAAAACAGCCAATCCAGTTTGGTTGGTCCATGATATGGGTCCAATAGTGGTGTAGTTGGATGGGGCTTGCAAAGACCTTTCCAACGATATATTATAAACCTAATTCCGATGAATATTGAGGAAGTTATGGTCAATTTACTAAACTGGGCCCGGTTTGAGCTTTAAGTACGGCCCAATGATCTAGGGGAGGGCCTAATATGATTTATTATTCCTAATGCTGGTTTTAGTCTTCTAGAATCTTCTAGAAGGTTCTTTTCATTCTTAATTCAATTAGGATTCTTTAGAGTTTTAATCAAGATCAAATAGCATTTTTGGCTGAAATTATATTATATTATCTTCTAGTACGGTAAATTTATCAGATTTTTGAAAACGCGTTGAAAACCGATTTGGCGTCCAACCCCAGGCCTTGGCGCCTGGAATCAGGATTGGCGCCAGACGCCAGCCATTGGCGCCTGGCGCTAGCCACTGGTCCTGGCGCCAATGAGCCAGGGCTGACGCCAATGTGTTTCTGCGATCTTCAGACTCTGTTTTGTTAAATTATCTTTTTTGGATGATTTTCTCTATAAATATCGTATCAAAAACTCCGTTTTCATTCACCAACTATCTTCATCATCTACATCTATCATTCACCAATTCTCTTTATTCTTAAGTTTTAATCAACTCTCTTCATTCACAAATTATTCATCTACAGTCAAATAATCCTTTTCATTCATCTCTTTTCATCAATTTTCGTTAACATTCATTCTTTCTTTTCTAAACTTTGCTTTTTCATACAAAATTCCGCGTTCATTAAATCTAGAAACACCTAGCCATATTCGAAGTTGCCTTCGCCCTAGACGTGAAAGGTTTTAATTTATGAGGGTTTGGTCCCAAATCTCTATTTCAATTATTTAATTGCTTTGATTATTATTTTCCTTGAAGTTAATAACGTGTGTATTTTGTAATTAGAAAGAGGTACGAGGCATCCAAGTAAGTACTTTAAGGGATTTTATTGATTAATTGATTTATGATGTAGATATCATGCTTAGATTGTTATTTTGATTCCTAGTATCATGTCTAGGGTATTTTTAATATTAAATATGATTGCTACGATGCTTCCTATGTTCTTCCTAATATTAATTCATGTTAGTATCATGTTAGGGCTAAAGATTTGATTTTTATTGCTTAGTGACATGCTAGGGTTTGTTATTAATCTTGTTAGTATCATGCCTAGGATCTTGCTATGCTTTAACATGATTAATGTTATTATTAATGATGTTGATTATTTATTATGTTGCTTGATGTTTATTATTTATTTCTTGATCACCTTTTTATTGCATGTTGAAGGGAATTTGTACTTGCAACCACGTTTAATAAGAAAATTAATAATCTTGTTTAGGTTAATTATGATTATAATTTCAAGTGATCGCCAATAATAGATTTATATGTGCATTAATATTCAACCAACATATATTAAACAGGTTTAGGGTTAATCCTATTGATTGCATGTTAATCAGAAAGCGCACATGAATACGATCAGAATAAAGTAGAGGCCTATTATTAGGGCAGGTTCAATCTCTTTTAGGTTGGATTTGTACCATCATCCCCGAACCCTATTTTGGTTCATGACCTTATGGAATTGAGGATCTCTTGGATCGTTAAGGGGTGTAACCTTGACCTCGTGAACGGTTTACAAGTTCCTTAAAAACTTGTTGGCGACTCTTTTGCTCTATCTTCTTCCGTTTTGGACGCCACCGTACTTTGGTGTATGATCACAGTGGGGTTCAAGCTAGTGGGATTTTAAAGGCTTGAAATTATTCCCCACAGTTTTTGGCGACTCCACTAGGGAGGATTTCTATTTTAATTCCTGAATTTGTTTCGGCAATGATTTAGAATGAGTGGATGAGACTCGAAAAGTTCTAAGTATTTCATGTGCGTAATTTTGATTAACATTATTGTCATATGCATAAAAAGGTTCTCATTGGAAAGACCATCCGTAATGAGTCAAAAACATAGGATTTTACACGTAGGAAATTTGAGAAATGTCTTTCACAACTAGGACCGAAATAACACCGCGCGAAACTGGATGATTTTATTGAGAACCGAAAGCTAATGAGGCATGTGGGAAGTAGCGTCAGGGGCCAGAGCTTGGCGCCACACTTTTTGCCGTAGCGCCAGACGCCAGTATTGGCGCCAGGCGCTACAGTTTAAAGTTGGCGCCAGTCTCTGTTTGCTGGCGCCAATTTCCCCCAATACCGAGCCAAAAATATGCGTTCTAATTTCGACTAGTTTTTCGTATTGTTTGCTCGATCCTGCTTCCTGATTGAATTTTTTCTCACTTTTCTGAAACCCATATGTGTTCTACATATGGACATAACCCTCTGGGAATTCATGCTCTATCTACCCGATTGAACGCTCCTGGCAACAAAGGGTACATATGAGAGGTTGAATTCACCAAACCATGGAAGTGAGTTTTTTCTAAAAACTCGCGGTGTTCTATCCACACGCGTTAACCCTTCACGGTTAGGCTTCTACCCGGTGCATCTGGACAATTAACCATGGACCCTTTTTGACTAAACCATATCCCGAACTTTAGAGAACTAGAGCCATGGTTAGGTTGCGAACTCATTGCATCATATTGTGCCTACTTGACTAATTGTGCATTATTTGTTGTGCATATATATATCCTATGCTCCTCTTAACTATTTGTTGATTTGTGTTGAGATTATAATTAATGACTTAAAGAAATTTGCCTAATTAATTAATTAATTAGAGTCAATAAAGTTTTTTTTTCTTCTTTTAATCGGAATTGTCCTAGTACGACTTTAGGCATACCCCAGTTGACTAATAATATCGAAAACAGTCCCAGACCGAGGCTCCAATATTGGTGCCAAAATCTGAGCTGTAGCGCCACTGTATGGTGTGTAGCGCCAGACATTTACTAAAATGTCTGGCGCCAACCACCATATTGTGACGCTAGTCCTATCGCTTGGCTGACAGTTTGGTTTATTTGTCGAGTCATCACCTAATGTCTAATTAATCAGTTTCCTGTTTAATTCGGTTAATTTTGCTGGCAATAATGCTTAATTGAATCAATATTCGAGTTTAGGCACTAAGTCCCATGGTCTTACACAAGAGTCCAAGCATGTCACTTACACTCAATACACACACCAATACACATGTCTTGACCATGATTAAGGGTGTCTTGTGTGCGCGCGTCATTTTTCGTCATTTTTTAGGGGGGTAAGTTGGATATTAATCCTCCAATAAATAATAATACTTAAGTTCCCCAAACACATGTACATTATTGCTCCCTAAAAACATGCATACTTTTTGCATACCCTTTTTTTTTACATACCCTTTTTTAAATTTAAAAATAAAAACCATAAAGTCAAATTGATTCGAGTCAAGTAATTAAAACGCAAACTAGCTTAATTTACAGCGCGTGGTCAAGAAAGGAAGGACAATTAATCAAAGATAACCTCTCCGTACAAGTCCAACTTTTCGACAAACCTATAGCCCGCAAGAGGAAAGCAAGAGTCCCTCATAATGGCAACTCAGGAAGAAGTTAACGATCTCAAGAACCAACTGGCTACTGTAACTGAGACACTGAAGCTTCTCGCACTTAAGATCGAGGATCCCGCGAAGCAACAACAAATGGACCTCATGCAAGAAAGCTTAAGCAAGTTGTCCAGCGACTACAAGTTTCAAGAACTCACATCCCAAGGGGTCTCGGTGGATAAAGATCTTCTTCCGCAGAAGTTCAGCGCCAACGACATCCCAAAGTTTAGGGCAATCGACAACCCCTACTTCCATCTAAGGGCATTTGAAACAATAATGAGTATCAAGGGTACCGATAAGAAAGTTTTCCCTTCTCTGTTCTCGCTATCTCTCGAGACCGTTTGCCAACAATGGTTCTTTTCTCTTGAAAAAGAAAAGACCTCTACCTGGAAATCCATAGCAAACGCTTTCGTCGATAGGTACAAGTGAAACGTTCAAGTCGAAACTGACCATAGAGAACTTGAAATCCTCAAACAGAAGGAGAATGAAGGCTTCACATCTTTCTTTAACAAGTGGAGAGAAACCTCAGCTAAAATGATTGAGGTACCAAGTGAAAAAGAGTCCGTGAGAATGTTCATCAAAATAACCTTCATACCTTTAAGGCTGTTTATGATATTGGGATTAATATTGAAGATGACTTAGCTAAATCTAAAGCTGCCAACAATAACTCCAACAGTGGCTGGAAAGGAAAGAAGAACGACAATCCTTCTTCTTCCAAAACCGCCCACTCAAATAATGTTAGCACCTTTGACCTAGGAGAAGTCCTCGCCATGAACAACCAAGGACAAAAGAAACCGTTTAGGAGAAACTTCACTCCTATTGGCATGAGTTATGACACCGCGTTTGATCGACTAAATGCAAAAGGTCTTATAACTCCCATTGGACCATTTGGAGATCCACCAGTCGAGAAGAGGTCGCCTAATTGGAACCCCAATGCACATTGTAAATATCATCAAGGTAGGGGCCATTCTACTGAAAGGTGTTGGAAGCTTAAGGAAGCTATCCAAGACCTAATTGACAGTAACAAGCTGCCGTTGCCCCCCGCCAGTAAGAAACCGAGTATTGACAATGCACCTCTAGCTCACACATTGACTATCTCCGATGAAGAAAGCGAAGTTAACCCCTCATCTCTCATTAAACCTGTCAAAGCAACCAACGTCGAAGAGGAAGAAGAGAGACCTTTTTCGATGTCGAAGATAATCTTCCAGAACCAGCAAATGAGGTAGAGATACGAATACTCACACTGTATCTGAGGGAGACATCGCAACTGTTACATGAAACTCTCAAAATTTTGAATGAACTTCACAAGGAATATGATGAAGAACCTAAGAGAGAATTCACACCAGTAAAAACGACTTATGAGGCAAAACATTTCCCTTACAAGTCATCGAAAGACCCAAGAAGAGCAATAAAGTTTATACTCCAATTGGGATCTCGTATGCACAAATGTTTAAAATGCTCTCCGAGAGTGACAAGGTAAAACCTCTCGAACCGAGACCATTTGAATCATTAAAAAGGACAGATAGATATTACTGTCAATACCATCAGTCAGGAGGACACACCCTAGAAAACTGCTTCAAGTTCAAGGATTTGGTGCAGAAAATGATTGATAGAAAGGAATTAGTCCAAGTTCAACAAGAAGAGGACATAAATGTTAATGGAGTATGGGACAGTGATGAAGAAGATGTCTATCTAAAAGACATAGTAGGACCTTCACCTTCTGTATCATACACCACAGACGACATTTGGGCTGAAGAAGATTCATCAATAGACGTCCTCACAAGATCCGGGAGGATGCAACCTCCCGTTTTAAAACAACCTATGCCTACTATACAACAAGTTCCCATACCTATCATCGAAGACAATGACATTGTTAAACAATTCAAGAAGACAAAAGTTGAGATGAATGTATGGAAGCTTTTAGCAACATCTCGAGAACATAGGTTGGCTGTGATGAATGCCTTGGATAAAATCGGGATAGATTCTGACACCACTCCTGAGGGACTAGCTAACTTCCACGAGTGATCTCCCTAGTCCGACTAATCTAATCACTTTCTCTGATAAAGATTTACCCCCGGAAGGTGACAAGCACTACAAAGCGTTAAACCTTACAGTAGTCTGCAAAAGAATGAATGTTCCCATGACTCTTGTAGACAATGGATCGGCTATTAATGTCTGTCCACTTAGGACTGCGAGGATGCTCGGCATAAAGGATGAGGATTTAACTCCGTCCACACAAGGAAGAAGAGCTTACGATAATACTCGACGTCAAGATCTTGGCAAAATAACCCTAAATGTGACGGCAGGAGCAATAGAACATGCTACTACTTTTCAAGTGGTAGACATCAAAGCCTCATTCAACTGTTGTTAGGACGCCCTTGGCTCCATGATCTAAAGGCCGTCCCTTCATCTCTCCACCAACAAGTGAAAGCCAAAGTTGGAGGAATCCCCATCACTATTGATGCTTCGCCGATGAGGATCAAATCAATAGAGAATCCAATCATCAACGTGGAGCATGACGAAGATGATGAAGACCTATGGGGCTTTAACGAAGAAGTCTCCTTAATCCAAGAGGATGAAAGGACATCTCTTTGCCACGACCCCCATTCCAACATGATTATCAACACCATGCTGAAGAAACAAGGACACTTCCCTGGGATGACCTTAGGAAAGAAGAAGGGGATAGCAAAATCGATAGAGTCACCTGGCCTCCCTAAACTAGATACTTTCGGACTTGGTTTCGAACCGACTCGGAAAAATCTCAAGCGAGCCCAGGACAAGTTGAAAGCACGTGGAGACGCTCGCATTCAAAAGAAAGCAATTCCAATGGATCAGTACCCTCTTAAGCTTAATGGTCAGTTTATAAAAGAAGGAGAGGACTATCCATGCCATGAATTTCCCGAACCATTTGTTGTAAATGGCATACGACAACCAGGATTCGAGATTTTCTTGGATTGCTATTTCACTGATGAAATCCCAACTCCCGTCCATAAGGAGAAAGCACCCCCATGCTTTCACTTTAACGTTATGGGATTACTGTTTGGGCGAGAAAAGAATGAGCCATTTTATGAGGAAGATAACTCCTCAATCATTCAAACGGTCCTACAAAGCGAAAACTTCGACCCCTCAAAGCTAATTTCTCCAGCTGAAGGATTATTGCAAGGGTGGCGCAAGACTATCAAGGTGATTACTCCGAGTGGAAGGAAGATATCAATCACGACAGGACAAGGGCCGATGTTTGAAGAATCGTCAGAGTCAGAGTCAAAGTCTGAGTCAGAGTCTTTCCCTATAGAATCTTCTAAGTCTTTAGCTATAACGCCTCCCCTTCCTATTTCCTCTCCTAGGATAGTTAGTGATCCAGTCCCTGAGGACATATCACTCTTTGATGTAATGATCTCAGAGTATAATAATATCGCTCATTCTTCTTACTTCTCGTGTTCTTCCCTAACCCAAGATGACGAACATTTCTTAGCTAACGATGAAAAAGATAAAGAAATTATTAAAGCAGTGGAAACACTTGAAAAGAAAACACCAGTAATTGAAGAGACCGAAACAGTTGACGTCTCAAATGATTCAACTCATAAAAGAGAAGTTAAAATCGGACTAACATTGAATAAACAAGAAAGAACCGATTTAATTAACTTGCTTAAAGATATGCCAGGCATTAACAGAAAAATAGCTCAACACACAATACCATTAATCCCAGGAATGAAACCTGTAAAACAAAAATTGCGTCGAATGAAACCCGATGTAGCACTTAAAATAAAAGAAGAAGTTCAAAAACAAATAACTGCAGGTTTCATCAAGGTATCCAAATATCCCGAATGGGTCGCCAACGTCGTCCCAGTTCCAAAGAAAGACGGAAGGGTAAGGATGTGTGTCGACTATCGAGATCTAAATAAGGCAAGTCCAAAGGACGACTTCCCTTTGCCACACATCGATATTCTGGTAGACAACACAGCAAATCACGCGCTTCTCTCATTCATGGACGGATACGCAGGGTACAAACAGATTCTCATGGCGGAAGAAGACATGGAGAAGACAACTTTCATCACACCATGGGGCACTTACTGTTACACGGTAATGCCATTTGGGTTGAAAAACGCAGGTGCTACTTACCAACGTGCAGCAACTGCCTTGCTTCATGACATGATGCACCAAGAAGTTGAAGTATATGTTGATGACATGATTGTGAAATCAAAGGACCGTCCAGGCCATCAAGTAGCCTTAAGGAAATTTTTCGAAAGCTTAAGAAAATACAATATGAGGTTGAATCCATCAAAATGTGCTTTTGGAGTCACCTCAGGCAAGCTCTTGGGGTACGTCATAAGCTCTAGAGGAATAGAGATAGATCCAACCAAGATTAAAGCAATCATGTCAATGCCACCGCCCAAGACCGAGAAACAGATTCGAGGATTCATTGGCCGGTTGCAATACATAAGTAGGTTTATATCAAAACTAACAACGATATGTGAACCAATCTTCAAAAAGCTCAAGAAGAATGTACCAGTAATATGGGATGATGAGTGTCAAAAAGCCTTTGATCGGATCAAAGCCTATCTCGCAAATCCTCCCGTATTAGCGCCAGCACTTCCCGGAATACCTCTTAGGTTATATTTGACGGTTACCAAAGAGACAATGGGAGCCATGCTAGCACAAGAGGTAGAAAACAAAGAGAATGCAATCTATTACTTAAGTAAGAAGATGCTCGAATATGAAACACGCTATACACCACTCGAGAAATTGTACCTCGCTTTGGTGTGCATACCGTTTTCGTGGTATCTCGATTAGATCCACTCAAATACTTGTTCGAGAAATCAACACTCAATGGACGTATTTCAAGATGGATAGTCAACTTAGCCCAGTTCGATGTGCGGTTTATGCCACAAAAAGCTATTAAAGGATCCGTGGTGTCAGACTTTCTGGCAGATTTTCCAATAGAAGACTCGACACCAATATAGGACAACGAATTTCTAGATGAAGATTTGATGGTCACCGAAGATGATACTTGGACCTTGTATTTTGACGGAGTCTCAAACCAAAAGGGATGTGGTGTCGGAGTGCTACTAGTATCACCTAAAGAAGAACACGTCCCAATCTCAATAAAACTCGATTTCGACGTTACCAACAATGCTGCTGAATATGAAGCATGTGTGGTAGGCCTTGAAACAGCTTTGGCATTGGGAGTAAAGAAGTTAAGGATATTCGGAGATTCCTCTCTAATCATCAATCAAATATCTAAAAGGTGGAAAGTAAGGAGCGAAAGCCTAGCCCCTTACCAAACTTATCTGGAAACTCTTACCGATCAGTTAGAGAAGGTAGAATACACATATCTACCTAGAGAAGAAAACCAATTTGCTGATGCCTTGGCAAGATTAGCCTCAATGGTTAGGATTCCCACGGATATCGAGCAAATGCCCCTAACTATTGAAAAAAGGCACAAACCGGCATATATACAGGCTAAAGAAGACGACGACCTAGTCCAACACAAAGATGAAGAACAAGAAGAAGAACCATGGTACACAGACATTCTCAACTATGTCACCAATGGAGAATACCCCCCTCATGCTGACAAAAGAGCAAACGAGCCTTGAGACTTTTGGCTTCTCAATATGTACTCATAGACAACGAGCTACATAAAAGGGTACCTAAAGGTCGAGCTCTCCTATGTGTAGGGAAGGTGGATGCACAAAGAATAATGAGAATGGTCCACGAAGGAATATGTGGAACTCATATAAATGGCAAAATGTTAGTCCAAAAAATAATGCGAGAAGGGTATTATTGGACTACCATGAATAGGGACTGCCATCAATATGTGAAAAGATGCCCTAAGTGTCAAATTTATGCCAATTTACAACACGTTCCTCCATCTTTGCTCTACACCTACACGTCACCTTGGCCATTCTCTACATGGGGAATTGATATAATTGGCAAGATCGCTCCTCCAGGGACAGGAGGCCATGAATTTATTCTAGTAGCAATTGATTACTTTACGAAGTGGGTTGAAGCACAATCATATGCTAAACTCACCGCAAAACATGTAGCACTTTTTATCGAGAGGAATATCATTTGTCGATATGGAGTCCCACATGAAATGATAAGTGACAATGGGACTCACTTTCAAGCCGAATATGGTATCCAACATCATCATTCATCCCCTTATAGACCTCAAGCAAACGGAGTAGTCGAGGCAGCTAATAAGAATTTAAAGACTATCATCGAGAAAATGACAGAAAATTATAAGGATTGGCCTGACAAGCTTCACTTTGCATTGTGGGGTTATCGCACGTCAATCCGTACGTCAACAGGAAATACACCATTTTCTTTGGTATATGGAATGGATGCCGTACAACATGTCGAACTAGAAATACCATCTCTACGTATTGCGCTAGAGAGTAAACTCGATAAAGTCGAATGGACTAGGGAACGATATGAAGAATTGATCCTACTCGATGAAAAACGACTAGAAGCTCTACATCACACTCAGTGCTATCAAACTCGTATGGCTAGACATTTTAATAAGAAGGTCAAGACAAGAAATATCAAAGTAGGAGATTTGGTATTAAAAGCGCTAAGAAAAAATGTTTTAGATCCAAGGAAAGTTTAGACCTAATTGGTCCGGCCCCTACATTGTCAAAACAATCCTGTCAGGTGGTGCAGCAAAATTAACTTACATGGATGGCAATGAATTCTCAAACATGACCAATCTTGACCAACTTAAAAAATACTACCCATAATTACTTGAGTAGGACACACAAGAGAGCTACGTTTGGCCTGATTCCTTAGGAAAGGATACGTAGGCAACCCATTACGGGTGCGGCCACTTTATTTTTCGACATCTCCGCGTTCCAGAATCAACTAAAAGTCAACAAAAAGTTGGAAAATTATTGGCGTCACAGAACAGAGTCTGGCGCCAGCCAAAAGCCATTAGCGCCAGACGACGGTATTGGCGCCTGGCGCTAGACCTTAATAGTTGGGGCCAATATGCAGTTACTGACGCCAATTCAGTCATAAAATCAAGGCGAATTTCGGTGTTTTTCGGAAAATTTTCGACTTCCGTACTCGAAAGATTTTTGGAAAATTATTTTTTCAGTTTTTCATTGCTTTAATAAAATAAATTTATAGTAACAATTTAATTGAAAGCTGAAATTTCATTAATGAAACAAAATTACATTGTTAATGGAATTTAAATAAGGCTGAAATAAATTAACTTTAAATAAAAAATTAAGAATCTTATAAATCTAAAGCTAAGCAATGTTCTAGTCTTTCTTCTCCTTCTTTGCCCTTTTCCAATTCTTTTCTGTTTCCTCCTCTTCATCTATTACTTTAGCTAGTAGGCATCCTTTAGAGGACCTACATTCAATTTTAGAATAGATTGTTTCTCCCTCAGCTAGCACCCCATGCTTCTTTTCCACCCAAACCTTCTTGTCTGTAGCTTTCCTTTTCCCCTTGTCTTTAGTAGTATTCTTCTTCTTAGGCATTGTAGGTGTCTTCAACTCAATTCTTGCACCTAAGCGTTCCTTGGCCGGTGTCACCCTGTCACCTAGACGATTCTTCACATCGGTTCTACCCTGATCAATTGAAGACTTCTTCAGCAACCACTTCTTTACATCATTAGGTAAATAAGGGGGAACCTTTTGGGTAATCACTTCCCATAAAGGTCTAGCGCTCCAGTAAGTTTCAAATTTATCTACTTCTTGAGATATGGGATACTCATAGGGAGGACGAAGATCCCCGGAAGGAATATTTTTAAGCAAGCCATATTGTCTCTTTACTCTGCAGGAATAATAATATGTTACACGAGACAAGCTTGGAAGACGGCAGAAAGGTTGCTTGTTAACACCAACCATCCTTTTTATTTTCCACCATGGGATGACCCACTTGATAGCGAAATCACGTGATTCAAAGACTTTCTTCCACCCATGGCGCCCAATTTTAGGGATGCGCTTCTTTCTTCTCACAAAGCAAGTGGGCGTATAATTTTCAATGTCGTCCGGAGGGCTAATCAATCCTAGCCTCTCCACTAGCCACATCTGTAAAAAAAAGTTCCAATGCAAATAAATTAATATTACAATACAAAAATATATTTTTTGATTTCTGTAATTAAAAATATTATTTTTCTACCTGTAATAAAATTGGAGAACCGCGAAGAGGTGCTTTTGGGTCCCTTTTCAATTCATCTAGACTAATCATAGTCTCTCCAACTATCAATGGCATTGGATTTCTCCCTGATTCTATTTGTTCTAGCACAGTGGTTATAATTGATTGTCCCTCATTAATTTTACCACTACTAAGACAATATTGATTAAGCATGCAAATAAAAACGCCCTTCTTCTATATATGTGAAAAGATTCAGAAAGCGGTTTATCAAAATAATAGCGTGCGAATTCTTTTAAGTTCACTACATTGTCATCTACTATTTTTGATAAATCCCTTTCCTTCAAGTTAAAGAAGCGCTCAAAATCCTTATAGTAATATGCATCTACTCTAGGGATTACTACCAGGTCTATTGCAGGGAAGCCTAAAATAGCACCAAATTCCTCTGGCAAAGGGCTAATTTCATCATACCCTATTCTAAAACAATGTGTATCAATGTTCCAATATTCTAAAGAGGTATGTATGAAGTCTATGTCTAAATCTACCCCTTTGATGCCATAAATTACCCCTAGGTGAAATAAATCCAATTCTTTTCTTTCTTTAGCATTAAGAGATCGACACCATTCATGAGAATATTGGGTGAAGATTTTAGTGGCTAAAGACATGATGATTATTATTTTTTTTCTAAAGAGAAGAATATTTTTCGATGAAATTATGAGAAGAATCGGCTGAGCAGGGGGCTATTTATGCACAAATTGCGAGGAATTTCAATCTGAATGAAATACGGAGTCAGCGTCCATTGGTGTCAAAACCCCGATATTGGCGTCACACAACAGCTTATGTCGCCACACGCTAGGTGTAGCGCCTGGAGCCACGCGCCACAGGCTGGCGCCAGCTGGCGCCAAGTCAGCAGGACGGCCGCGAGTGCTCAGTTTGCGTTTTGATATTAAATTGGAGTCAGTTAACGACTTTATGGCCCCGTTTTTATATTTTTCTATCCTTTTTTAATTAAATATAACAATTATTTTTAGTTAATTTTTATTTCCTTTTTTTTGGATTTTATATTAAAATTCAAAAATCAGCCTTTCTCTCCGTTTTATTTTCTCCTTTTTATTTTTTCTTTTGGGGGAGAGAGTCGGATAATACCCTCCATCAATAATGAAAATGACGGAATTTTTGCGCAAAATTGTTATCACACTTGCACACACTAACATACACTAACATAATAATAGATAATAATGAATTTACAATAAACAAAGTGTCTAAATAATTAGTCAAAGGCAAAGTTCTATAAAAAGTCAAAATAAAATGCATATATAGAAATGAACTACAGCGCCGGAGGACGTAGGCCCATCATGCCATAAAACTGCGCCGTCCGAGGAGTCACCTCTCCACTAGCTCCGGCCTCAGCACCAGCTCCAGCCTCTGCAGGAGGAGGGAAACTCAAGACAGGATCGCTCCAGCCAAGATCAACCTGAGGCTGAGACCGCGGAGGCTGCTGCGATGACGAGCCAACCTCGTACATCCCACCACCTCTGAAAGCCGAGGTAGCCTCTCCTACCAGTGCAACAGGAGCACCCTCAGAAGAAGACCCTGAGCCCTCAGCAACGTCGGCTCGAGCAGCCTCGGAACGACCACCTCTACTTCCTGAAGAAGTGCGACGACGTCTCGAGCTAGACCTCGCCGGATCTCTCCTCCCCTCAGGCCTCGTACGGGTGTGAGAAGCAATCGGCTGACCCTGAAAAAAGAATTAAATCAGAAGCAAGGTAAAACAAGCGTAGTGCAGAAATAATAAGTAAAGAAAAGTTACCTCTCGGACAGTGTCGTCTCGACGACAGGTAGTCGCCTTCCTCATCCGGATGAGTTGGCTCCGGAAGGCATCTATGCATCGTGCCATAGCCGAAACCACCTCGCGTGAGAACTGTCAAGGAAAGTTAAGTCAGTAAAAGTGCATGATAACTGAATACAAGACTCTGAAGTAAAACTAGACTTACCTTAGTCTGGTGACGAGGAATCGACCGCTCCACGAAGCGCTCGCCCTCAGGAGCCGGAGAAATCATCTCCTCGATCGGCCCGTACATCCCCTAGTAGTGGATGGACATACGGTGTGGCACAAACTCAGTGGGACCATCCTGATGAAACAGAAAGAAATCAGTAAGGTATTACTTGGGGCCTACTCAGCGAAAAACAAAAGTTAAGGATCTTACCCTCACATCCTCGGCTGGTACAGGGGCTGGAGCCAACAAAGGAAGTAGCTCCTCAGCATAACTCCGCCCAAGGATCACATGGGACCGCCAGAGGGAACCAGACTCCTCAGCCATGCTCGACAACTCTCTCTCGTCGAACATGTGACGTGGTGGAGGAGTAGGAACAACAAAAACATCGGAAGAGTGATGTCTAAAAACTCTCTCTCCTAAGTATATAACCGCTCCATAGGTCCCCAGAAAGTAGCGGCGCTCAGCAGAGTACTGTGCGGCTAATCCAGGGACTGTCCAACCACCCCATGGTCGGTATACTACCTCAGGTCCCTATAAAAATACCAATCGGGTAAGAACATGTCCAAAACGTCGCAGGAGAGCAAGATAAACACTAAAAGTTGTACCGAGATGATCCGACTCCGGACACGTGCAGTAGACAGGTCCACATGGTGGCCGCCCCAAGAGGCGCTCACCGGATACCCCCTCGGCGATGGTCTCGCCGGCGCAATGGAAAAAAAGTACTCATAGAACCAGATCTACAAGAAATTAAACGAGTGAGTAAATGCTAATTAACATATAGGGCTAAACTTTATAGGGAATAATGTTTACCTCTACGACTTTCCAGAAAGCAGACAGAGCAACATTCGTCCTAAAGGACCGATGGCGACACGAGTCCCTTAGTGCGCGAACGAAGTCGGTGTAGGCCAAGAAGGCCCCGTCGTAAGTCCCGATCCGCTGGAGATCGCGAACAACAGGGAGGTAGTAAAGCAACGCCCTACTACCCCTGTCAGGGGAGAGTGTCCCTGACAACAACATCAGCACGAAGATGCGCACCCGCTGCTCTCGGGTGGTCGCATTGTCATCAAGAGCCTCTGCCAGCGTCGAGCGGCGAATCCCCCTAGCACTGAACTGAGTCGTCTCGACCTCAGCTCGAGCTCGAACAGCAATCGGCCCCAACATCTCCTCGATCTGCGGAGAAAAGACGTCGATACCGCCGTCGAATGGCAGCGGCATAGAAGTAAACTCCAGTCCTGTGATGAGACTGAAGTCTGTAGGAGTGACCATCATCTCACCCCATGGAAAATGAAAAGTGTTGGTGGCGTCC
Source organism: Chenopodium quinoa (assembly GCF_001683475.1). NCBI lineage: Eukaryota > Viridiplantae > Streptophyta > Magnoliopsida > Caryophyllales > Amaranthaceae > Chenopodium > Chenopodium quinoa. The sequence goes on along the minus strand of NW_018742817.1, from coordinate 2,918,902 downwards.
TAGAAGAACTCCACCAGAGCGCGTACTACGTGGTGACCCCCGCTGGAGGCAACCATAGCCTCGGAGGTCTCGAACAGGGCAACCAGTCCGCAAGACTCCCATAGGAGTCTCGTCTCTCGATCTCTGGCAATGTGCATCCTATACAAATCGCCTAGACCATCACAGCTAGAGCCGTGATGCCGTGTCCTCCCAGGCTCGGTTCCCCGTCTCACCCTCTCGGAAATGTGGTGGACAGGGGCAAAGAACAAGGTCTGCTCATCCCACTCTGGGAACCGATCAAGAGAAGTGGACGGTGTAGTGTCGTCTTCCACGGGCTCATGCTCCCGTCTAGTGTTTCGGGACCGTGAACCTGAGCCTCTTTGTCTAGCCATGCTACATTGTGCAGAATCATCATAAATTAGGGTTCTATAGTATCTAAAGGTTCGCCAAGCCGCATGATACTATGTTCGCAAAAAACAGAGTACGTAGTACTAAAACAGAGCACAAATTCAAATTGAGCATGACAATATTTTTTCAAGCAATCAAACAATTTCTTGCAACACTATAGTGATTATTGTGACAAATTGAACAAGAATTGCTAGCAAAAACGTCAAGAACGGGTCACATTGTTCTTCACGACCTTAAGAGGTCCAACAATGGCGGATTTCTCATTTCTTCACCAAATTGATTCAAACAAGTCTCAAATTACTCCCAAGGCAATATACAAACATAAACAAGTAATTTCATGGCATAAAACTCGATAAACAAAGCAAATTGAGCATTATAAGTTTCGAATTTTCATGAAATTCGTGAATGAACATGCCAATAATTCATAAAAACCGGTGTGAGTTGGAGGAAAACTTACATAGATCGGGAATATGGATGAGAAGAGCTTTGATTTGCAACAAATTTGAGCGAATTCGGTTGAGAAATGAGTGAGCAATGATCAATTGAAGTTTTCGGACTTCTCTCGGGCTGTTTCGTGACGAACAGAGCAAGAAATAAAACGGAAAATTGAATTTAAAGAAGAATCTGTGCTGGCGCCAGTCCCTAGGAATTGGCGTCACATTCTGTGCTTGGCGCCAGACGCCAATTCCAGCGCATGGCGCTAATGCCATGAGGCTGTGGCTGATTGTTTTTCAGCGACGCCAAAGCAGCCAGCCACCTGTTGTGGTTGTGCTAGCCTTCTGCAACATATTTTGGGTTCCTTGGTACGCCAGTTAGCCCCTCTAAGCAATTTGACATGATTAGGTAATCGGCTTGATTACATAAAGTGATCGACCTGATGAAAAGATCGTCTCACTTAGCTTAAAGCGCCTAAGCATTGGCTCATTAGCAAAGAGCACCGACATATAGGTTCAAGAGCAAAGAGGACCGACATACAGGTTCAAAGCAAAAGAGCGCCGACGTACAGGCATAGAAAAAGCAAGTTCAGGCGAACTTTTAAAGGTCGACAGGCGTGGATCTTCGGTATTTTCCTTTGGGAAATTATCGCATCAAATGAGGATGACTTCAAGAGAAGATGTCTTCGGCATCATTCCCTAGCTTGCGGAAAGTTGTCATGAACAACTGAAGGTAATTTCAGGGCGAAGTTGTCTTCGATCATAATTCCTGAGGCATGGAAGATGATCATAATGCGGATGAGAATTATTTCAAGAGAAATAATTTTCAATGATATTCCCTTGGACGTGGAATATTATCACAGCGGAGAGGATAGTTTCAGGCGAAGCAATCTTCTAATTGAAAGCAGTTACAAGGCGTAGCGATTTTCAAGCGGGATGACATTCTCTAGCTTGCAGGAGGTCGTCAAAACAATTGGTTACTTTCAGAGACGTGTGCTCGATGGTGCAAGATACGCGTTTCTTAACTCTTTTATCTGTTTAACTAATGCTAGTTTGCAGGTATTGGCGTTACACGATTGATTTAGGATCGCAGAACGTTCTGAATCATTCTCCGTCCCTATCGATACTTTGACTTTCGTTTTCGAAACTTGCGTTTCTACAAACTCAGTCAAAGTGGGGGCTTCTGTAGACACCCACTTGTGTCTCCCCAAAACCAAACCCAGTGATGAGTAACTTTCACGTTGAATCATAATCGAATGAAACAAAAGTGTGGAAAGGTCTAGTGTTGCGGAAAGTTTTATTTCTTTTCTTTTCTCTCTGTTTTTGAAAACTTTATTTTAAGAAAACAGCCAATCCAGTTTGGTTGGTCCATGATATGGGTCCAATAGTGGTGTAGTTAGATGGGGCTTGCAAAGACCTTTCCAACGATATATTATAAGCCCAATTCCGATGAATATTGAGGAAGTTATGGCCAATTTACTAAATTGGGCCCGGTTTGAGCTTTAAGTACGGCCCAATGATCTAGGGGAGGGCCTAATATGATTTATCATTCCTAATGCTGGTTTTAGTCTTCTAGAATCTTCTAGAAGGTTCTTTTCATTCTTAATTCAATTAGGATTCTTCAGAGTTTTAATCAAGATCAAATAGCATTTTCAGCTGAAATTATATTATTTTATCTTCCAGTACGGTAAATTTATCAGATTTTCGAAAATGCATTGAAAACTGATTTGGCGTCCAACCTCAGGCCTTGGCGCCTGGAATCAGGATTGGCGCCAGACGCCAGCCATTGGCGCCTGGCGCTAGCCACTGGTCCTGACGCCAATGAGCCAGGGCTGGCGCCAATGTGTTTCTGCGATCTTCAGACTCTGTTTTGTTAAATTATCTTTTTTGGATGATTTTCTCTATAAATATCGTATCAAAAACGCCGTTTTCATTCACCAACTATCTTCATCATCTACATCTATCATTCACCAATTCTCTTTATTCTTAAGTTTTAATCAACTCTCTTCATTCACAAATTATTCATCTACAGTCAAATAATCCTTTTCATTCATCTCTTTTCATCAATTTTTGTTAACATTCATTCTTTCTTTTCTAAACTTTGCTTTTTCATACAAAATTCCGCGTTCATTAAATCTAGAAACACCTAGCCATATTCGAAGTTGCCTTCACCCTAGACGTGAAAGGTTTTAATTTCTGAGGGTTTGGTCCCAAATCTCTATTTCAATTATTTAATTGCTTTGATTATTATTTTCCTTGAAGTTACTAACGTGTGTATTTTGTAATTAGAAAGAGGTACGAGGCATCCAAGTAAGTACTTTAAGGGATTTTATTGATTAATTGATTTATGATGTAGATATCATGCTTAGATTGTTATTTTGATTCCTAGTATCATGTCTAGGGTATTTTTAATATTAAATATGATTGCTACGATGCTTCCTATGTTCTTCCTAATATTAGTATCATGTTAGGGCTAAAGATTTGATTTTTATTGCTTAGTGACATGCTAGGGTTTGTTATTAATCTTGTTAGTATCATGCCTAGGATCTTGCTATGCTTTAACATGATTAATGTTATTATTAATGATGTTGATTATTTATTATGTTGCTTGATGTTTATTATTTATTGCTTGATCACCTTTTTATTGCATGTTAAAGGGAATTTGTACTTGCAACCACGTTTAATAAGATAATTAATAATCTTGTTTAGGTTAATTATGATTATAATTTCAAGTGATCGCCAATAATAGATTTATATGTGCATTAATATTCAACCAACATATATTAAACAATTTTAGGGTTAATTCTATTGATTGCATGTTAATTAGAAAGCGCACATGAATACGATCAGAATAAAGTAGAGGCCTATTATTAGGGCAGGTTCAATCTCTTTTAGGTTGGATTTGTACCATCATCCCCAAACCCTATTTTGGTTCATGACCTTATGGAGTTGACGATCTCTTGGATCGTTAACAAGTTCCTTAAAAACTTGTTGGCGACTCTTTTGCTCTATCTTCTTCCCTTTTGGACGCCACCGTACTTTAGTGTATGATCACAGTGGGGTTCAAGCTAGTGGGATTTTAAAGGCTTGAAATTATTCCCCACAATAATACAAGCAATCCCTAATTTGATAGAATTAGAAAACTACCTAAAAGATATTCACAATATATTCTAGGCATAAAATAGGTAACAAAACATATCCTAAAATATAGCAAAATATATCTTACAATAGTAATCCATGTGAATGTTTAATTTTGTTTAGCTTGATTAAAGGCGAGGCTGTAGTTCTGTACTAATTATATGGAACCAGGGATTCTTCTAACAATGTATATGAGTATATCAGTATATGTATACTAGATTATGATATGCAACCTTTTCTACAAGTGCATTGAGTTGAAAACATGGTAAAATGGTGTGCCAACTCAAACATGACCAACTGAGTTATTGTTATATAGATCACAAATGATTTTTCTTTTCATGGACTCAATTAACAAAGCTTGATCTCTTCACTTTCTTGTGCTTCGAGTCTATGCAATCATCTTTTTTATGATTAGCTAAAGCTTATTCAAATTCAATTTGGGTTATTTAAAACGAAAATTAGCTTGAAATGTTTCTAATAAGCTGCACAACAAGGTCAGGCTGTTTATATTATTCGTATGCAGCATACTTGACATGTAAGCCAAGATTAATAGTTAATTATCTAACTACTATATAAATCATATTCTAGCTAGCTTAATCTTTGATCATAAGGCAAGGTATCTACTAGTACTGTGCAACAAATATATACGGAGTATAAAAGAAAAAAAAAGGTTAGATCCCATAAATTGTGTTATTGATCCTATACGGGAGGGTGCCGAAAAAAGCACTAATTAGCCGATAACAACCTATTAATAAGCACGATCGCTCAACAACCTATTACTAATCTCGACCACGTGGAGAGTTGCTCCAGACCACGTAGGCACCTGCTACCTACAAGGTTGTTTTGCCACCTGATAGGTGGCACCAAATTGGTTGTTTTCCTATATATACCAAATTCAAGCACATTTTCATAATGAAGTTACAATCTCTCTCTATTTCTCTCTCTAAATACTCTATCTCTTTTTATTCCTTCTTCTTCCCCAGATTACTAACTTTAGCATCGGAGTGGTTGTTCCCGGATAACCCCCCGGGCTAGCTAATCTGTGTTGACTGTTGTAGACACCCAAATGTGTCCCCCCAAAACCAAACCCAGTGATGAATAACTTTCACGTCATTTGATTATCGAACAAAGCGAAAGTGTGAAAAGTCTAGTGATGAGGATGTTTTTATTAAAATATCTCTTCTTTCTGTTTTTGAAAATATTTCTTTTCTTACCTTCTTTATAAAAAACGTGCATTCCAGTTTGATTTGGTCCATGATAAGGGTCCATTAATAGTTTAGTTGGATAGGGTTTGAAAGGACCTTTCCAACGATATATTATAAGCCCAATTCCGATGAATAATGAGGAAGTTATGACCAAAATACTTAACTGGGCCCTGTTTGGTTGGAAAGTAGACTTCAAGAGCTTTCCAAAGACATATTATATGACTTATTTAGACTTCTAGATCAAAAGATATGATAATAACAAAATCCGCAAAAACTGTTTTGAAGTGCCGGAAGCTAAGCCTAGTGTTTGGCGCCAGACCTGGTGTCTGGCGCTAGACTTAGTGTTTGACGCTGCACTTAGCGTGTGGCGCCACGCGCGTATTTGACGCTGCGATCATGTTTTATTATTTTCTAAACTTTGATTCGTTTTTTATCACATCCGCCTGATTTTCTCTATAAATAGCCTCAAAAACCTCTATTTTCAATCATCAATAACTATCAATTATCATCAACTCTCAACCAAAAACTCTCTAATTCTCTTCATCTAAGCTAAAGATTATTCTCTCTCTCCCTCTTTTCTAAGCCTAGCCTTTTACAAACACAATTCCTCGTACATTAGCACTAGACATACCTAGCATTATTCGAAGTTGCCTTCGTCCTAAACATGAAAGGTTTGATTTCTCAGGGTTTGGTCCCAAATCTCTCTTTCAATAATTTAATTTGATTATTTGGTTTTTTTTCCTTGAAGTTACTAACGTTTGTGTTTTGTTATTAGAAAGAGAAATGAGGCATCCAAGTAAGTACTTTAATTGATTTATTGATATTATGATTTAGAAATCGTGTCTAGGTTGTTATTATGATTCCTAGTATCATGTTTAGGGAAAAGGTTATAATATCAAATATGCATATTATGATTCCTGCGATGCTTCCTATTTTCTTTCCTAATATTCATGTTAGTATCATGTTAAGGCTATATATTTGATCTTTGATGTTTAGTGATATGCTAGGTTTTGTTATTAATCTTTTTAGTATCATGCGTAGGATCATGCTATTAATATTATGCTTTAACATGATTATGATAATTATGATAATTATGATTATTTTGATTATTATTGTGTTGAATTATATAATTTAACGTAATTTGTTAATTCACGAATTATTTCATGTTATTTGTTAATTGAAGGATAACCTATACATAATTTGTTAATATCATGTTGCTTGACATATATTTATTGTTATTGCTTGATCACACCTTTTATGAATGTTTAAAGGGAATTGGTACTTGTAATCACGCTTAATAAGATAATTAATAATGTTGTTTAGGGTTAATATGATTATAATTCAAGTGATCGCCAATAATAGATTTATTTGTGCATTAATATTCAACCAACATAGATAAACAGGTTTAGGGTTAATACTATTGATTTCATGTTAGTCAGAAAACGCACATGAATACGATCAGAATAAAGTAGAGGCCTATTATTAGGGCAGGTTCAATCTCTTTTAGGTTGGATTTGTACCTTCATCCGTGAACTACCAGTCATGGTTCCAGACCTATTGGAGTTGACGATCTCCTTGATCGTTAAGGAGTGTAACTTTCACCTCGTGAACGGTTTACAAGTTCCTAAAACTTGTTAGCGACTCTTTTGCTCTATCTTATTTCCCTTTGGACGCCACCATACTCTAGTGTATGATCACAGTACGGTTCAAGTTTGGGGTAATGCTTGAAATATTCCCTACAACTGTGCAAGCATTGAATTAGATGGTAAACCTTTACTAACCCCAAGACTTCACGATAGCGGAACTTACCCGAAATAATTGGCGCTAGAAGGAGGGGAATTAATAACTTCTATCGTCCAAAGGACCTTCGGTAGTCATGGCAGGAAACAAAGAAATTGCAACGCCGACACCAGAAATTGAAAACCGCCAGTATGATAGCAACATCCTTAATGCTAACGCAAGTAAAACAGTAAATAACGTACCTGAAATCATGGTAGAAGATGAAACTTAACTTCTTCACGGCAATACGACAAACACACTGGTAACGCTTGACTGGAATCGAGCAACAACCCTAGATCCCCTAGAAGGGTTTACTTTAGAGGAACTAGAAATAACAGCCAGGGTTATGCGGGCAATGTCCAGAAAAAGAAAGGAGGCTGAGGTGGAGGTCGACGAAGTAAGGGGGAACATACCGGCTAAGCCTGTGGTCGTTAATATTGAAAGCCAATTTAATCAGGTAGGACCACAACCCCATCCTCAGGCTCATCTCTGAGAGGCAATTAATAGTACCGACTGAGCATCAGGTCACCCATGACACCCAAGTAAGGGACTCAGGGTCTTATCGGCATGAAGCTAGTAGTGGACCGGGAAGACGTGCGGCCCGAGATATAGTTAGACCAAGGATATCCCCCTTCACTCAGGAGATTCTTGATCAACAAATGGAAAAAATTAAAATACCGTCATGCACATATGACGGCAAGGGAGATCCCAAGAGTATGTGGCGGCATTTGAGAGCCACATGTTATTGTACACCGACACTAATGATGTATGGTGTAAGGTCTTTCCCACGACATTGATAGGGTCGGTGTAGACACCTAAAAATGTCTCCCCAAAACCAAACCCGATGATGAACAACCTTTCACCGCCATTATTGGTCGAGTTGAGTATTTAATTTTTGGAGTGCTTAAATCCATATTTCCATTTCATAAAACAACCCAATTCCTAGCCCATTTCCCCAAACCATAACTTATTTTCCTCTTTTCGTGCCTTTAAACCCAAAATAATTCATTTCGTGTCCTTTTTATAAAAATGTTTGATCCAGTTTATTTTGGTCCATAATCTGGGTCTAATGATTGAATAATTGGATGGGGTTTGAAAAGATCTTTCCAACGATATATATTATAAGCCCAAATCCGAGTTATAACGAATAAGTTATGGCCAAAATATTAAACCGAGCCCAAACCGAACCTAAGCCCACCTTACCTACGACCCAATGATCATGTGGAGGGTCCAAATTATTTAATCCCATTCCTAAAACAATTAGGATTAATTTGAAGCTTCTATAAGTTTCTAAAAGATCTTAATTATCCTTTTTGAAAAGATAAGATTAAATAGTTTGAAATTGAATAAAACTCCTTTTTTTTTTAAAATCCTATTTATATCCGAATTGAAAGACGTTCAAAGATAGACAGATGTTATTTTCATGCATCATAGTTTTTATCCAAATGTTATATGGTTGGATAGCTCTTGAAATTATCTTTCCAATGATATATTATAATATCAATTTCGAGCTATAACGAAAAAGATATGAATTAAATAAAAAACTCTATCCAAAACTGACACCGTCCCACTATTTCGACCATATATTTACTTCTACAAAATATTTTAATCTGATTATAATTTGGTTAGAAAATATACTTAAAGATCTTTCCAACAATATCTTATTCATCTTATTCCGATTTCTGGATCAAAAGATATGATAAAAACAAAAATCGCAAAAATTGCTGTCTATCGCAAGAGTTTTATCCGATTCGAACTCGATCTTTTCTTGATTCTTCGACCCTCTTTTTCCCCTATAAATAGAGGTCATATCACCCCTTTTTCAAGGATCAACAAGCTTGATCATCAAATCATTCTCTTCTCCCTCTTTAGCCTAAACACTAACCACCCTATTTTCTCAAAATACTTATCCTAATTAAGCACTCCAAGGAGTTCATACAATACTCAAAGTTCTATACTTAAACCAAGGCGTGAAAGGTATAATTAACTGAGGGTTTGGACCAAATAAACTCTACTTTTTATTTAATTTAATTGTTTCAATTTGATTTATTTTTATTGAAGTTACTAACAGTTTATTTATGATGTAGCAATTCAAGGAAACGCGGAAAGTGAGTAATTATTCACTTAATTACTCTTATTTTTATTCTTGTTGCTAGTATCATGATTAAGGTTATTTTATATTTTATTTGACTAACGTTATTATTGTTGAATTGCTTCCAATATTAATTTTTATTCTATTATTATTATTATTTATTGATCATTATATTGCATGCTTAAAGGGAATATGTAATTGAAAATCACGCCTAATAAGATAATTTGGACAACCGGTTTAGGTTCCTTTTTAATCTTGTTATTAAATCAAGTGATCACCAATATTTTAGAATTATATGTTGCATTAATATTAAACCAATTTAGCATAATAATAGTTTGGAGCGAATTGAATATTTTGTTTGTATGCCTTTGAGATCGCAGGAATCATTTTTCACTATAAGAATCAAGTAGAGGCCAATACGGGCGAATGTGACTCCATGACTCACTTCTTACCATCATCCCCGATCCTCCTTTCATGGTTCCGAACCATATGGAGTTAGTAATCTCATGGATTATGAATGGGGTGTAACCTTCACGGGTCAATCGTTGTTGCCTATCGTTGTCCCTTATCGTGGTTGCCTTTTTATGATCCGTGAACGGTTTACAAGTTCCTTAAAAACTTGTTGGCGGATCCCTACTTTCCTTGTCCCTAATCGTGTCCCTTATCGTATATGTCAATTCCCACTTCCTATGAGTGCCAAGCATATTCACACATGCTTTAACGTAGGCGCACTTCAAACGACGCCTACAGTCGGCCTCGGACTGGTTTTCCAATCTGGAACGTGGTTCCATCGATTGCTTTGACGCCTTGGTAGAACTGTTCACAAGTCAGTACATAAGCAACAGTGCAAGGCTGTGAACGTTAGGAGAGATTATGGCAGTTAAGCAAAGAAAAGACGAGTTGCTTAGGGATTTTATCTGACGCTTCAATAACGAAGCCAACACTATACCGAAATTACAGCAGGTAATAGCTGTTATGGCCCTGTAGGGAATAATTTCAAGCCTTTAAAATCCCACTAGCTTAAACCCCACTGTGATCATACACTAAAGTACGGTGGCGTCCAAAAGGGAAGAAGATAGAGCAAAAGAGTCGCCAACAAGTTTTTTTAGGAACTTGTAAACCGTTCACGAGGTGAAGGTTACACCCCTTAACGATCCAAGAGATCGTCAACTCCATAAGGTCATGAACCAAATAAGGGTCCGGGGATGATGGTACAAATCCAACCTAAAAGAGATCGAACCTGCCCTAAAAATAGGCCTCTACTTTATTCTGCTCGTATTCATGTGCGCTTTTTAACGAACATACAATCAATAGGATTAACCCTAAACCTGTTTAATCTATGTTGGTTGAATTTAATGCACAAATAAACTATTATTGGCGATCATTTGAATTATAATCACAATTAACCTAACAAGATTATTAATTATCTTATTAAGCGTGATTGCAAATACAAATTCTCTTTAACATGCAATAAAAGGTGTGATCAAGCAATAACAATATAAAATAATATGCATATCAAGCAACATAATAAACAATAAATATCATTAATAATAATAATCATCATGATAATCATAAATAATCAATAATAATCATAATGATCATAAATTATAATTATAATCATGTTAAAGCATAATAAAAATAGCAAGATCCTAGGCATGATACTAACAAGATTAATAACAAATCCTAGCATGTCACTAAGCAATAAAAATCAAAGCTTTAGCCCTAACATGATACTAACAATCATAAATATTAGGAAGAACATAGGAAGCATCGTACTTTTAATCATACTTGATATTAAAGTTACCCTAGACATGATACTAGGAATTAAAATAATAATCTAAGCATGATTTCTACATCATAAAATTAATCAAGTCAATAAAGTACTTACTTGGATGCCTCGTACCTCTTTCTAATAACAAAATACACACGTTAGTAACTTCAAGGAAAATAATAATCAAAACAATTAAATTAAATAATTGAAAGAGGGATTTGGGACCAAACCCTCAGAAATTAAAACCTTTCACGTCTAGGGCGAAGGCAACTTCGAATATGGCTAGGTGTTTCTAGATCTTGTGAATGCGGAATTTTGTATTAAAAATCAAAGAAAGAATATAATAAAATAATACTATTGATGAATGAAAGAGATGGACGAATAGGATGAATGAAAGAGATGAATGAACGTTGATAATTGGTCTATAGATGAATGCTAATTGATGAATAATTTGTGAATGAAGAGAGTTGATTAAAACTTAAGAATCAAGAGAATTCGTGAATCAAAACGGAGTTTTTAATACGATATTTATAGAAAAAATCATCCAAAAAAGATAATTTAACAAAACAGAGTCTGAAGATCGCAGAAACACATTGGCGCCAGCCCTGGCTAGTTGGCGCCAACACCAGTGGCTAGCTCCAGGCGCCAATGGCTAGCGTCTGGCGCCAAGCCTGGTTCCATGCGCCAAGGCCTGGGGTTGGACGCCAAAGTGGTTTTCAACGCGTTTTCGAAAATCTGATAAATTTCCTGTACTGGAAGATAAAATAATATAATTCCAAACAAAAATGCTATTTAATCTTGATTAAAACTCTGAAGAATCCTAATTGAATCAGGAATGATAAAGACCTTCTAGAATGTTCTAGAAGACTAAAACCATTCCTAATTACATTAGGAATGATAAATTATATTAGGCCCTCCCCTAGATCATTAGGCCGTACTTAAAGCTCAAACCGGGCCCAGTTTAGTAAATTGGCCATAATTTCCTCAATATTCATCGGAATTGGGCTTATAATATATCGTTGGAAAGGTCTTTGCAAGCCCCATCCAACTACACCACTATTGGACCCATATCATGGACCAACCAAACTGGATTGGCTGTTTTCTTAAAATAAAGTTTTCAAAAACAGGAAGAAGGGAAAAGAAATAAAACTTTCCGCAACACTAGACCTTTCCACACTTTCATTTCATTCGATTATGATTCGACGTGAAAGGCACTCATCACTGGGTTTGGTTTTGGGGAGACACAAATGGGTGTCTACAGAAGCCTCCACTTTGACTGAGTTTGGAGAAACGCAAGTTTTGAAAACTAAAGCCAAAGTATCGATAGGGACGGAGAATGATTCAGAACGTTCTGCGATCCTAAATCAATCTTATAACGCCGATACCTGCAAAACTAGCGTTAGTTAAACAGAAAAAAGAGTTAAGAAATGCGTATCTTGTACCGTCGAGCACACGTCTCTGAAAGTAACTGATTGTTGCTGTACTGTTGTTTTGATGACCTCCTGCAAGCTAGAGAACGACATCCCGCTTGAAAACTGCTACGCCTGTAACTGCTTCCAAATTAGAAGATTGCTTCGCCCGAAACTATCCTCCCCGCTGTGATAATATCCCACGTCCAAGGGAATATCATCGAAAATTATTTCTCTTGAAATAATTCTCATCCGCATTATGATCATCTTCCATGCCTCAGGAACTATGATCGAAGACAACTTCGCCCGAAATTACCTTCCGCTGTTTATGAAAACTTTCCGCAAGCTAGGGAATGATGCCGAAGACATCTTCTCTTGAAGTCATCCTCATTTGATGCGATAATTTTACAAAGGAAAATACCGAAGATCCACGCCCGTCGATCTTTAAAAGTTTGCCTGAACTTTGTTCTTGCTATGCCTGTACGTCGGCGCTCTTTTTCTTTGAACCTGTATGTCGGTGCCCTTTGCTCTTGAACCTATACGTCGGTGCCTTTTGCTCTTGAACCTATATGTCGGTGCTTTTTGCTAATGAGCCAATGCTTAGACGCTTTAAGCTAAGTGAGTCGATCTTTTCATCAGGTCGATCACTTTATGTAATCAAGTCGATTACCTAATCATGTCAAATTGCTTAGAGGGGCTAACTGGCGTACCAAGGAACCCAAAATATATTGCATAAGGCTTGCACAACCCCAACAGGTGGCTGGCTGCTTTGGCGTCGCTGAAAATCGATCAGCGCCAGCCTAAAGGCATTAGCGTCAGGCGCTCTGACGTTGGCGTCAAGCGCCAAGCACATAACGTGACGCGAATGCCTAGGGATTGGTGCCAACACAGGAATCTCCTTAAATTCCCGTTTTCGTTCATTTTCTTGCTCTAGTTTGTCGCGAACGCTGCTCGAAGAAACTGAAAACTTCATTTGATCGTTGCTCACTCGGTTTACAACCGAATTCGCTCAAATTTGTTGCGAATCAAAGCTCTTTTCATCTATATTCCCGTTCTATGTAAGTTTTCCTCAAAATCACACCGGTTTACATGAATTCTTGGCATGTTTATTCACGAATTTCATGAAAATTCGAAACTTACAATGCTCAATTTGCTTTGTTTATCAAGTTTTATGCCATGAAATTGCTTGTTTATGCTTGTATATTGTCTTAGGAGTAATTTAAGACTTTTTTGACTCAATTTGGTGAAGAAATGAGCAATCTGCCATTGTTGGACCTCTTAAGGTCGTAAAGAACATTGTGACTTGTTCTTGATGTTTTTGCTAGCAATTCTTGTTCAATTTGTCACAATAATCACCCTAGTGTTGCAAGAAATTGTTTGATTGCTTGAAAAAAATATTGTCATGCTCAATTTGAATTTGTGCTCTATTTTAGTACTACGTACTCTGTTTTTTGCGAACATAGTATCATGCGGCTAGGAGAACCTTAGATACTATAGAACCTTAATTTATGATGATTCTGCACAATTTAGCATGGCTAGACAACGAGGTTCAGGTTCAAAGTCCCGAAACACTAGACGGGAGCATGATCCCGTGGAGGACGACACCACACCGTCCACTTCGCTTGGTCGGTTCCCGGAGTGGGATGAGCAGACCTTGTTCTTTGCCCCTGTCCACCACATTTCTGAGAGGGTGAGACAGGGAACCGAGCCTGGGAGGACATGGCATCACAGCTCTGGCTGTGATGGTCTAGGCGATTTGTATAGGATGCATATCGCCAGAGACCGAGAGACGAGACTCCTATGGGAGTCCTGTGGACTGGTTGCCTTGTTCGAAACCTCCGAGGCTATGGTCGCCTCCAGCGAGGGTCACCACGTAGTACGCGCTTTGGTAGAGTTCTTCTGGGACACCACCAACACCTTTCATTTTCCATGGGGTTAGATGATGGTCACTCCTACAGACTTCAGTCTCATCACAGGACTGAAGTTCACTTCTGTGCCGCTGCCGTTCGACGGCGGTATCGACGTCTTTTCTCCAGAGGTCGAGGAGTTGTTGGAGCCGATTGTTGTTCGGGCCCGAGCTGAGGTCGAGACGACTCAGTTCAGTGCTAGGGGGATTCGCCGCTCGACGCTGGCAGCGGCTCTTGATGACGATGCGACCACCCGAGAGCAGCGGGTGTGCATATTTGTGTTGATGTTGTTGTCAGGGACATTCTCCCCTGACAGGGGTAGTAGGGCGTTGCTTTACTACCTCACTACTGTTCGCGGTCTCCGGCGGATCGGGACTTATGACTGGGCCAGCTTGGCTTACACTGAATTCGTTTGCGCGCTGAGGGACTCGTGTCGCCACCGGTCCTTTAGGACGAACGTCGCTTTGTCTGCTTTCTGGAAGGTCGTAGAGGTAAACATTATTCCCTATAAAGTTTAGCCCTACATGTTAGCATTTACTCATGCTTTAGCTTTTTGTAGATCTGGTTCTACAAGTACTTTCCTTCCATTGCGCCGGCGAGACCATCACCGAGGGGGTATCCAGCGAGCGCCTCTTGGGGAGGCCACCATGTGGACCTGTCTACTGCACGTGTCCGGAGTCGGATCATCTCGGTACGACTTTTAGTGTTTATCTTGCTCTTCTGCGATGTTTTAGACATGTTCTTATGTGATTGGTGCTTTTTATAGGGACCTGAGGTAGTATACCGACCATGGGGCGGTTGGACAGTCCCTGGATTAGCCGCACAGTACTCTGCTGAGCGCCGCTACTTTCTGGGGACCTATGGAGCGGTTTTATATTTAAGGGAGAGAGTTGCTATCCAGCACTCTTCTGATGTTTTCGTTGTTCCTGCTCCCCCACCACGTCACATGTTCGATGAGAGAGAGTTGTCGAGCATGGCTGAGGAATCTGGTTCCCTTTGGCGGTCCCATGTGATCCTTGGGCGGAGTTATGCTGAGGAGCTACTTCCTTTGTTAGCTCCAGCCCCTGTACCGGCCGAGGATGTGAGGGTAAAATCTTTAGCTTTTTATTTTTCGCTAAGTAGCCCCCAAGTAATACCTTGCTGATTTCTTTCCGTCTTATCAGGATGGTCCCACTGAGTTCGTGCCACCCCGTATGTCCATCCATTACCAGGGGACGTACGGGCCGATCGAGGAGATGATTTCTCCGGCTCCTGAGGGCTAGCGCTTCGTGGAGCGGTCGATTCCTCGTCACCAGACTAGGGTAAGCCTAGTTTTTTAATACAGAATCTTGTATTCAGTCATCATGTATTTTCACTGACTTATTTTCTTGACAGTTCTCACGCGAGGTGGTTTCGACTATGGCACAATGCATAGATGCCTTCCGGAGCCAGCTCGTCCGGATAAGGAACGCGGCTACCTGTCGTCGAGACAACGCTGTCCGAGAGGTAACTTTTCTTCACTTATTATTTCTGCATTATGCTTCAGTTTTACCTTGTTTCTGATTTAATTCTTTTTGCAGGGTCAGCCGATTGCTTCTCACACCCGTACGAGGCCTGAGGGGCGGAGGGATCTGGTGAGGTCTAGCTCGAGACGTCGTCGTACTTCGTCAGGAGGTAGAGGTGGTCGTTCCGAGGCTGCTCGAGCCGACGTTGCTGAGGGTTCAGGATCTTCTTCTGAGGGTGCTCCTGCTGCACCGGTAGGAGAGGCTACCTCGGCTTTCAGAGGTGGTGGGATGTACGAGGTTGGCTCGTCATCGCAGCAGCCACCGCGGTCTCAGCCTCAGGTTGACCTTGGCTGGAGCGGTCCTGTTCTGAGTTTCCCTCCTCCTACAGAGACTGGAGCTGGTGCTGAGGCCGGAACTGGCGGAGAGGTGACTCCTCGAACGGCGCAGTTTTATGGCATGATGGGCCTACGTCCTCCGGCGTCGTAGTTTATTTATGTATATGTATTTTATTTTGACTTTTTATAGAAGTTTGCCTTTGACTTATTATTTAGACACTTTGTACTTTATGTTATTGTGAATTCATTATTATCTATTATTATGTTAGTGTATGTTAGTGTGTGCAAATGTGATAACAATTTTTGCACAAAAATTCCGTCATTTTTATTATTAATGGAGGGTATTATCCGACTCTCTCTCCCAAAAAGAAAAAATAAAAAGGAAAAATAAAACGGAGAAAAAAGCTGATTTTTTGAAAATTAATAAAAAATCCAAAAAAAGAAATAAAAATTAAAAAATAATTGCTATATTTAATTAATTAAGAAAAGGATAGAAAAATATTGAAAACAGGGCCATAAAGTCATTAACCGACTCCAATTTGATATCAAAACGCAAACTGAGCACGCGCGGCCGTCCTACTGACTTGGCGCCAGCTGGCGCCAGCCTGTGGCGCGTGGCATCAGGCGCTACACATAGCGTGTGGCGCCAAAAGCTGTTGTGTGACGCCAATATCGGGGTTTTGACGCCAATTGACGCTGACTCTGTATTTCAGTCAGATTGAAGTTCTTCGCAATTTGTACATAAATAGCCCCCTGCTCAGCCGATTCTTTTCATAATTCCAGCGAAAAAAATTATTCTCCTCCTTAGAGAAAAAATAGTAACCATGTCTTTAGTCACTAAAACCTTCACCCAATATTCTCATGAATGGTGTCGATCTCTTAATGCTAGAGAAAGAAAAGAATTGGATTTATTTCACTTGGGGGGAATTTATGGCATCAAAGGGGTAGATTTAGACATAGACTTCATACATACCGCTTTTGAATTTTGGAACATTGATACACATTGTTTTAGAATAGGGTATGATGAAATTAGCCCTTTTCCAGAGGAATTTGGTGCTATCTTAGGCTTTCCTGCAATAGACCTGGTAGTAGTCCCTAGAGTAGATGCATATTACTATAAGGATTTTGAGTGCTTCTTTAACTTGAAGGAAAGGGATTTATCAAAGATAGTAGATGGCAATGTGGTGAACTTTAAAGAATTCGCACGCTACTATTTTGATAGACCACTTTCTGAATCTTTTCACATATATAGGAGAAGAGCGTTCTTATTCTGCATGCTTAATTAATATTGTCTTAGTAGTGGTAAAATTAACGAGGGTCAATCAATTATAACCACTATGCTAGAACAAATTGAATCAGGGAGAAATCCAATGCCATTGATAGTTGCAGAGACTATGATTAGTCTAGATGAATTGAAAAGGGACCCAAAAGCACCTCTTCGCGGCTCTCCAATTTTATTACAGGTAGAAAAAATAATATTTTTAATTACAGAAATCAAAAATTATATTTTTGTATTGTAATATTAATTTATTTGCATTGCAATTTTTACAGATGTGGCTAATGGAGAGGCTAGGACTAATTAGCCCTCTGGAAGACATTGAAAATTATACGCCCACTTGCTTTGTGAGAAGGAAGAAGCGCATCCCTAAAATTGGGCGCCATGGGTGGAGAAAAGTGTTTGAATCACGTGATTTTGCTATCAAGTGGGTCATCCTATGGTGGAAAATAAAAAGGATGGTTGGTGTTAACAAGCAACCTTTCTGCCGTCTCCCAAGCTTATCTCGCGTGACATATTATTATCCCTGCAGGGTAAAAAGACAATATGGCTTGCTTCAAAATATTCCTTCCGGGGATCTTCGTCCTCCCTATGAGTACCCTGTATCTCAAGAAGTAGATAAATTTGACACTTACTGGAGCGCTAGACCTTAATGGGAAGTGATTACCCAAAAGGTTCCCCCCTCTTTACCTAATGATGTAAAGAAGTGGTTGTTGAAGAAGTCTTCAATTGACCAGGGTAGAACCGATGTGAAGAATCGTCTAGGTGATAGAGTGACACCAGCCAAAGAACGCTTAGGTGCAAGAATTGAATTCAAAACACCTACAATGCCTAGGAAGAAGAATACTATTAAAGACAAAGGGAAAAGGAAAGCTAACACCACTGACAAAAAGGTTTGGGTGGAAAAGAAGCATGGGGTGCTAGCTGAAGGGGAAGCAATCTATTCCAAAATTGAATGTAGGTCCTTTAAAGGATGCCTACTAGCTAAAGTAATTGATGAAGAGGAGGAAACAGAAAAGAATTGGAAAAGAGCTAAAAAGGAGAAGAAAGATTAGAACATTGCTTAGCTTTAGATTTATTAGATTGTTAAATTTTTCATTTAAAGTTAATTTATTTCAGCCTTCTTTAAATTCCATTAACAATGTAATTTTATTTTATTAATGAAATTTCAGCTTTCAATTAAATTATCACTTTAAATTTATTTTATTAAAGCAATGAAAAACCGAAAAAAATAATTTTCCAGAAATCTTTCGAGTACGGAAGTCGAAAATTTTCCGAAAAACATCGAAATTCGCCCAGGTTTTATGATTGAATTGGCGTCAGTAATTGCAGATTGGCGCCAACTATTGAGGTTTGGCGCCAGGCGCTAATTCCATCGTCTGGCGCTAATGGCTTTTGGATGGCGCCAGACTCTGTTCTGTGATGCCAATAATTTTCCGACTTTTTGTTGACTTTTTGTTGATTCTGGAGCGCGGAGATGTCGAAAAAGAAAGTGGCCGCACCCGTAATGGGTTGCCTACGTATCCTTTCTTAAGGAATCAGGCCGAACGTAGCTCTCTTGAGTGTCCTACTCAAGTAATTATGGGTAGTAATTTTTAAGTTGGTCAAGATTGGTCATGTTTGAGAATTCATTGCCATCCATGTCAGTTAATTTTGCTGCACCACCTGACAGGATTGTTTTGACAATGTAGGGGCCAGACCAATTAGGTCTAAATTTTCCCCTTGGATCTAAAACATTTTTCCTTAGTGCTTTTAATACCAAATCACCTACTTTGATATTTCTTGTCTTGACCTTCTTATTAAAATGTCTAGCCATACGAGTTTGATAGCACTGAGTGTGATGTAGAGCTTCTAGTCGTTTTTCGTCGAGTAGGATTAATTCTTCATATCGTGCCCTAGTCCATTCGACTTCATCAAGTTTACTGTCTAGCGCAATGTGTAGAGATGGTATTTCTAGTTCGACAGGTTGTACGACATCCATTCCATATACCAAAGAAAATGGTGTATTTCCTGTTGACGTACGGATTGACGTGCGATAACCCCACAGTGCAAAGTGGAGCTTATCAGGCCAATCTTTATAATTTTCTGTCATTTTCTCAATGATAGTCTTTAAATTCTTATTAGCTGCCTCGACTGCTCCGTTTTCTTGAGGTCTATAAGGGGACGAATGATGATGTTGGATACCATATTTATGTAGCAACTCTTCACATTCGGCTTGAAAGTGAGTTCCATTGTCACTTATCATTTCATGCGGGACTCCATATCGAAAAATGATGTTTCTCTCGATAAAGAGTGCCACATGTTTTGCAGTGAGTTTAGCATATGATTGCGCTTCGACCCATTTTGTAAAGTAATCAATTTCCATTAGAATAAATTCGTGGCCTCCTGTTCCTGGGGGAGTGATCTTGCCGATTATGTCAATTCCCCATGTAGAGAATGGCCATGGTGATGTGTAGGTGTAAAGAAAAGATGGAGGAACGTGTTGCAAATTGGCATAAATTTGATACTTAGTACATCTTTTCACATATTGATGACAGTCCCTATTCATGGTAGTCCAATAATACCCTTCTCGCATTATTTTCTGGACTAACATTTTGCCATTTACATGAGTTCCACAGATTCCTTCGTGGACCATTCTCATTATTCTTTGTGCATCCACCTTCCCTACGCATAGGAGAGCTCGACCTATAAGTACTCTTTTATGTAGCTCGTTGTCTATGATTACATATTGAGAAGCCAAAAGTCTCAAGGCTCGTTTTGCTCTTTTGTCAGCATGAGGAGGGTATTCTCCATTGGTGACATAGTTGAGAATGTCTGTGTACCATGGTTCTTCTTCTTGTTCTTCATCTTCGTCTTAAACTGGATCGTCGTCTTCTATAGCCTGTATATATGCCGGTTTGTGCCTTTTTTCGATAGTTAGAGGCATTTGCTCGATATCCGTGGGAATCCTAACCATTGAGGCTAGTCTTGCCAAGGCATCAGCGAATTGGTTTTCTTCTCTAGGTAGATATGTGTATTCTACCTTCTCTAACTGGTCGGTAAGAGTTTCCAGATAAGTTTGGTAAGGGGCTAGGCTTTCGCTCCTTACTTTCCACCTTTTAGATATTTGATTGATAATCAGAGAAGAGTCTCCGAATATCCTTAATTTCTTTACTCCCAATGCCAGGGTTGTTTCAAGGCCTACCACGCATGCTTCATATTCAGCAGCATTGTTGGTAACGTCGAAATCAAGCTTTATTGAGATTGGGACGTGTTCTTCTTTAGGTGATACTAGTAGCACTCCGACACCACATCCCTTTTGGTTTGAGGCTCCATCGAAATACAAGGTCCAAGCATCATCTTCGGTGACCATCAAATCTTCATCTGGAAATTCATTGACCTGTATTGGTGTCGAGTCTTCTATTGGAAAATCTGCCAGAAAGTCTGACACCACGGATCCTTTAATAGCTTTTTGTGGCATAAACTGCACATCAAATTGGGCTAAGTTGACTATCCATCTTGAAATACTTCCATTGAGTGTTGATTTCTCGAACAAGTATTTGAGTGGATCCAATCGAGATACCACGAAAACGGTATGCACCAACATGTAATGTCTTAACTTAGTTGTGGCCCACACCAAAGCAAGGCACAATTTCTCGAGTGGTGTATAGCGTGTTTTGTATTCGAGCATCTTCTTACATAAGTAATAGATTGCATTCTCTTTGTTTTCTACCTCTTGTGCTAGCATGGCTCCCATTGTCTCCTTGGTAACCGTTAAATATAACCTTAGAGGTATTCCGGGAAGTGCTGGCGCTAATACGGGAGGATTTGCGAGATAGGCTTTAATCCGGTCAAAGGCTTTTTGACATTCATCATCCCATATTACTGGTACATTCTTCTTGAGCTTTTTGAAGATTGGTTCACATACCGGCCAATGAATCCTCGAATCTGTTTCTCGGTCTTGGGCGGTGGCATCGACATGATTGCTTTAATCTTGGTTGGATCTATCTCTATTCCTATAGAGCTTATGACGTATTCCAAGAGCTTGCCTTAGGTGACTCCAAAAGCACATTTTGATGGATTCAACCTCATATTGTATTTTCTTAGCCTTTCGAAAAATTTCCTTAAGGCTACTTGATGGCCTGGACGGTCCTTTGATTTCAAAATCATGTCGTCGACATATACTTCAACTTCTTTGTGCATCATGTCATGGAGTAAGGCAGTTGCTGCACGTTGGTAAGTAACACCTGCATTTTTCAACCCAAATGGCATTACCGTGTAACAGTAAGTCCCCCACGGTGTGATAAAGGTCGTTTTTTCCATGTCTTCTTCTTCCATGAGAATCTGATTTTACCCTGCGTATCCGTCCATGAATGAGAGAAGCGCGTGATTTGTCGTGTTGTCTACCAGAATATCGATGTGTGGCAAAGGGAAGTCGTCCTTTGGACTTGCCTTATTTAGATCTCGATAGTCGACACACATCCTTACCTTTCCGTCTTTCTTTGGAACTGGGACGACGTTGGCGACCCATTCGGGGTATCTGGATACCTTGATGAAACCTGCAGTTATTTGTTTTTGAACTTCTTCTTTTATTTTAAGTGTTACGTCGGGTTTCATTCGACGCAACTTTTGTTTTACAGGTTTCATTCCTGGTATTAATGGTATAGTGTGTTGAGCTATTTCTCTGTTAATGCCTGGCATATCTTCATATGACTAAGCAAATACATCGATAAATTCTTTAAGCAAGTTAATTAAATCGGTTCTTTCTTGTTTATTCAATATTAGTCCAATTTTAACTTCTCTTTTATGAGTTGAATCGTTTGAGATGTCAACTGTTTCAGTCTCTTCAATTACTGGTGTTTTCTTTTCAAGTGTTTCCACTGCTTTAATAATTTCTTTATCTTTTTCATCGTTAGATAAGCAATGTTCGTCATCTTGGGTTAGGGAAGAACACGAGAAGTAAGGAGAATGAGGGATATTATTATACTATGAGATCATTACATCAAAGAGTGATATGTCCTCAGGGACTGGATCACTAACCATCCTAGGAGAATAAATAGGAAGGGGAGGCATTATAGCTAAAGACTTAGAAGATTCTAAAGGGAAAGAGTCTGACTCTGACTCTGATGATTCTTCGAACATCGGCCCTTATCCTGTCGTGATTGATATCTTCCTTCCACTCGGAGTAGTCACCTTGATAGTCTTGCGCCACCCTTGCAGTGATCCTTCAGCTGGAGTAATTAGCTTTGAGGGGTCGAAGTTTTCGCTTTGTAGGACCGTTTGAATGAGTGAGGAGTTATCTTTCTCATAAACTGGCTCATTCTTTTCTCGCCCAAACAGCAATCCCATGACGTTAAAGTCAAAGCATGGGGGTGCTTTCTCCTTATGGACGGGAGTTGGGATTTCATCAGTGAAATAGCAATCCAAGAAAATCTCGAATCCTGGTTGTCGTATGCCATTTACAACAAATGGTTCGGGAAATTCATGGCATGGATAGTCCTCTCCTTCTTTTATAAATTGACCATTAAGCGTAAGAGGGTACTGATCCATTGGAATTGCTTTCTTTTGAATGCGAGCGTCCCTACGTGCTTTCAACTTGTCCAGGGCTCGCTTGAGATCTTTCCGAGTCGGTTCGAAACCAAGTCCGAAAGTATCTAGTTTAGTGAGGCCAGGTGACTCTATCGATTTTGCTTTCCCTTTCTTCTTTCCTAAGGTCATCCCAGGGAAGTGTCCTTGTTTATTCAGCATAGTGTGGATAATCATGTTGGAATGGGGGTCGTGGCAAAGAGATGTCCTTTCATCCTTGTAGGGAATAATTTCAAGCCTTAAAAATCCCACTAGCTTGAACCCCACTGTGATCATACACTAAAGTACGGTGGCGTCCAAAAGGGAAGAAGATAGAGCAAAAGAGTCGCCAACAAGTTTTTAAGGAACTTGTAAACCGTTCATAGAATGAAGGTTACACCCCTTAACGATCCAAGAGATCGTCAACTCCATAAGGTCATGAACCAAATAAAGGTCCGGGGATGAAGGTACAAATCCAACCTAAAAGAGATTGAACCTGCCCTAATAACAGGCCTCTACTTTATTCTGCTCGTATTCATGTGCGCTTTCTGATTAACATACAATCAATAGGATTAACCCTAAACCTGTTTATCTATTTTGGTTGAATTTAATGCACAAATAAACTATTATTGGCGATCACTTGAAATTATAATCACAGTTAACCTAACAAGATTATTAATTATCTTATTAAGCATGATTACAAGTATCAATTCCCTTTAAACATGTAATAAAGGCGTGATCAAGCAATAAAGAAAAAAATAACGTATCAAGCAACATAATCAATAATAATCATGATAATAATAATAATCATATCATAAAATTATAATCATAATCAAAACAATAATAATCATAAATAAAATAATCATTATCAAAATAATAATAATAATAATAATAATAATAATAATATTCATAATCATCATAAATTATAACAATTATAAGCATAATCATGTTCATGTTAATATTAAAGCATAATAGAAATAGCAAGATCCTAGGCATGATACTAACAAGATTAATAACAAACTCTAGCATGTCACTAAGCAATAAAAATCAAATCTTTAACCTTAACATGATACTAGCAATCATAAATATTAGGAAGAGCATAGGAAGCATCACAACAATCATATTTAACATTAAAATTAACGTAGAAATGATACTAGGAATATCATAATAACAATGTAAACATGATTTCTACATCATAATATCAATTAATCAATAAAGTACTTACTTTGATGCCTCGTACCTCTTTCTAATAACAAAATACACACGTTAGTAACTTCAAGGAAAATAACAATTAAAACAATTAAATTAAATAATTGAAAGAGAGATTTGGGACCAAACCCTCAGAAATTAAACCTTTCACGTCTAGGGCGAAGACAACTTCGAATATGGCTAGGTGTTTCTAGATCTTGCGAATGCGGAATTTTCTATTTGAGAAAAGGCTAGTTTAGAAAAAGAGAGAGAGAGAGAGAGAGAGAGAGGATAATCAAGAAAATCTTGATGAGAGTTGGTGATTGAAAAAGGGGAGATATGACCTCTATTTATAGGAAAAAAGAGGGTCGAAGAATTAAGAAAAGAATCCAAATTCGAATTGAAATAAAACTCGTAGACAGCAGTTTTTGCGGATTTTGTTTTTATCATATCTTTTGATCCAGGAATTGGAATAAGATGAATAAGATGTCGTTGGAAAGATATTGAACTATAATTTCTAACCCAATTAGAATCAGATTAAAATGTGTTGTAGAATAAAAGATATGAACGAAATAGTGAGACGGTGTCAGTTTTGGATAGAGTTTGATATCTTATTCATATCTTTTCCGTTATAGCTCGGAATTATTATTATAATATATCATTGGAAAGATAATTTCAAGATATATCCAACCATATAAAATTTGGATAAAAAATATGAGACACGAAAATAATATTTGACTGTCTTTGAACATGTTTAAATCCGAATAGAATTAGGACTTTAAAAAAGGAAAGTTTTATAAAAAAGGAAAGTTTATATTTCAATCAAATTCCTTAATCTTATCTTTTTTTAAAAAGGATAATTAAGATATTTTAGAAACTTATAGAAGATTCTAATCAATCCTAATTAGTTTAGGAATAGGATTAAACCTTTGGACCCTCCTCATGATCATTGGGTCGTAGGTAAAATCCGGTTTGGGCCCAGTTTAGTATTTTGGCCATAACTTCCTCAATATTCATCGCAATTGGGCTTATAATATATCGTTGGAAAGTTCTTTGCAAGCCCCATCCAACTACACCACTATTGGACCCATATCATGGACCAACCAAACTGGATTGGCTGTTTTCTTAAAATAAAGTTTTTCAAAACAGAGAGAAGAGAAAAGAAATAAAACTTTCCGCAACACTAGACCTTTCCACACTTTCGTTTCATTCGATTATGATTCGACGTGAAAGGTACTCATCACCGGGTCTGGTTTTGGGGAGACACAAATGGGTGTCTACAATCCTCTTGGATTAAGGAGACTTCTTCGTTAAAGCCCCATAGGTCTTCATCATCTTCGTCGTGCTCCACGTTGATGATTGGATTTTCTATTGATTTGATCCTCATCGGCGAAGCGTCAATAGTGATGGGGATTCCTGCAACTATAGCTTTCACTTGTTGGTGGAGAGATGAAGGGACGACCTTTAGATCATGGAGCCAAGGGCGTCGTAACAACAGATTGAACGAGGCTTTGATGTCTACCACTTGAAAAGTAGTAGCATGTTCTATTGCTCCTGCCGTCACATTTAGAGTTATTTTGCCAAGAGCTTGACGTCGAGTATTATCGTAAGCTCTTATTCCTTGTGTAGACGGAGTTAAATCCTCATCCCTTATGCCGAGCATCCTCGCAGTCCTAAGTGGGCAGACATTAATAGCCGATCCATTGTCTACAAGAGTCATGGGAACATTCATCCTTTTGCAGACTACCGTGAGGTTTAACGCCTTATAGTGTTTGTCACCTTCTTGGGGTAAATCTTTGTCAGAGAAGGTGATTAGATTAATTGGACTAGGTAGGTCACTCGTGAGGAAGTTAGCTAGTCCCTCAGGAGTGGTGTCAGAATCTATCCCAATTTTATCCAAGGCATTCATCACAGCCAACCTATGTTCTCGAGATTGTTGCCAGAAGCTTCCATACATTCATCTCAAATTTTGTCTTCTTGAATTGTTTAACGATGTCATTGTCTTCGATGATAGGTATGGGAACTTGTTGTACAGTAGGCATAGGTTGTGTTGAAACGGGAGGTTGCATTCTCCCGGATCTTGTGAGGACGTCTATTGATGAATCTTCTTCAGCCCAAATGTCGTCCGTGGTGTATGATACAGAAGGTGAAGGTCCTACTATGTCTTTTAGATAGACATCTTCTTCATCACTGTCCCATACTCCATTAACATTTATGTCCTCTTCTTGTTGAACTTGGATTAACTCCTTTTTATAAATCATTTTCTGCACCAAATCCTTGAATTTGAAGCAGTTTTGTAGGGTGTGCCCCCCTGACTGATGGTACTGACAGTAATATCTATCTGTCCTTTTTAATGATTCAAATGGTCTCGGTTCGAGAGGTTTGACCTTGCCACTCTCGGAGAGCATTTCGAACATTTGTGCATACGGGATCCCAATTGGAGTATAAACTTTATTGCTCTTCTTGGGTCTTTCGGTGACTTATAAGGGAAAATATTTTGCCTCATAAGTCTTTTTTACTGGTGTGAATTCTCTCTTAGGTTCTTCATCATATTTCTTGTGAAGTTCGTTCATAATTTTGAGAGTTTCACGTAACAGTTGCGATGTCTCCTTCATAAACAGTGTGAGCACTCGTATGTCTACCTCATTTGCTGGTTCTGGAAGGTTATCTTTGACATCAAAAAAGATCTCTTCTTCTTCTTCTTTTTTTACATTGGTTGCTTTGACGGGCTTAATGAGAGATGAGGGGTCAACTTCGCTTTCTTCATCGAAGATAGCCAAAGTGTGAGCTAGAGGTGCATTGTCAATACTAGGCTTCTTACTGGCAGGGGGCAACGACAGCTTGTTACTGTCAATTAGGTCTTGGATAGCTTCCTTAAGCTTCCAACAGCTTTCAGTAGGATGACCCCTACCTTGATGATATTTGCAATGTGCAATGGGGTTCCAGTTGGGCGACCTCTTCTCGACTGGTGGATCTCCAAATGGTCCAATGGGAGTTATAAGACCTTTTGCATATAATCGATCAAATGCGGTGTCATAACTCATGCCAATAGGAGTGAAATTCCTCCTAAATGGTTTCTTTTGTCCTTGGTTGTTCATGGAGAGGACTTCTCCTAGATTAAAGGTGCTAATATTATTTGAGTGGGCGGTTTTGGAAGAAGAAGGATTGTTGCTCTTCTTTCCTTTCCAGCCACTGTTGGAGCTATTGTTGGCAGCTTTAGATTTAGCCAAGTCATCTTCAATATTGATCCCAATATCATAAAAACAACCTTAAAGGTATGAGGGTTATTCTGATATTTAAGATGTTTTGAATATTTTTCTTGAAGGTTTTTAATGAACAGTCTCACGGACTCTTTTTCACTTGGTACCTCGATCATTTTGGCTGAGGTTTCTCTCCACTTGTTAAAGAAAGTTGTGAAGCCTTCATTCTCCTTCTGTTTGAGGATTTCAAGTTCTCTATGGTCAGTTTTGACTTGAACGTTGCACTTGTACCTATCAACGAAAGTGTTTGCTATGGATTCCCAGGTAGAGGTCTTTTCTTTTTCAAGAGAAAAGAACCATTGTTGGCAACGGTCTTGAGAGATAGTGAGAACAGAGAAGGGAAGACTTTCTTATCGATACCCTTGATACTCATTATTGTTTCAAATGCTCTTAGATGGAAGTAGGGATTGTCGATTGCCCTAAATTTTGGGATGTCGTTGGCACTGAACTTCTGCGGAAGAAGATCTTTATCCACTGAGACCCCTTGGGATGTGAGTTCTTGAAACTTGTAGTCGCTGGACAACTTGCTTAGGATTTCTTGCATGAGGTCCATTTGTTGTTGCTTAACGGGATCCTCGATCTTAAGTGCGAGAAGCTTCAGTGTCTCAGTTACAGTAGCCAGTTGGTTCTTGAGATCGTTAACTTCTTCCTGAGTTGCCATTATGACTCTTGCTTTCTTCTTGCGGGCTATAGGTTTGTCGAAAAGTTGGACTTGTACGAAGAGGTTATCTTTGATTAATCGTCCTTCCTTTCTTGACCATGCGCTGTAAATTAAGCCAATTTGCGTTTTAATTACTTGACTCGAATCAATTTGACTTTATGGTTTTTATTTTTAAAAAAAAGTATGCATATTTTTTTAAAAAAGAGTATGCATATTTTTAGGGAGCAATAATGTACATGTGTTTAGGGAACTAAGTATTATTATTTATTGGAGGATTAATATCCGACTTACCCCCCTAAAAAAATGACGAAAAATAACGCGCGCACACAAGACTTTCTTAATCATGGTCAAAACATGTGTATTGGTGTGTGTATTGAGTGTAAGTGACATATTTGGACTCTTGTGTAAGACCATGGGACTTAGTGCCTAGACTCGAACATTAATTTAATTAAGCATTATAATCAGCAAAGTTAATCGAGTTAAACAGAGAACTGACTAAATAGACGTGAGGTGATGACTCGACAAATAATCCGAACTGTCGCCCAAGCGACAGGACTGGCGTCATAATATGGTGATTGGCGCCAGACTTTTTAGTAAATGTCTGGCGCTACACACCATACAGTGGCGCTACAGCTCAGATTTTGGCACCAATATTGGAGCCTCGGTTTGGGACTGTTTTCGGTATTATTAGTCAACTGGGGTACGCCTAAAGTCGTGCTAGGTCAATTCCGATTAAAAAAAAAAACTTTATTGACTCAAATTAATTAATTAATTAGGCAAAGTTCTTTAAGTCATTAATTTTAATCTCAACACAAATCAACAAACGGTTAAGAGGAGCATATAATATATATGCACAACAAATAATGCACAATTAGTCAAGTAGGCATAATATATGCAATGAGTTCACAACCTAACCATGGCTCTAGTTCTCTAAAGTTCGGGATATGGTTTAGTCAAATAGGGTCCATGATTAATTGTCCAGATGCACCGCGTAGAAGCCTAACCGTGAAGGGTTAACGCGTGTGGGTAGGACACCGCGAGTTTTTAGAAAAAACTCGCTTCCATGGTTTGGTGAATTCAACCTCTCAGATGTACCCTTTGTTGCCAGGAGCGTTCAATCGGGTAGATAGAGCATGAATTCCCAGAGGGTTATGTCCATATGTAGAACATATATGGGTTTCAGAAAAGTGAGAAAAAAAATCAATTAGGAAGCAGGATCGAGCAAACAATACGAAAAACCGGTCGAAATTAGAACGCATATTTCTGGCTCGGTATTGAGGGAAATTGGCGCCAGCAAACAGAGACTAGCGCCAACTTTTAACTGTAGCGCCTAGCACCAATACTGGCGTCTGGCGCTACGGCTAAAAGTGTGGCGCCAAGCTCTGGCCCCTGACGCTACTTCCCACATGCCTCAGCAGCTTTCTGTGCTCAATAAAATCATCCAGTTTCGCGCGGTGTTATTTCAGTCATAGTTGTGAAAGACATTTCTCAAATTTCCTAAGTGTAAAATCCTATGTTTTTGACTCATTACGGATGGTATTTCCAATGAGAACCTTTTTATGCATATGAAAATAATGTTAATCAAAATTACGCACATGAAATACTTAGAACTTTTTGAGTCTCATCCACTCACTCTAAATCATTGTCGAAACAAATTCAGGAATTAAAAATAGAAATCCTCCCCAGTGGAGTCGCCAAAAATTGTAGGGAATAATTCAAGCTTTTAAAATCCCACTAGCTTGAACCCCACTGTGATCATACACTAAAGTACGGTGGCGTCCAAAAGGGAAGAAGATAGAGCAAAAGAGTCGCCACCAAGTTTTTTTAGGAACTTGTAAACCGTTCACGAGGTGAAGATTACACCCCTTAACGATCCAAGAGATCGTCAACTCCATAAGGTCATGAACCAAATAAGGGTCCGGGGATGATAGTACAAATCCAACCTAAAAGAGATCGAACCTGCCCTAAAAATAGGCCTCTACTTTATTCTGCTCGTATTCATGTGCGCTTTTTAACTAACATACAATCAATAGGATTAACCCTAAACCTGTTTAATCTATGTTGGTTGAATTTAATGCACAAATAAACTATTATTGGCGATCACTTGAATTATAATCACAATTAACCTAACAAGATTATTAATTATCTTATTAAGCGTGATTGCAAATACAAATTCTCTTTAACATGCAATAAAAGGTGTGATCAAGCAATAACAATATAAAATAATATGCATATCAAGCAACATAATAAACAATAAATATCATTAATAATAATAATCATCATGATAATCATAAATAATCAATAATAGTCATAATGATCATAAATTATAATTATAATCATGTTAAAGCATAATAAACATAGCAAGATCCTAGGCATGATACTAACCAGATTAATAACAAATCCTAGCATGTCACTAAGCAATAAAAATGAAAGCTTTAGCCCTAACAAGATACTAACAATCATAAATATTAGGAAGAACATAGGAAGCATCGTACTTTTAATCATACTTGATATTAAAGTTACCCTAGACATGATACTAAGAATTAAAATAACAATCTAAGCATGATTTCCACATCATAAAATTAATCAAATCAATAAAGTACCTACTTGGATGTCTCGTACCTCTTTGTAATAACAAAATACACACGTTAGTAACTTCAAGGAAAATAATAATCAAAACAATTAAATTAAATAATTAAAAGAGGGATTTGGGACCAAACCCTCAGAAATTAAAACCTTTCACGTCTAGGGCGAAGGCAACTTCGAATATGGCTAGGTGTTTCTAGATCTTGTGAATGCGGAATTTTGTATTAAAAATCAAAGAAAGAATATAATAAAATAATACTATTGATGAATGAAAGAGATGAACGAATAGGATGAATGAAAGAGATGAATGAACGTTGATAATTGGTTTATAGATGAATGCTAATTGATGAATAATTTGTGAATGAAGAGAGTTGATTAAAACTTAAGAATCAAGAGAATTCGTGAATCAAAACGGAGTTTTTAATACGATATTTATAGAAAAAATCATCCAAAAAAGATAATTTAACAAAACAGAGTCTGAAGATCGCAGAAACACATTGGCGCCAGCCCTGGCTAGTTGGCGCCAACACCAGTGGCTAGCTCCAGGCGCCAATGGCTAGCGTCTGGCGCCAAGCCTGGTTCCAGGCGCCAAGGCCTGGGGTTGGACGCCAAAGTGGTTTTCAACGCGTTTTCGAAAATCTGATAAATTTCCTGTACTGGAAGATAAAATAATATAATTCCAAACAAAAATGCTATTTAATCTTGATTAAAACTCTGAAGAATCCTAATTGAATCAGGAATGATAAAGACCTTCTAGAATGTTCTAGAAGACTAAAACCATTCCTAATTACATTAGGAATGATAAATTATATTAGGCCCTCCCCTAGATCATTAGGCCGTACTTAAAGCTCAAACCGGGCCCAGTTTAGTAAATTGGCCATAATTTCCTCAATATTCATCGGAATTGGGCTTATAATATATCGTTGGAAAGGTCTTTGCAAGCCCCATCCAACTACACCACTATTAGACCCATATCATGGACCAACCAAACTGGATTGGCTGTTTTCTTAAAATAAAGTTTTCAAAAACAGGAAGAAGGGAAAAGAAATAAAACTTTCCGCAACACTAGACCTTTCCACACTTTCATTTCATTCGATTATGATTCGACGTGAAAGGCACTCATCACTGGGTTTGGTTTTGGGGAGACACAAATGGGTGTCTACAGGCCCTACTGAACGGTTTGGTTGACAGTGACTTTAAAAGATACATGGCGCGCAAGTCCTTCCCTAACCTAGGTGCTACATTCGGAAAGGCGCATGAGTATATTAAGAGTGAGGAACTCCTGAAGACTAGAAGCCAAGTAGAGTCGGTGGAACCGTCCCCACAATAAAGTGCTTACATAGCACTCGATATGCATATCGGTGAGATAAACAGATCACAGCAACAAAATTAGCAGAGAGTGATAGGCCTACTAAAGGTCTGGGACGATACAACAGTTACACACAATTGAATGCACCTAGAGCTGCAATATAATCAATCAATCAGAACATGGAAGATTAGAATCGACCCACACCAATGATAACCAAGGGTCGTCACGTAAAGAAGTATTTCATGTTTCATAAGGACGTCGTTCATTACACTAAAGATTGTATTCAATTGAAAGAGATTGTTGAATATCTCATCAGGAAAGGGCACCTATCTCAATACCAATCTCAAGCGGGGGTAAGCCGACAACAACTCCCACTAGCGAGGCACACAGAGTATCGAAAACAGGTTGACTCGTCGATGCAAGATGATACCTACCGACAGGCTCATACTGAGGTTTACCGGCAAGTTAACGCACCATCTGGACGCAAAACCACTATCGACGTAATTATCAGAGCACCGGTGCATGGAGGTTTTGTTAGCGGTGCGAAGAAAAGTTTATCGGAATATAGGCATATAGTAAATGCCCTAGGAATAGATGAGCGTCCTCGACCGATCGTTATCCCTTTTGTATCCTTCTCAGAGACTGATGCTAAGGGCATCGTTTTCCCCCATGACGACCCGTTAATGCTGATATTAATGATAAATGGGTGTGACATTAAGCGCGCGCTGGTAGACGGGGCAGCTTAGCCAATATCTTGTTCGCAAAAGTGTTTGACGCAATGATGATAGGCCGAAAATACTTGACACTGTTACCATACCCAGATATTGGTTTAAATGGCTCCACAGTCAGACCCGAGGGTAGCATAAACCTACAGGTTCGAATTGGGGAGGGTTCTACGACTCGAGATGTTATGGTCGAGTTCTTAATAGTGGATGTTCCTTCAGCATATAATGTCATTGTAGGCAGACCGCTGATCCATGATACACAGGATGTAGTCTCGACATATCAACTCACAATGGTATACGTATCTAATGCCGGTACGATAGAGCGCGTCAGGGAAAGCCAAACAATAGCGAGGGAGTGCTATGTGACAGCTTTGAAGCAACCATGTCGGTAGGGTTTCACAAACCAAAATTATCAGAAAAGGGAGAAATCTCCCTCTATGCACGATTTGGCAATGGAAAACTTTGATACAAGGCCCGTAACGGTGCCTAGACCACTATCGGGAGGAGAAACCGTTGAAGTTGAGCTGCAACCAGGGGTTCTAAATCGGACAATGAAAATCGGGTCTGATATGGACGTCGAGATGCGATGCCACCTAGTTGAGCTCCTGCGCAAAAATGCAGATATATTCGCCTTTTACACCGATGAGATGCCAGGAATCCATCCTGACGTGATGGTGCACAAATTGAACGTGGATAGGCGAGCAAGACCGGTACACCAAAATAAGAAATTTCTCTACGAAAAAATTAAAGCTATACAAGCGGAGGTTAACAAGTTGCTAGCGGCGGGTTTCATAGAGCCATCTACTTATCCAGAGTGGCTAGCTAACGTGGTTATGGTAAAAAAAACCGTTAGGAAAATGGAGAATGTGCGTCGATTTCATGGACTTAAACAAGACTTTCCCCAAGGACTATTACCCACTGCCGAGAATAGGTCGCTTAGTTGACTCCACTTCCAGCCATGCCCTTTTGAGTTTTATGGATGATTTCTCGGGATCTCATCAAGTTAGCCTCTACCAGCCAGATAGGAACAAAGCAACATTCATAACGGATGATGGAGTTTATTGCTACAAGGTGATGCCCTTTGGATTGTGAAACGCAGGAGCGACGTATCAGAAATTGGTGGGCAAAGTTTTTGCCAACCAGAAGGGAAGACATGTAGAGGTATATGTGGACGACTCCATTGTAAAAAGCCGATTGGTAACAGATCATGTTGCAGATTTAAAGGAAACCTTTGACACCCTTTAACAATACAGAATGAAACTAAATCCTGAGAACTGTGAGAAGTGTGTATTTGGCGTCAAGTCGGGAAAATTTTTAGGTTTTATGGTTAGTGAACAGGGAATAGATGAAAATCCCGAAAAAATTAAGGCCATCCTTAACCTAAAACAATCAAAATCCATCAAGGACAAACAAAAGTTGACTGGTAGAATGGCGACATCGATGAGGTTTATCAGTAAATCGGCTGATAAGGCTTTACCATTCTTTGTTGTCCTTCGTCAAAACAAGACTTTTGTTTGGGGGAAGGAACAGACAAAAGCGTTAGAAGCAATTAAAAACCATCTACGATCTTTGCTGACAATCGTCAGGTCGAAAACAGGGGAAACATTACAGCTTTATATTTTTGCTTCCCCGAAGACAGTGGCGGCGGTACTGCTGGTTGATCGGAAGAAAACGCAGATGCCCATATACTTTGTCATCCATGTTTTAAACGCTGTGAAACGAAGATACCCTCTATTGGAGAAGATCGCATATGCAGTAGTCGTGGCAGCACGGAAGCTAAGACCATATTTTGACGCACATACGATCGAAATCTTGACAAATCAACCGCAAGAAAAATCTCTTCAGAAAATGGAGACTTCAAGACGATTGCTGAAATGGGCAATTGAATTATTGGAGTGCGTGCTAATTTATAGACCGAGAGTGTCGATAAAGGCTCAATCCTTGTGCGGTTTCATAGTCGAATCCTCTTACACCGAAGACGAAGACGACGTACGGACCTGGAAGGTATCTGTTGATGGCTCTGCATCCTCAACTGGGTCAGGAGCCGGGATTACCATGACGTCTCCATAGGGAGTTGTATTTGAGTATGCGATAAAATTTAAGTTTAAGTCTTCCAATAATGAGGCCGAATACGAAGCAGCACTGACAGGAGTCCAGCTCTGCATAGTAGTGGAAGCAAAGAGGGTTAAATTATCAACAGATTCATAGTTAGTGGAAAGTCAATTTAGCGGCAAGTACGAAGCACGTGAGCCAACAATGATAGCCTACCTAGCTAAAGTCAAAAGTATAGCGGCAACTCTTGATAATTTCAAAATCAAGTTAATTCCTCACAGACAGAACACACAAGCTGACGCACTAGCAAAACTTGCAAGTTCCAGCTTCAATGACCTAGAACGCATAGTGATGGTCGAAGTTTTAAATCACAAAAGTGTAAACAAGGAAAAAGAAAAGGCAGTACATTGTGTGATGGAAGGCCGCGAATGGTATGACGATGTCCTAGCTTACAAACTACATGACGTGCTTCCTACAGATAAGAATGAAGCGCAGAAGATTAAGAAAGATAGCGTATGGTTTGTTATGTTCCGAGACATGTTGTATAAACGAGGCTTCTCGTTACCGTTGTGCAGATGCATAACGGCATATGAGTCGGCAAGATTGGTGGAAGAAATTCACGGAGGCGATTGTGGAAATCACTCGGGTGGCCGATCAATGTCACTAGAAGCAATAAAAAGGGGCTATTATTGGCCGACAATGAATGCGGACACTTTAGCTTACGCTAAAAAGTGTGACAAATGTCACAAGTTTGGACCGACAATAAATAAGTCGCCTAACGACCTGACACCTATTCTCAATCCCATCCCTTTTGCTCAGTGGGGAATGGACATTGTCGGTCCATTTACTTCGGCCATTGGAGGACGTAAGTTCTTGGTAGTAGGGATTGACTACTTCACGAAATGGATAGAGGTCGAGCCTGTAGCAAAGATTACAGCAAATGAGGTGACAAAGTTTATCTGGAAAAATATATTCACCAGGTTCGGATTGCCGCTAGCCATGGTCTTTGATCACGGTTCACAATTCGACTGTAATCCAGTTAAGAACTTTCTAAGCATATATAAGGTCAAATTCACTTACGCAGCGGTATGTCATCCTAGTCTAACAGTCAAGCTGAGGCAGCTAACAAACAAATGCTCAATGCATTGAAAAATAAAATTGAAGATGCTAAGGATTATGAGAAGAGTTGGTGCCAGAAATACTATGGGCTAACAGGACGACAACAAAAGAAACAACAGGAGAATTCTCTTTAACCTTGCTTTTGGAACAGAGGCAGTCATTCCTGCGGATGTGGGCCTCCCAACGTTCTGAATTCAGCATTTTTGTGAAGACCAAAACAACTTACTGCTGCGGCAACAACTAGACTTCCTACCAGAAGTAAGGCTAAGGGCCGCCATCAAATCTGGAGCCTAAAAAAAATAGAATGAGGCAGGCCTATAATAAACATGTCAACTATAGACCTCTGGAAGA
Source organism: Chenopodium quinoa (assembly GCF_001683475.1). Taxonomy (NCBI): domain Eukaryota; kingdom Viridiplantae; phylum Streptophyta; class Magnoliopsida; order Caryophyllales; family Amaranthaceae; genus Chenopodium; species Chenopodium quinoa. The sequence continues at coordinate 2,882,890 of NW_018742817.1, read as the reverse complement.
TGGAGATTTGGTTGTACGTAGAACGACAGCAATGGGTTAAGGAAATACTGACGGCAAGTTCACGGCCAACTAGGAAAGGCCGTACCAGATATGTGAAACTATCCGACAAGGTTCTTACCGTCTTATGACTCTAGAAGGGATCCCATTAAAAACGTCTGGAATGAAGCCGTTCTAAAAAAATATTATGTTTAAGTACTTTTAGTAGTTATGACTTTCTATTTGTTATCGGTATGACTTAAGGTCAAACGCTTTGTAATATGTCTTTATCTTTTGGCATTGGCCGTTAATAAAGTATTTAGTGGTTTTTGGCAGCATAATGGAACCATTTTCCCACTTTCGATATGTATGTGCAGACGGCCTGACTAGCTGTTGCACCCATTCAAGTGAGGAGATGGTTGGATAACTCATGCACCTAAAGGCGAGTTGAATAGATGGTCTGATCCACTATCGTTACTCGACCTGCCAAAGGTCGCAATATAATCATAATATTCTTGTTAAGAGATATTGATATCGACTGATTTCAATATGAATTATGTGGAATCGGCGTCATAAGTCATATAACCGTTTCAATAAAGCAAAGAGCAAAGTAAATATTCAAATCAAGGATAATACCGGCGCAAGTTTGGTAATATCAATATCAGTTTTAACGAACAAATGTAAAATATTTACTCGTAAAACTAGGGGACCGTAATGGTGATAGCATAAATAACAGAATAAGACATAACACGTAAAATCGGCACAAGAAGATAATTAAACAGTATTAGTTGTTAGAAACACAGACAACGTACTTCATGAGCAAAAAAAATAATTGTTTACAACCGACAGCTATCACCCAAAATGGCATTAACTCCCATATCGGACAATAAAAAACATAAAAAAAAAGTCTTAAAAATCATTATACAAACAACAAACTGTTCATTCACTAGCAAAATAAGGACAGGAGTCGCATGATGAGTTTGGTGATGACTGCCAATCACTTCAGCCCTGCTTAGCCTCAGACTCCTTCTCTAGACCGACATTATAAGGAGGAGTAGCAAGAATGGTGTCATTAAACTCCTCATCGGGAAGGCTGCGGGGATCAAGATTTTGCATAGTGGTTAGGCGAGGAGGATCAGAGAAGTATGAGTCCTCGTAGCTGGTGGGAGAAAAATGTCGGTCTGCGCCGTAAGCATCCTCTACTGCCTACCATTTCTCCTCACCCCAATCCTTAGCCTTACACACGCAACAGTGCACAGCAACCCAACCGCCGGTATAGCGATTTATCCCTATATAAGTCGGACCTTAAAAATTGATTAACGTCACGACGTTTGATAACAGGTTTCTCCAAACGATCAGCTTAAGGTCGTCCTCGGCCCTTTTTCTCTGCGCTTTCTCCGCTTCCAATTTTTGTTCAAGATCTGCAACTTGAGCCTTTAACTGGGCTTGATCCTCCAGCTTCTTGGACATCTCCTCATGATCAGCCACCCTGCCCTCTAGCTGCTTGATTTTACCCTTGTACTCGTCAACCTCAGCTTTGTGGGCTTTGCGCTCCTCATCGGCTTTCTTCAAAACCATCTCAACCTTATCCGCCTGTCTCTGATAATGCTTGTACATGTGAACACCTCTATAGCAGAGTTGACAGTCTACAGAAGCAAAAACATTATATATTCATATTCATATATAATGATATAAAAAAAATGAAAAAATGAATGATACTAAACTTATATATTCATATACAATGATGATAACATACCATGAGTATATCATTCATCATCTGGCCACAGGGAGCTACAAGCTGTTCGGTAGGCCTGTCGGCTGGAGTGAGTAAATCTTTCAATATTCTCCAGCCAAGGCTACCTCCAGATGTTGGGTCGTCAGCATAGACAGACTCACCCCTATGCACAGTGAGCTTGGGGCGCCAAGGTTCGTTGGCATTGCCGATAGGGAAGTCCAGAAGCTCGTCAGCCACCTCTTCAGGAATCTTCACATGTGGGACCTCAATAAAGTCCGATACAGAAGTAGGGGCGAAGACATTCAGACCGCTAAGCCCAGTGAGACCGGCTGTGACCCGGGGAACCTCTATGGTAACAGAAATAACCTTCTCGGCCTCAATAAAAGGCGAAAGCGGAGCTGACATATCGGCACCATGAGTCTCTTTCTTAGGACCACCGATATTGTCCTCGTCCAGATCCACAAAATCCCGAGTGTCAACGGCGAAATCCTTCAGCTGACTTGTTTGTTGGCCGGGAGCAGGTGTAGACTGATCTCGGTCCTCTTTGACTTCCCGGCACCCCCACCCCTTCTGTGAGGGAGAATGCTGGCTCTTGTCGACTTTGATTGGGATAGAGCAGTCATGTCTCGCTTACTCCTTTGTCTTCCTTTTTGAGCCCTGGTGGCAAACTTGGGAAGTGTGTCAAATTTGTTCTTAGGGTTGGGCGGGCACTACCGTGTAACACAGCCGTCAGGATGAAGCCCTAATCTCTCATTATCCAACTTCTCATGACCTGATGAAATGCAAATAAAATTAGTATAGGTTAATAACAGCAAAAAGGTAAGTCCAAGGCCAGTTAGAATCATGAAGTACAATTACTGATATAAATTACTGATATAAAAAAAACATAATAAAATAAATAAATAAATAAATAAATAATAAATAAATAAATAAATAAAAAATAAATATATAGTATAGGTTAATAACGGCAACAGTGCTTGCACAATAATAAAAAGAATTATAGCGTGCGAAATAAGTGACACAAAAAAAATTAGAAATGGTGGTTTAAATCATACCATATTCATCAATATGGCAGAGACCGACATGAGAGAAGGGAGCGTTGCCTAGGATATAATCCACTCCCTAGGAACAGATTTTACTTTCCTACCTTCATTTACATACAGACAATCGAAAAACCGAAAAGCTTTTCGTTCAAGCATGCCTAACTTCCTATCTCTAAGAGTATCAAGCCTTGTGTGAGGAAGATAGAAGGTTCTTCGTAACCCAAAGGTATTAGGCACCTTCATAAAATAAAATTGTTTTTGCCATTTTTTATAGCTGGTCAGTTTCGGCCACACTGTAACCTTACCGGTAGCAGTATAGAACGACCACCAGCCTGGTGATTGACTGTCTTTTTTCAGCCAGTGAAGTTTACGGATCAAATTTAGAGTTAATGGAAAATCCATATATATCATGACCCAAACTAATGACACAATTAGGGGTGTCCATAATTCGGATAAAAACCGAAATCCAATCCAATCCAAACCGAATTATCAATTCGCATCGGATCCAAACTTTAAATCGGTTTGGACCGGATTGAGATTTTTTGGAAATTCGGATTTTCAAATTGGATCGGATAGACCCTAATTGGATCCAATCCAAATCAAAAACCGAATTATAAAATTAAGCTTGTATAAATATGGATTTTTGTATATTTTGAAATTTAGCTTAAATACTTACTACTACATAAAATAAGTTAGAGAGACTTTGTATTAATTAATTAATGACTTGACGTTGAACTATTTATTTTAATCATGATTTTTAAGACTTGTATTTATAGTAAAGCTTTATTTTTATAATTGTATTAGGCGCTAAAAAATAATGTATTATAATTCGGATTTTCGAATCGGATCCAAATACCGAATTTTAATTCGGATTGGATTGGATTGGATCAAGAGAGAAATTCGGATCGGATTGGAAAATTGAAAACCGAATTATATTTCGGATTGGATCGGATTTGAGCTAAATCCAAACCAAAAATCGAACGGACACCCCTAGACATAATGTTATAAATTGTTGTCGGTGTCAGTTGTGCAATACATACATTTCAAGCTTTAAATATTTTTTCAATAAAAGGATGAAGTGGAAAACGATGATCAAATTCAAAATGCTTGGCGTACACGACAATGTGCCCCTCTGGGCAGTCAAAAACAGTGTTTCCAGACTCAGGATGAGTGAGAACATAGTCCTCAGGGAGGCGGAAAAACCTCTTGCCAACCTCGCAGTAATTCTTCTCGGCAGCAGTTCTCAACCATGTATCATCAACTTTTGTCTGCTTCACCTTTATTTCATTAGAAAGCTGTAAGGGTTGCCGGTGATTAGCATCATCATCTTCTGAGTTGTAGCCTTCATCAAGCCTTTCCTAAGCAATTACTTGCTCGCCGATGTTGATATCTTCATTTATTTCCTCATCAGTCTCCTCATCACTAGTGTTAGGTTCATCGGTTTGCTGATGAGCTTCACCAACTTCTTCCTCTTCTCCTTGGATGTCGTCTTCTTCCTCGACCTCATCCCTGTCAGAATCTACGCTCCGCTCCATGGATTCAATGTCTTCATCATGGACGTCAGAACCTTGAGTCTCAGGTTCTTCTAGTGGTTCTTTTCCAGGGCGCCTAAGGGAGCTCTCGGCATCTCCGCACTTTTAATACTTATTTTACCGATGTTAGAACTGTACTTGTCGATGAGAATTTCTAAGTCACCTTGATCGAAAATACTGACAAACTCAACTTCAATAATATCAATGTCTTCTAAAATATAAGTACTAACACACCGAGAGGACTTTTCAGCTTCCTTCTCTGGCGCTGAGGACAAGTGCATAAACGGGTCAGCCACAATGGCTTTACCCGTAACATAGTTCTTCACAGACTCAGGCATAATTAACTAAAAACAAACAAACACCACAAAATCCACTATATACGCATACGATGCACACAAGAAAATCAAAAGTAAATAGAGGAGGCAAAAGTTCAAATTTTTTACCTCTGAACAAGAGCAAATCAGGCCACCAAATGACCAGAGTGTGGAAATTGTCACCGCTTCTGCAAAATCAAGAGTAAAATCCTTTGTTGCAAAATTGAGAAAGACGAAGAATCGCACTGGGAAATTTCTCTTCGAAAATAATTTTTTGAAAATCTAAGTTCAAACTGATGAAAAACTGTTCGTTTTCTCTTTTTTATACCCAGTGAACAGTGAATTTTGATTTAACATGTGCTGCATGAAATCCAACGGTTGAAAGTGTGACACACCCTTACTTGCTTCGCCAGGTTCACAACACGTGTCCTACTACTCTCTAGTATTTTCCCGCCCATATCCCGTTGTATTCAATTATCTAAATTGAGCAAAAGTGCTATCGGTACTTATCTCACTTTGGGGGCAAATCGGAGATTTTCAAATCTCAAAATTATTCTTAATTGAGCAAAGTACTATCGGTACTTAGCTCACTTTGGGGGAAAATTGGAGATTTTTAAATCTCAAAATTATTCTTAATTGAGCAAAGTATTATCGATACTTAGCTCACTTTGGGGGAAAATCGGAGATTTTCAAATCTCAAAATTACTTTTAATAGAGCAATGTCGAAATTTTTTACAATTGTTCACACCACATATCTATTAGGTAAAAAACCTATGTGTTAAGTGAGAACACCGATTCCACTGATGTCCTCACTTGGGGGACTAGTTGTACGGGAGGGTGCCGACAAAAACACTAATTAGCCGATAATAACCTATTAATCAGCACGATCGCTCAACATCCATAACGACCTTTCTCTCGGCCACGTGGAGTGCTGCTCAAGACCACGTAGGCACCTGCTACCTACAAGGTCGGTTTGCCACCTATGCTGATAGGTGGCACCAGCTTGGTTGTTTTCCTATATGTACCCAATCACATTTTCATAATGAAGGTACAATCTCTCTCTATATACCCTCTCTCTCTCTCTCTCTCTCTCTCTCTCTCTCTCTCTCTCTCTCTCTCTCTCTCTCTCTCTCTTTATTCCTTCTTCTTCCCCAGATTACTAACTTTAGCATCGGAGTGGCTATTCCTGGATAACCCCCCGGGCTAGCTAATCTGTGTTGACTGTGTAGGCATTGAATTGGACGATAAACCTTTACCAACCCCAAGACATCACGGTATCGAAACTCACCCGGAACATATCCGATTTATATAGTGGTAGACTGGTAACTTATCAATTAACAATGAAGTTTTACTACATTTTAAAGGTTCAATGGCTATTGGCTCTACAATTTATTACCCAAGTTTCTGGCCAGGTAGAAAAGCGAAGGTGGGTGTGCAAGGTGGCTCCGATGCATCTACTGTGTTTATTAATTGTTAATGCTTTAAGTTTAAAGTAATTTGTAAGAGTTAGTAGAGCTCAATCTGCTCATCATAGTCACATTGAGTCATTGAGTATATGTGTAAGAGCTTTGAATCATCAAATGATCCTTAGGTTGTTGTGCTTGGTTTTCTCTTTTTGACTAATGATTAAAAAAACATGTTTCTACTATGGTCATCTTCAAAATGACCATGATTATTCTTAAATCTTGTTAGTTGATTTTTCCTTTTTTTTAAATACTTGGCCTTTTTATTTTTTCTATTTTAAATTCTTTTACTTTTTCCAAAATATAATTTTTAATATTTCGAAAATCTTTTTTTATTTTCATTAATATTTTATTAAAATCACTTTGAATGAAAAGATTAAATTAAGAAAATTAAAATCAAAATAGTGTTCATCATTCTTCAACGTTCTTCATTACTTTTCAATGTTCTTCATCCATGGATGAAATTAACCACCAATTTAAGATCTTTGTCACTTAAATTCACTTACACATCAACGGATGATGAACTTATGCCTTAATCACACATCATCTACAACTTTTTTATGTTTCCGAAAATCAGGGTTCGTGCGAATCCGAATTGTTTTTTAATCTTAGAATAATACATCTTAATTAGACAATCAATATCAATCAAGGGATGCAAAATTGATGATACATGTAATTGAAAATATTAAATTTTTATTTTTTTCGATAATTTGGGTATTTCAAACAATCTGGGAAGAAACCATGAAATATTTTCTTCAAAGCCCTATTTATTATAAAAAGTTTTATTGTTTATTCGTTTACGACCATAAAAAGTTTTGTAATCATATTGAACGCTATGATTATGACTTTTGTGATTATATTTAGTTATCATCAAATAATGTTCATTAGATTATCAAAGCAAATTCAATTTAACTATTAATAATTGATCTAATTATAATGAAAACTTTAACATGTTTATTATTAACAAAAGGTTATAACCGTATACATTATATGTCATTACGATATGAAACAATATATGCTAAGTTTATGTCATGAAGTATTTATTGTAAAATTTCAAATGTGATGCAACTAATTAAATATCAACGAACAACTGAAAAACGACTTATGAATTATTTATTTAATCTGGTACTAGCGTGATTTTTTAGAATTTTAAAAAAATACTATAATAATGTTTCCAAAAAATTAGCTAATCGACAATTATATATATATGGATAACTTAACAATTGATGTCTAAATGCTAATATTTGACAAAATATTGGTCGGCCAAACTTATGTTACATACAATCTTACAATATGTCAATTTAAAAAATCACACCTTAAATAAATTGAGTTATTATGCCAATTACTCGTCATCATCAGTTGTATTCCATATATATTGATTTATTTATTTTTGACAAAGGCAAAGGAGAAAAAACTAAGAAACATTCGACAAATTAAGACGACATCTTCTAGCCATGTCGTTAGCCCGTTTTACCTGTTCTCTAGGGACCTTTAGAATCGCACACTTAAGAAAAGAGGCCCCTAATTCCCTAATTTCCTTAATTATCCAACAAATCGAAACATCCTTACCAAGGTTATCTTGCAGATTGTTCAGAAGGGAATTAGAATTAGAAAGCAGGAGGATACCCTGTTTTCCCTGAGTTTTAGCCCATTTCAAAGCTTCAAGACATGCCCATGCTTCACATTGAACCACTGATGATGCCGAACCACAATTTCCCCATTCTTCCAACATGCTTGTCGGCCCATTCCTAACCACTGCCCATCCCACCCCGGCCCTCGAAGTCTTTTTATCCCATAATCCATCAGCTTCCATAATGAAGTTGTCAAAGACGTTCTTGTCTGTCCCCAACTGCACATGATTAAAACCTGGGGGAATGATTGGATCATTGCTCCTTAACTCCCTGTTAGGTTTGTCTTAATTGCACTTATGGGTGAAGACCTCGTGGTCTTGCATTGCTTGGTGAATGAATTCCGCAACCAAACTAGCAGTCCCATTAGCATTCTTGAAGCACCTCGCATTTCTAGATTTCCATAGACCCCAAAGGGTTTCTATGAACAAAGCATTACGAGTACTAAACTTACTATCCTCACTATGAAAGAGCAGGATATAGCTCTGGATCCACTTCCTCAAAGAGCTGGAACCAGTCGAATCATGGCTAATAGAAAGTGGGGAGTTTCCCCAGTCTTCCTTTGCCAGAGAACAATAACGGAAGAGGTGTTGGCTGTCTTCCGGATCAGAGCCACAGAAGTCACAAGTTTCATCAACCTGTAAACCTCTTCTTGCTAGGTTGACTTTGACAGCAATACTATCATGAAAGAGTCTCCATAGGAAGAGTTTCCATTTCAGTTGGATGTCTATTTTCCAAATAAGTTTTACGTACTCTTGGTCATTCAAAGAAAACGAGTCGGGATTTAACGTCGCATCCTTAAAAAGATAGTAGTATCTTGTTTTCACCGAGTATCTTCCTGAAGGGTGAAATTTCCAATAAGTGAAGTCATCCTCCTCCCTCTGCGGGAGTTCCATAGCCAAGATAGCCTTTGCACTATTCCACTCAAAACACCTTCTTACCTTTCTTGCATCCCACGATCCTTTGTTCCTATCAATGAAATCCTCTACTTTCCAACCTAGATCCGCTCCCAACGTCTGATAAGCATTTACCATTGGAATATGACCTTCCACCCAAGGCATACTGATGGCCTTAACTTCTTTCTCACTACCAATTTTCCAAGCGAAACCATCCTTGAATAGATGGGAAACTCTTTGAAAACTTGATCTTCCTAAGGAAGGATTCCCCATTCTTGCATACGGCCTAGCCATATTGCACACCCCACATGACTGTAACCCTCCATGGACCCTTGAAAGAAAAAGTTGAGGGTTGAGGTGCATCCTTGATGATTATTTGAAGAGGAGTGCATCATTGAGGACAGAAGTACCTCTAATCCCCAAGCCTCCCATGCTTTTGGGGGTTTGTATGATATCTCTACTAACCCAGTGCATACCTTTACAACCTTTGTTGGACCACCAAAACCTTGTGATGAGGGAATCAATCTTGTTGGCAATACCTTGTGGAAGTTTAAGACATTTCATAACATGTGCTCAGATACTTACTAGAACCGTGTTGATAAGAACCAGTTTTGCCGCTTGTGACAGATTGAGGGAAGCACAGGATACCAATTTATCAGACACTCTATCAACCAAGAATTGAAAGGCCAAACTCTTCTTCCCCTGTATATCAATCGGAGCCCCTAAATGGGTTCCCATATTATCTGTCTCTGGCATAGAGAGGATACTCTTCAATACTAACCTTTTGTTGTTGTCAAAACCCGGAGAGAACTTAATAAAGGATTTTTGAAGGTTCAATTGTTGCCCCGAAGCTTTACCAAATCGAAGGAGAATGACATTAATACATAAATATGACTCCTCGTCCGCCTTAAAGAACAACATAGCATCATCTGCAAAGAAGAGGTAGGAGATAGAAGGAGACCTTCTTGACACTTTCAAGCCTTTGAATTGGTTGATATCCTCTGCCAACGATAACATTATTGAATGGATATCCATACAGAATATGAAGAGGTATGGAGAAAGAGGATCACCTTGTCTTAGGCCACACTGAGGAACAAAGTGTCCCGAAGTTCTCCTGTTAATGACTGCTTTGAAGCTCACAGTTGAGATGCATTATGAAATCATCCTTATCCAATGACTGGAGAACCCATAAGCTTGTAAGATCTTTAGAAGAAATAACCAATCCACTCTATCATAGGCCTTCGACATATCAATCTTGATCGCAGTGAAATTCGACCCTTTTTTTGAATTAATCAAATGCATAAGCTCATGGCTCAGAAGAATGTTATCCTCCATGTACCTACTAGGTATGAAAGCATGCTGGTTTTCAGAGATGAGGCCTGGGAGAATATTCTTTAACCTGTTGACCATACACATGGAAATGCATTTATAAACTGTGTTGCATAAGCTGATGGGTCTAAACTGACCTTCACGTTCAGGAACCCTAACCTTCGAGATCAGAACTAAAAGAGTCTGGTTCCACTCTTTGAGCGTATTCCCTGTCCTTAAGAATTGTTGCACACTATCCACCACTAGCTCCTCTACATCTTCCCAGTAGGCCTGAAAGGAATCTGCAGTGAACCCATCCGTACCTGGAGATTTCAAACAGTGCATGTTGAACATTGCCTTTTTAACCTCTGCAGCAGAGAAAAGCCTGTCTAGTCTCATCCGTTCCTTATTCGAAATTTAGGGAATTTCAAGCTGTCGAATAAGAAGATCAATATCCTCCCCGTGACTCTCAGAATATACGATTGAAAACTTCCTTAAATGAGGCCAAAATTACATCCTCTACCTCCTTCTGCCCCTCCACCCAGTCATCTCTCGCATTTCTTAAAGTTAAATTTCATTGTGGGCTTGACGTTGCTTAACTTTCCTGTACATTGTAGGGGTAGGTAATTCTCCATACTTAACCTAGTTTTCCTTCATTCTTTGCTTCCACAAAATAAAGCAAAGTTGGCTTTCTTGCACAATAAGGTTAACCTGTTGAATATAGGCGTCCCCATCCTGTATTGACCTAATACTTGAAGTTGTATCCTATAGACCCTTAGTTACTTTCCTCCAATTGATCCCCCAAGTCTTTTTATTTTCCAAGAACCAAAACTGCAGTTTGGACCTTAAACTCTTAAGCTTCCTTGAAAGCTGAAACATTGAAGAACCTTGAACATTTTCTTTCCATTCCATTGCAACAATTGACTTAACCTCTGGAAAATTGAGACACCAATTTTCAAGCTGATAAGGCCTATTTGAAATAGGCTCTTTGGCTGTAGAGTAATAAGTAATAGCTGCATGATCCGAGCAAATGATTGGCTCATGAATTATCTTCCCATACGGGGAATGGTGGAACCAATATTCCGTGATGTAAGCCCGATCAAGCCTTTCTAGAATTAGGTCATTACCCTCCCTTTTGTTACTCCAAGTGAACCGGGGCCCGGCAAACGGCACTTCCAAAGCATTACTGCTAAACCTCCAATTAAGAAAAGCATCAAGTCCTCTAATTAAAGTCGAGCCCCCTAGATTGTCACTTCCACTCTCCACTTAGTTGAAATCCCCTATTACTAACACATTTTTGAACTCATTCAAGAACCATTGAAGTTGTTCCCAAATTAACTTCCTATTCTCTACTTGAGGCTCGCCATAAAGAAAAAGGACATACTTAAAGATTCCATTAGATTCAAAGATCTTACAAAGGATAAATTTTTTTGAAGAGTACAAGCAATCTACTACATCATTAGACCAACTTAAAACTAAAAGCCCCCCACTACTCCCATCCTAATCCCAACCAAAAGTGGATGTAGGAGCCAAAACACCTAAAACTGAAGCTGCTTTAACAAAAGCCATTTTAGTTTCTGAAACAAATATAAACAAAGGTAACTTAGATCGGTAGAGCTACACTAGGTAGGGAATTGTAAGAGAGTGTGGATCATTTAGACCCCTACAATTCCACGCCACAACCTTCATAGCTCTTTTGGGGGCTGATCTGGTACTGCCTCCTTACCCCTTGATGAAACCCTCATAGACTCAATAATGGACAATTGTAGATCGATGTCCATATCATCCCTTATCTCCCTAAAAACCGAAGTCACTTCTTCACTCTTTTTCCTCTTAAATGATTTAGATGACGAGGAAGAGAACCCTTGGTGCCTCTTGTTGCCTACCCGCTTCTTGATATCCTCATCAATTTCCACCCCAAACTCACGAGCCATATCCGGATCCGAAATTGCCTTAGAAGCAAAATTGTTCACACCATTTCTATCCTTGATCCAAATGCTAAACCCACCCTTCTCGGACCATCTATGAAGCCTTTTAAGCCTCTTGCGTTCCACCCATTCAAAGTCCGTCTCACTATAGCGAACCGAATCTCCATCCCATGAGAGTGGCATATCACCAACCGTCTCCCTAATCCTCTTCTTTGTGTTAGCACTGTCATCATAGTTAAACAATTCCGTGAAATTAAAAGAACTAAGATGTGATAAAGGAGTGTTAGGCGATATCGGAGTGTTAGGTGGATCAAACTCCGTGTGAGGTAGATTCGGCAATCCTCCCAAGTCGGCCGGAGATAGCCTCAAAATGTTGGGGTTTGGTGAGTCCGACTCACCGCGGAAACAACCCCGACCCAAGGAACCGTAATTAATGAAACGTTGGGGTTTGGTTGCTGCTGTGCGCGCAAGCCACGCACTTGGTGTGGGCTTGCTGTTGTGCGTGGCTGCTAGTGTGTGCGCTGCTAGCACGCCTTGCTGCTGCACGCACCACGTGCACGCGGCTGCTAGCTGCTGTGCGTGGCTGCTAGCACGGTGCGCTAGCACGCACCTAGCCAGCCATGCTAGGCTCGGCTTGGTGCGCTTTCTAGCCACCTATGCTTGGACATTTTTGTCCCTAGCATTCGAATGCTCGGGGCATTCCGATGCTAGGGGTATTTTAGGAATATGGTTGATTTATTATTATTTTGCGCGTCTCGTCTTTTTATTATTTTTGACTCGACTTCCGACGATCGGTTTCGACGCTCCAAGCTCGAATTACCGACGTCTAAATATTTAACACTCGGGCGACGATTTAATTTCTTCCGAATTAATCCGTCAAGTCGGTTCGTATATTTTGCTTGGGTGTGACCCGAAGGGTTCAGTCAAGATTAAGCTGTAATATTAATTATATTAATATTACTGATCGGAAGTGGCCTCCACCCAGGCATTCCGATCACTTGACCTTACTGAATATTTATTAGCTTTCTAATAATTATGAACCCGCTATCAGAATAATACACTTGTTCGAAGGACACCATTCCTTTCAATCTTCCACTTGTCCTTCCGGACAAGTGTGCATTTAGTGTATAGCCCCTTCCTATGTCTCTTCATGTCTCTTCATGAACTACAGAGTAAGATTACTCGTCATCTCTGTTACATCCAAAAGTGTTTCTCGAAATCCGAGTTTGACTGTCAATAAGCAGATGATTTCTAAAATCCATCTGAGCACGGCCATGCATTTTCACAGTCTTGCTCTTCGAGAGGCCTTGTAAACAACAAGACATGTTCCCTATTGTCAGTAGGGGGAAATTTCTAGTCTTGTAAAGTAGCTTCTCTTACTAAGAGGACCTAGCTGCCCGATATCTGTCGTTATAATCCCCAGTTACGGCAGACGTTTGGCGGATACCAAAGAGGAGTAGTACCCAAACAAGAGACCTCCCACTACTCATGGTCAAGGAAAAGAGTTCCGATAGTAATAATGAGAAAAATACTTATGACGATTTTTAAATCTCTTAAAGTATTCTCATAGGTCGATCCAGTATGGTTCTAAACCAATACCTGTGCAAATGATTTATATCCTCATAGCACAAGAAACGGTGCTATAAATCATACTACACTCTAATCTCTAATGGTCATTAATCGTCCACAAATATATGACCTTGATTAAGGATAATTTTCGATTAAAATATTCAATGTTCACTTAATAGGTGTTTCTTTATCCAAGCCATTGACTTGATACCCTATTTTGAATATTTATTAAAATCTAATGGACTCATTATTTAATTCTAAACCTCAATTAAATAGAGACGGAGTGAATTAAATTGCATGAAAAATTTTAATTACTCCAAAAACTGAATGGTTCATCATAGTGCTTTACATTAACATTGTCCAAAATTTAATTAAAATACTTTAATATGGAAATCAAAGCCAGTTCGCGACATGCTTGATTCCCATTGCCTCAATGTGTTTGTTGTGCTTCACTTGAGACAAAGGTTTAGTAAGTGGATCGGCTACATTGTTATACGTTCCCACTTTGCAAATTCAGATTTCACCTTCTGTCTTCCATTCTCGAATCATGTGAAATCGCCTCTTGACATGTTTGACCTTCTGATGTTCTCGTGGCTCTATAGCTTGAGCAATAGCTCCATTGTTGTCACAATGGAGGTCTATTGGACCCTTGATGGAGGGTACAACACCAAGTTCATCAATGAACTTGCGAATCCAAACTGCCTCCTTGGCTGCCTCAGATGCTGCCAAGTACTCGGCTTCAGTTGTAAAATCAGCGGTTGTGCTTTGCTTTGCACTCTTCCAACTAAACGTTCCTCCATTGAGACAGAATATGTATCCGGATTGTGATTTGGAGTTGACTCTGTCTGTCTGGAAGCTTGCGTCGGTATATCCCTCAACAACCAATTCATCTTTACCCCCATAGACCAAGAATTTATCCTTGTTCCTTTTTAGGTACTTCAGAATATTCTTGGCCGCAGTCCAATGCGCCTCTCCTGGGTCTGATTGGTATCGGCTCGTAGCACTCAAGGCATACGATACATCCGGCCTAGTACATATCATGGCATACATGATCGATCCAATAAGCGAAGCATATGGAATACGACTCATCCTTTCTCGCTCATCAGGTGTCTTTGGACACTGCTTCTTGCTTAAGGTTATGCCATGTGACATGGGTAGGTGCCCTCTCTTGGCTCCTTCCATTTGGAATCGAGCTAGTACCTTATCGATTTAAGTACCTTGACTCATTCCTCTCATCCTCTTTGATCTATCCCTATAGATCTTGATGCCTAGTATGTACTGAGCCTCTCCCAAGTCTTTCATTGGAAAACATTTCCCGAGCCAAGCCTTTACAGACTCTAACAACGGAATGCTATTTCCAATGAGCAAATTGTCATCGACATATAAGACTAGGAAGGCGATGTCACTCCCACTGACCTTCTTTTAAACACAAGACTCATCTGGATTCTTGATAAAAACCAAACTTACTGATGGCTTCATCAAATCGCAGATTCCAACTTCTGCTTGTTTGCTTTAATCCATAAATGGACTTCTTAAGCTTGCATACCTTCTTAGGATTGTTCTGGTCGATAAAACCTTCAGGCTGTGTCATGTACACAATTTCTTCCAAAATTCCATTGAGGAAGGCGGTTTTGACGTCCATCTGCCATATTTCATAATTGTAATATGCAGCAGTCGCTAGAAGAATTCGAACGAACTTAAGCATAGCTACTGGAGAAAAGGTTTCATCATAATCAACGCCGTGAATTTTCCTGTAACCTTTTGCTACCAGCCTTGCTTTGTAAATGAATACATTTCCATCTTTGTCGGTTTTCATCTTGAAAATCCATTTACATCCGATAGGTGTGTAACCTACGGGTAAATCAACCAAGTCCCATACTTGATTTTCAAACATGGAGTCCATTTCGGATTTCATGGCCTCTTGCCATTTTGCAGAGTCGGGGCTCGTCATAGCTTGCTTGTAGGTTGTCGGCTCATCTCCATCCACTACTAGGATGTCCTGATCTTCGGTTAATACAACACCGAGATATCTGTTAGGTTGAGATCTTGGCCGAGTTAACCTACGTAGGGTGATGGACTGAGCATTTGCATTGTTGGTTTGACTTTGCATATTTTGACTTTGACCAATGTCAACAGATGCTTCGTGAGCACTTTGATTGTCAACTTTTCCTTGTTGCTCATCCTCTCGAACTTCGTCGAGTTCGATATTCCTCTAACTTGTCATTTTGGAGAGATGCTCCTTCTCCAAAAACACACCATCACGAGCAACAAACACTTTGTTCTCGGATTTTTTGTAGAAGTAATACCCTTTGGTTTCTTTTGGATAACCCACAAAGTAAACCTTGTCAGATTTCGGATGAAGTTTGTCAGAAATGAGTTTCTTGACATATGCTTCGCATCCCCAAATCTTGAGAAAAGAAAACCTTGGAGGTTTATTTGTCCATAATTCATATGGAGTCCTTTCCACTGCCTTTGACGGAGCACGATTCAGTGTAAGTGCTGCAGTTAAAAGTGCATGTCCCCAGAAAGAGATTGGAAGTTCACTAAGACCCATAGTTGATCGGACCATGTCTAACAGGGTTCGATTCCTCCTTTCAGATACTCCATTCCATTGAGGAGTTCCCAGAGGTGTCAACTCTGAAAGTATTCCATGTTCTTTCAGATGGTCATCGAATTCTTGGCTCAAATATTCTCCACCTCGATCCGATCGAAGCGCTTTGATTTTCTTGCCGAGTTGGTTTTCAACTTCGTTCTGAAATTCCTTGAATTTATCGAACGATTCAGATTTGTGCGACATTAGATAGACATAACCATATCTACTATAGTCGTCCGTGAAGGTTATGAAATACCGATAACCACTCCTTGCGAGTTTACTCATTGGCCCACATACATCGGTGTGTATTAGTCCCAACAAGTCACCGACCCTTTCTCCCAACTTGGAGAATGGTTGCTTTATCATCTTGCCTAATAAACATCCTTCGCAATTCTTAAAGGATTCTAAATCAAATAAGTCAAGAATGCCTTCTTGAAGAAGCTTCTTGATGCGTTTGATGTTAATGTGGCCAAGACGACAATGCCACAAGTAAGTTTGACTAGACGGTGTAGTCTTAGCTTTCTTTGCAGGATTATTAACTTTATAAATTTCTTTGTCTAGAGATAACACATAAAGACCATTTTCTGAATGTGCCGTACCATATAAAACATTATCGAGATAAAATGAACATGATTGGTACTTAACTCGAAATTCAAAACCTTTGGCGTCCAACGCCGAAATTGAAATGATGTTTTTGGTAATGTTGGGAACACAATAAACATTGTCAAGTTCCAAAACTAGCCCCGTGGTCAAAGACAAACTAAGAGATCCTACGGATATAGCACCAATCCTTGCTCCATTTCCTACCCTGAGCTCGATCTCTCCCTTCACTAACCTCCTAGTGTTCCTTAGTGCCTGTGAATCGGAACAAAGGTGTGAGCCACATCCGGTATCTAATACCCATGAAGCCGAGCTAGTGAAGTTAAAGTCTATAACGTAAATACCTGATGTAGAAGCAACAGTTCCGTTCTTCTTATCTTCCTTAACTTTGAGGCAGTCTCTCTTCCAATGTCCTTTCTTCTTACAATAGAAGCATTCAGAATCAGACTTAGAAGATGCTACCTTTTTCTCCTTGTTGTCTTTGGTAGCTTTCAGCTTAGGTGGAAATTTCTTCTTTCCTTTCCCCTTGAAGCCCTTCTTATTTTTTCCCGCCCTTTTGAATGGCTTGCCCTTCTTAATCATTAGCATATCATGCCTTCCCTTATCCTTGAGCGTCTGCTCAGCTTGCTTCAACATCCCATGAAGCTCGGTGAAGGTTTTCTCCATGTTATGCAGGTTGTAGTTCATCTTGAACTAGTCATAGCCTTTGTGAAGGGAATGGAGAATGATGTCAATAGCCATTTCAGTTGAATACCCCGCATCAAGCCTTCCCATGTTCTCAAATAATCCGATCATTTTGAGCACATGTGGGCTGACCGGCTCTCCTTTCTTGAGCTTAGTCTCAAGGATCTGCCTGTGGGTTTCAAACCTTTCAGTTCGAGCCTGTTCTTGAAACATATTCTGTAACTCAGAAATGATCTCATAGGCCGATTCCTTCTCGAAGAAGGTTTTCTGAAGTTCAGGAGACATAGTGGCTAGCATTACGCACTTGGCATCCCGATCGGCTACTTGCCATCGGTTAAGGGCTGCTTGAGTTACCTCCTCATTGGGAGCCTCGGGAATTTCCTCATCAAGGACATACTCTTTATGTTCTTGCATAAGAACGATGCGCAAATTCCTTTGCTAATCAAGGAAATTTGTACCACTCAACTTCTCCTTGTCGAGAATTGAGCGTAATGAAAACTGGTTGTTTGAGGTTTAAGACATGATTCTACAATTGAAAGAATTTGAATGAAAAACCATTCAAAATTACTTAAATAAGATTGAATTTTATTCATGCAAATTTTCAACACTTATTTAACGTCTTATTTACACGTAAAATTGTC
Organism: Chenopodium quinoa; assembly: GCF_001683475.1. NCBI lineage: Eukaryota > Viridiplantae > Streptophyta > Magnoliopsida > Caryophyllales > Amaranthaceae > Chenopodium > Chenopodium quinoa. Next base: position 2,864,980 of record NW_018742817.1, on the reverse strand, counting down.
CCTATTTTGTGAAAATAAGGCAATTCCAAGATCCGAAGAAACAAAGAGTGGTTAAGCATGCTTTGGCTTATCTTAACACTCAATCTTCTAGGGTAAGAATTGCCTTGCTAATGGCTCTAAGCCACTTTTGGTTAGACAATCGTCGCATCTAATGCATCTTTGACGATGTATCTCTTTTTCCACAGTATGTGAGAACTCCTCACTCATACCGGTGAGTTAAACCAAAACCAACGTGCACACCCGGTGTGCCTTATGAGCCTTGGAGAAGTGATGGCACCTCGCTTTGGCGTAGCCTACCATCACCCTCGTTCGGTTGGTAAGTGTTGTTTTGGAAAGGCAAGTTTGACTCAATATTATTAGGGACCTAGGATTTCTATGTTGGTTGATTTAAGTGAACTTAACTAATCATTGCAACATAAAGAAAACCTAAACATGCATCTAACGAATAATTCACATGTATATATAAGCATAAAATATAAAGCGAAATTATAGATGCATATTGGCAACTAGCATGACCCCTTGAATTCTTCAAATCTTCAAAAGGTCTTCATTTGCAATTCAAGGCTTTGTCTTCCAAGATACGCCGTCTTCAAGACTTAACCAAACTATGCAAATACTAGTGTCTACGACTAGGAATAATCTAAATATTAAGGCACAAAAATACTTAACGGTGCGTAGACCGTATTTAGATTTACAAAAATACATAACGGTACGTAGTCCGTATTTTCTATCCTAATCGGGTCCCACTAGTTGCCATTTCATAAAACCTGTGAGAGAAAATATATATTCCATTCATCCATTCACTATTTGTGAATGGCCCATGAAATTTACAATATCAAACAAGTAAAATGCATTTAAACAACGCGCGCACTAGTAACTAATCTAGGTGGTTAATCCGATTAACACGCCTAATTAAAACTAGTCAAAGTTGTTTAACCGATTATGTAATTGACGTCATTAATAATTGAAGCTCCCACTAAATTCCGCATTTCCCTTAATTAATCCAATTAATTAAGTCGGTAGCACCCAAACTTGTCAAAATAAAATTTTGCCAATGCCGCTCAAAACCGAGGCCTAGCCTCCCAAAATTTTAATTAAAATAAACAAAATTAATTAAAATAAATAAAACGGCAAAATAAGCAATATTAAGCCAACCGCATTTCAAGTGGCTTTCGCTTTAAGCGTTTTGCCAAGGAAAATCGAATAATCGCGGCTCATGAAAACCAAGCATACTACGGCTATTCACCTCACCGCACCAAGCATATGCACACACAAAAAACTCCGCACACACGGTCCGCGGCAAGCAGCCATGGGCTGCTGCCGCACGCACAGCCATGGCTGCTGGTGCGTGGCTGATGCGGCCGTGTGCTGCTGCCGCGCGTGTGGCCCCACGCAAGGCGGGGCAGCCACCTTGGCAGCCACATGCGGGCTGCTATGCAGCCCGGCTAGCCAAGGGTGGTTCTTTGCCTCGTTTTGCGTGCTATGGCCTCGGGATTTGATCCCATTTCGCGAGACATAATTAATTCTAAATTAATTTTAGAACTAACTTAATGAGCAAAAAATAAAAATTTTAAACAAGTCTAACTTAATAAAATTTCAAAGTGCAAATAATCAAAATAATTCCAAGAACCATTCTTAATTAAATTGGTTTAGCTTGGTGCAATAACAAAGTTGAGGCAATTTTTCACTTTTAATTTAATCAATTTAAATTAAACTTGAGAATTTGACAAAGTAAGGGGAAGTTGGAAAAATATGAACTTTAATGTTCAAATGAAAATTCCAACATCTAAATTTTGCGAATCCTTGAAAATTATATCTTCCAACATGAAGATAATCAAATTTCTATCACAAAAATTGAAACTTTATGTTTCCAATCAACTCAAAATGATTATAACAACAAAGTTTAACACAAAATAACATGGAATTTAGTGGTTTTTAAAGTTTCAATCACTTATCACAAATAAAGATTGAATCATTAACACTTAGGCAGGCTCAAAACAAAAATTTTCACACTAAAAAGCAATTAGTTTGCAATTATGTGAAAATAAATCAACCTTTAAGCATAAAATGCTACCAAGTAAGTGTGCTTTAAGGGGACTTAAAAATGCAGAAAATAATGCAAATAATCACCCACATAATCAACAAGTTATGCCATTAATTTCAAGGTTAGAAAAGACTTAAAACTTTTCGTCAAAAACGAAAAATCCCTCGAAAAAGGCATTTCTGGTAAGAATTTGGCTAAAATTACAGACCCATAGGGATAAAAACCTTTCCAGAACACCTTCTCCACCCAAAATTCACTATTTTTGGGCGAAAATCTGGGTTCTGGGCCAAATTCAACATTAAAAACGGGATTAAAATAAATAAAACCGAGCTACTAATCTAATTAGCAACTTACACCAGAAAAATAAGCCAAAATAAACCTTGAAAAACATGATTATAAAAATAAATGAGCGGGGCTCCGATACCGCTGTTGGAGTTTGGTGAGTCCGACTCACCGCGGAAACAACCCCGACCCAAGGAACCACTCGTAATTAATAAAACCATAAAGCATAAATAAATAAACACAAGAAAAGGAAGAACGAATCATACCCTTGAAGCGAGCTTCGCCTCTCAAAACGGGCTCTTACTTGAAAGCCTTGAGCACTGCAAATGTCGTGCCTCCAACGGTATCCACCCACAAAGGACGAACACGACTTTTTAGGTCCGTTACCTTGGAGTTAGCAAGGTCCGACCAAAACCCAAGTGTTAATGGAGTTTAAGAGTTTTTCCCAAAATATGGAATGCTCTTTCTAACTCCCACTCAAGCACTTTACTCCAAATCCCAAGGTTGGTATTTATAGAGTAAAGTATGAGTGGGAATTTCTATCCCATCAATGTGGGACCATGAAATTCCACAAATTAATTTAAAGCTAAATTAAATTAAAATTGCAAGCTAATAATAAATCTACAAGTGGCATTACCATGTGAAATGGGTTGGTGAGGACCACATGGAGAGTAGGGGACCATACTTGCTCCCCACTGAATACTCTCCTTGTGCCACATGTCCTTACCCACTTGCTCCCATATTCCTCAAGCTTCCCCATAGTGACCGGCCCTATGGCCCAGCCACGAGCCCAGCCCGAGCCCAGTCCCGCACCAAGATGCGGGCTGCTGCTGTGCGCGCAAGCCACGCACTTGGTGCGGGCTTGCTGCTGTGCGTGGCTACTAGTGCGTGCGCTGCTAGCACGCCTAGCTTGCGGCAGCTAGCTGCTGCACGCACCACGTGCACGCGGCTTCTAGCTGCTGCTGTGCGTGGCTGCTAGCACGCACCTAGCCATCCGTGCTAGGCTCGGCTTGGTGCGCTTGCTAGCCACCTATGCTTGGACATTTTTTCCCCTAGCATTCGGATGCTCGGGGCATTCCGATGCTAGGGGTATTTTGGGAATATGGTCGATTTATTATTATTTTGCGCGTATTGTCTTTTTATTATTTTTGAATCGACTTCCGACGATCGGTTTCGACGCTCCAAGCTCGATTTACCGACGTCTAAATATTTAACACTCGGGCAACGAATTAATTTTTTCCGAATTAATTCGTCGAGTCGGTTCGTTTATTTTGCTTGGGTGTAACCCGAAGGGTTCAGTCAAGATTAAGCTGTAATATTAATTATATTAATATTACTGATCGGAAGCGGCCTCCACCCAGGCATTCCGATCACTTGACCTTACTGAATATATTAGCTTTCTAATAATTCTGAACCCGCTATCAGAATAATACACTTGTTCGAAGGACACCATTCCTTTCACAAAAAAGGTGAAGAAGTACCCCTTACATTTCGGTGGATAACTTGTATTTCCCTCCTCCTAGCATTGCGGATTCCAAGTGATAAAATAGTACTTGCCTCCATGATACAAGCATATTTTTCATCATCAAGTTGCTCATCATATTCCCGTATAGTAGCCATAATTGGCAAACTTTCCATCCCATATTGCGGGATTACAGCACCTTGGTTGTTCTCATTACCCATTCCTAGCATAACCGGCCCGTTCCTTTCGAACTCAAATGGGTTAGAGGCCCACTCGAAAATCACCAACGTGTGAAACAAAGTTCCCGGCCCTCCACCCTTTGCCGTAGTTGCTGATGGGCTGTGGAGGACTCGCCCACTTCGAATCTCGAGCCAGCAAAGAAATGTTGAGGTGGTGAAGGGACATCAGTCGCAAGTGGGGGGTTCACACCCTTACCCAATTGCGTGCTCCTGTCAAAATCCAAAACGCGTCTTGCTATTGGATCACCACCTCCAATAACCGAGGGTTGATCTCGTCGCACAAAAGGAGAGGCACCCACACTAGGGTTTGGCAGCCCCCTTGACACAAACTCAGCATACGGATCTTCACTCAACCCTAATCGTCTACCTAGGAAAGCATCAGATCCGGCCTCACCGGATCGACTTCCATTTCAGCCACTTCCAGCTCGTTATTCGAGAGTTCTTCCTCTACTGTATGATACAGATTGCTATCATCACTATCCGAAGACGAAAAAGCCCCTTCCCACGGGAAACCATCTTCATGCTCAAAGGTTTCTCTTGGTACTCTCCTATTAAGAGGAGAGTCACTTGGTGCCTCGAAATGCAATAGATCTACACTTGTGTTTCTAAACCGGTACCAGTCCGGTAAGCCCCTAATGTGATTAGTGTAGTACGGGTATTCTGCCGGCCCATACAACACTCTTACACCATCAGCTTGTACCTTGTCTAACCGCCGCTGCACCCTCCTCCGTGCCACAATTGCGTGAAGGGGGCAGCGAAGAGTTGAATGCCCTACTCGACCACATGACTTGCAAAACATGAAAACTCCCTCATATCTCAAATAAACTCAAATAACACGATTCCCTTCCAAAGGAATGAAGCTTCCTGGAATTAATGGCAAGGATAGATCGACTAGCATTCGAGCCCTGAGCTCTGCTTGTGCCGGTAGATCATTCCCTTCATGATCTAGTTCCTCAATATATCCAACATGGCGAAGGATTTGCCTAGCCCAGCTTGCCGTAAGATATGCAAGTGGCAAACCGTAAACCCTCACCCACATGCGAGTGAAAGTGAAGCTCATTTGGTGAGGTACAAAGTCTCTTTGATACCTTCTTAGATTAATGATCCTTCCATCAATAATAGCCGAGCCTACTTGAATAAAGCTCCCTAGATCCCTGCTATCTTCACACTCAAAGAGAAAGTAAGGGCCCGATTTATGGACCCTTATCTCTCCCCTCATAATCCAACGGGATTAGACTATATGTTGCACGAACTCTCGAGATGGAGGGTGGGGACCTATGAATATTCCAATGAAACTCAAATTATAATTGATGTTACTATTTTCCAGATCGAAATCTGGTGGACTCGGTATAAGAGGGCCCCCTCTTAAGTCCATACGTTGTTTCTCATCATTAGCATTTGGAGAATAATTATTCTGGTTGTTATTCATAACTAGGAAAAGAAGAATTAAGTACAGAAGAGTAAAGAAGAGAGAAGAAGAAGAGAATAAGACAAAAAGAGAAGAGAAAGAAGAGGAGGAAAAGACAGAAGAATGTAATGAGTTTGGATGAGTAACGTTCAGAGCTGCTATAGCATTTATAGAAGAACAAAAGTTCTTAGGAGTTAAACCACCACAAGCATGGGGAACAAAACTGAGCAAATTAAATACTATGAAATAACTAGCCGCCTCATCTACAAGATCCCTACACCAGTAGAATTGGTAGAATAAAAGCTCAACAAAATATTGGGTGAGCAAACCAAAGGTGGCGCAAAAGCAGCTGTTGGAATAAGAGAAAGGGATATGAAAGGTTTAGGCCTTTTGTGGAAAAACGAGGTTTTACATAATCAAGAAAATGAAGCCTTGGAACAATAGAAAGACAATCAGAAATCCAAAGTGTTGAGCAATTAGGTTTTGATGATTATAAACTAATGATGATTATCTATCTAACATGTATGTTAAGTTGTGCATAGAAAGAGCAAGTTATGCTTGGAACAGGATACAAGGAACCTGAGTAATGACAGGTATATATGTAAGGAACTTGAGCAATATAGGATAAGCAATAGAGGAACAAGAACAACGATAAGTGTTATGGTTGATAAGCATGATGATGGCTAAGGAACCATGAAGGTAACTATGTAAACATGTGTTTACATATGTTAGCTTCATAAGGTAAGTATCCTATACATATATAGGTTATGTATGTGTAGGAGTCTTTTAATTTAGTTAAGTTTTCTTTATTGTTTTTATAAATAAAAATCTAACCTTCTGTTTTACTTTGTTATTCTCAAAAGTTTGCTCAGTTCGTCATCATCAAAAAGGGACAACTTGTTGACCCTTATGAGGTTTTGATGATGATGTTAAGAATTGAGCAAACTTCCATTTAATACGGATTTTCTAGTGTTGTGATGTTTGCAGGTTCAGTAAGCGTTGAGGGCTGAAGTAGGAACTGAAACAGAGGAACTTTAGAAGATCCATGAGGATACAAGTAAAGTTAGAAGAAGAGTTCCAGAAATGGAACTTCCAGAAGTTTCTTAACAGGAACTTCGAAACGGGTTGTAACGACCTGGTTCCGGTGTAATGCTGGGGCAAACCCTAAGATCCAGAATATATCAAGACTAAAGGATTCCAGAACAAGAGTTTCAGAGAAGCAACATGAAGACAGAGAAATAGAAGTATATTGCTCTAGGATTCATGTAAGTATGTTGGACATAAAAGTCGGTCTGGAACAAGTCTATATAGAACCAAGGTGAACTCCAAACAGTCAATGAAATTAGAGTAACTGACTTGTCAGGAACTCAGAGACTGTCAGAGTTCAGGAACCTAATAGGAACTTAAGTATGCACGCCGTTAAAAGTCGGTTTTAATGATATATATATTTACCTTATACGTGCATATCTTTTAGGGATTTGGTTTTACTGAATAAAGATATTTATCTTCTAATAAATCCCTTTTGGAAAAAGATAAGATTGTTTAAAAAGTATTTTAAACAAAAAGATAAGTTTTGAATAAAATCTGATTTTATGCTAAGTTTATCTTATTATTATAGACAGTTTTTATTCTTAACAAAAAGATATATTTTCGGAAAACTGATTTTTAGAAAATATCTTTTAAACTTATCTTTTCAGAAAATCTATCTTTTTCAAGATGAAATGAATAATTCGAGTGTACTATAAATATGCTCATATGCATTCATTCAAAGTTGAGGCTGACGAAGTGTAGTGGTCGTGCTTAATGGTTTTGTCCTTCACCACGAAGCTAAGTCAGTCCTCCTGGTCAAAGTTCCTATCAGGTTTTGGTTACAGTACGTCCAGTGAGTTCCAGACAGGTCTCGAGTGTCCAACATATTAGTTTTATCTCTTTATTCATAGATATGTATTTAGGGATATTCAATGAGATCTTGTAATGGGAAAAAGGGTTTTGAGTGTTTTGTATTTTGGGGTGAGGTTGTGAATTCTCTTAAATTCACGTTTGTGATGAGTTTGAAATCTCGTAAAATTCGAGTGGTAGTTAGTCACCCCGAGTGTGTCTTGGGTTGCACAGTGAGAAAAAGGAACCTGAGTGTGTCTTAGGTCGAGAAAGGAACCTGAGTGTGTCTTGGGTCGAAAAAGGTGCCTGAGTTTGTCTTAGGTCTGATAGGATAGGTTCTTATCAATTAGCAAGTGTTTTAGGAGGAACTTGCGAAGCAAAGGTCTGTGTAATAGGTTGTACTAGGAGAGTTGCCTATTATAGTGGAATTTGTTTATAAGTCCCAATAGGGCCGAGGTTTTACTTCCAGTTGGGCACTGGATGGTTTCCTCGTAAAACTTGTTGTGTGCTTTAAGTTCCTTTACGTTTTGTTTTTAATTTCCGCATAAGTTCCGCGATTGGAACCTACTACCATTCACCCCCCCCCCCTATTGTAGTAGTTCATCTAAACTAACACAAAGACACAAGCAAGAAATTGAAATCTTTCCCACTTAGTAGGAGCTAACCAGACCCTATATCAAAACTGAACACAGGAAGGAGGAGAATATGGGAGAAAGATTGAATCTGTAAAATGATAAAAATGGGAAGAACCCTAGCAACCTAGGATGAACTCACTTTTTTAGTGAGAGATGCTCTCAAATTCTAGAGAGAGAAAGCTGATTGTGGTTTTCTTTTTTTATTAAGGCTCCATATATATTGATACTACTCTATAAAGTGGTATAATGGAATAATATTTAGTGATCCTAAATTATGTTCATATAAAAGGGATATCAATTAATATATTTCTAAAAATAAAAAAAATGTTACATTTAAAACAATTATTTATAATTAAAATTTACTCTGTAGATTAATAATGGCAGTTGTTCAATCTAAGATCAATATATACAAAGCATTCCCTTTATGACGATAACTTAATAAGTGGTGACTGCTTATTTTTGGGTAAGATGAAAGTAATTATTACTATAAGATGTGTAAAGTCCTCTCATATGATTTTGTTATTTTGACCATGTCTATTATATTATTCCACAATAAAATCCACTGCCTTATTTAGGAGATACATCTTCTAGATTTGTTTAGGCATATAAAGTATTTTAATTAATTATTTTTAATTAACTACTAAAAAACATATAATCATTTTATTGATAAACCGCCCTAAAAATTGATAAATGCCAACGTAAAATAAGACACCAATATTCAATGACTTTAGTATTAAGGAGTAATTAGATAATTATTTCACCTACTATTTTATTAATTTTATGTGTTTTTTTTAATTTTAACTATGCTATTGTAAAAGGCAATTTTCCAAAATGTAATCCTAACACTTTCTTTTTATTTGAGATTTAATATTTCTAGATTTTACTATAATAGTTTGGGTAGTTATTTTGTAACACCCCGTATTTAAGAATGAGGTGTTACATATTTAGAAAAAGATATTTAGAATGTTTTTTTTTGTATGGAAACATAAATGTTTAATAAAAGGTAAAAAAAAATTAAAAAAAGATAGTGAATTATAAAATGACATTTGTCAACCTTACATTGAGGCGCTTGTCTTTTAGTATAATATATAGATAGATTGATAGATAGATTCAATTTAAAGTTTTGAATATCATCCAAGTTAAAAATGACTTTAACTAATAAAGAACGTTAAATTGTCACACGCATCTTCTCCATTTTCTATAAATTAAATAAAGATACAAAAGGAAATGAATCAAAGTTTTTATTTTATTTTAAAAATTTTATTTTATATACAAAGGAAATTACTACTTAAAGATAAATAAAACAAATAATCTCAAGTGTCCATTTTTTTAAAAAAAAAAATGGAAAAATACACTTTAATAATTCCAACTATATGCGATTTACTTTTAATAATCCCAACATAAGGTTTATTATCTAATAATCCCAACTATTGGGTATGTTTGCCAAGAGTAGTCCCAATGGCCGGTAGCCTATTAAAAAGGTAAAAAAATAAAATAATAATAATAATTAAAAAAATCGATATGGCAGCATGTAATTGCTCCAAAATAAATAAATAAATTTAGAAAATATATATATATAAAAAAAAAAAAAAAAAAAAAAACCCAAAACCTATCCCTAGCCACCTCCTCCCGGCCTCCCCTTTTCCCTCACCGTGAAACCCTAAGGCCCAACATCAGGCCACCGAAAACCGATCGGCGACCTCCCCTAACCACTGCAAAAGGCAGACCGGCCTTTCCAACCCCCAAAATCATCGGCCATTTGTGGAGCGTTGCTTGAATTTGTTGGAATTGGGAGTTATGAGTTGCGTGGTTATGGTGGTCGGGTTGTGTGTGGTTGGTAATTGGTGGATATTTGGTGTTGAGCTTGAGAAGGGAGGTGACTAATTTAGGGTCAGGGTTGGGTTTTCGGTGTAGTTAGGTAGTTTTTCGGTGTAGTTAGGTAGTTTTCCGGCGTGGGTAGCAGTTTTCGGGGTGTAGGCTGCGATTTTGGGGTGGTTATTTGATGGTTTTTTGGCGCGTCAAACGACGGAGGAGGCGAGAGTGAGAATGGTCGGGATGGGGGATCAAGTGCCGGTCGCTTTTAGGGGTGAAAGGAGACGGTCGGCGGTCTAGGGGTTGGATTGGGTCTGGGCTTTGCGGTGGTGGAAAGGGACGGTGGTGGCTGGGAGGTTTTTTTGGTTTTTTTCCTTTTTTTATTTATTTTATTTATTTTCCTTTTTTACGTTTTTTTTTATTTTAGACCAATCACGTGCTGACACGTGGATTGGTTACCTATTACAACAAGTCATTGACTTGGTGTTGACCGGTTGGGACTACTCTTGGCAAACATACCCAATAGTTGGGATTATTAAGTAATAAAACTTAGTTGAGATTATTAAAATTAAATCGCTGGGATTATCAATCTGGTTGATTCTCATTAAATACGTTCTATAATACTCATTCATATTTATAAAGACAATTTTAAAGATAAATATGTAAATAAAACTTTTGGATAGCTTTTGGTCCTTATATTTATAAATAATATTCACATATACCTTCATGAAATGTTTACAAAAAACCTTCTAATTGCTTAAAATGATAAAATTTTCCACTCAACTCATAAAGTGAATCACTCCCATAACTCTTTTCAACCTGTTAAACTCATTTCTTAAAAAAAATAAATAAATTAATAAAAAAACCTATTAAACTCTTTAGGGGGTGTTTTTTTATATGCAAAGTCGGGGGCACGAAATTAGATTAAAGCAAAGTTAAGAGATACAAAAGAGTTAGGAAGGTCTATCCTCCAATATATAATACATCCCGAATGAAATCTGGTGGATCATGAAGAATTACAATAGAAGTATTCTGGTCTGGAGATTTCCTACAATACTTAGCTAAGTTGTCAGCTACTTTGTTAGAGTTTCTGCTTACATAATAAAGCTTTTCCATCTGAAGATTATCCAAGAGGTCCATGCAAGCGTTCAGAATAACCAAATTAGCATCTTTCACTACCATAGGATCTTGAATGCACTCCACCGTTTGTTTAGAATCAGAGTAGAATTCCAAAGTAAACCATCTTCTCTCAACAGCAATTTGCAACCCAGTATAAATAGCTAGCAATTCCCCCATGGCAGCAGACTTAATGCGGCACTTCATCCGGAAGCCCAACACCGAAGAACCTGCACTATCACGAAACACCCAGCAACACCAGCCCCTTCTCCCATTGAGGAAAAAGAAGCATCACAGTTAAAATTTAAATTCGGGGGTAAGGGAGGGGTCCAAGCTGACATAACAGGGGGTTGGGTTGGTTTCCAAGGATATACTCAGAGAGGTGTAGTACTCCCAAGTTAAATCTTAAGCCTCTCTAAGGGATTTATCAATGGATTAGGAGGAGTTATTGAAAATGGAGTCGTTTCTTTTAAGCCAAAGGGTCCAGATAATAAATAAGAACAAAGTATGCCAGAGGAGTTGATAAACAGAAGGAGAAGGGTGGAGAGAAAGGTTGGTGAAGATCCAATCTTGTAGGGATTGGGTGAAGAAGGCCAGAGGCATTTGGAGAAAATCCCACATACCTTTATCTTGCACACAATCCCTAAGAATATGAAGAGTATTCTCCGGGGAATCATGACAGTGAGAACAAGCATCAGAAATGGTAATATTTCTCTTGGATAAAGTTACTCTATGAGGTAACCTGTCTAAGAAGCAAAGACAAACAAAAAATTTGATTTTCGGGGCAGTTTTAATTTTCCAAATCCAGCCCAAATCAATGTTTTCCAGACAATCAGTTTTGAAAGTTTGACAGCCTTTTTATAATCAAACTTACCCTTGGAAGTCAGAGTAGAGAAGATGAAATCATTTGAGGATTGACCTTTATTTGGGATAGGGATACTCAGACAAGAATTAATAATCTCATGAGGGAGGTTAAAGGAAAGATTAGAGAAGTCCCATTGAAAGTTTGAAATACATTCATCAGCATTTTATCCTCCTCCCCTCTCTGTAAAGGACCCTAAATAAGACTTCTAAGAGACCCTGCCCTCGACCAATTATCAGACCAGACAAAGATATCCATCCCATCCCCAACACCCCATTGGATACTGGATTTAAAAATATCCCAAACCTTACCCATACTTCTCCAAAGGTGAGAACCAGCAGAAAAGGATCTGAATATTTTGTTAGGTTTGGAATATTTATCTTTTAAAACTTGAACAACAAGGTTATTTTCCTAATTAAGTAATCTCCACCAAAGTTTCAGGAGGTGAGCTTTGTCCAAGGATTTAAAACATCTAATACCCAGACCTCCCTCATCCTTGGGGAAATCAATTTTCTCCCACCCCGCCAGATGTAAACCCTTAGAGTTATCCCCTTTACCCCAAATAAACATAGCCATGAAACTGTTAAGGGAGTTTAAGACAGACATAGGCAAAATCATCTGTAAAAAGAAGGTGGGAAATAGGGGCTTGTTTTCTACCCATACAAAAATGTTTCCACACATTACTCTCCAGCTCTCTCTGAATGAGCTGCGATAAGATCTCCATAAAAATAATGAAAAGGTAAGGGGAGAGGGGGTTTCCCTGCCTAATGCTCTAGAAGGAGAAAACTCATCTATGGAAATCCCATTTACAAGAACTGAAGATGAAACAGAAGAGACACAGGACATAATGAGCTCAATGGAGGGATCATCTAAGTCAAAGAAAACTAGGGAATTTCTCAGGAACCCATTCAATTTTGTCATAGCCTTCTCAAGATCCAGTTTAAGAATAATGAACCATCCCTTTTACCTTTCCATAACTTCACAGAATGCAAAATCTCATTAACCACAATCACATTGGTCTCAGTACCCTTTCCCGGAAGAAAGCTATTTTGAGTAGGAGAGATCCTATTAGGAAGGAAAACCCTAAGTCTATTAGTTAAGACCTTAGTCACAATTTTATAAATAGTATTACAAAGACTTATGGGTCTAAATTAGGTGATGGAGGACGGATCAGGGACTTTAGGGATAATGGCTATCAGGGTTTTGTGTATGATCTCAGGGATAGTTCTACTGGCAAAAATGTCCTGAATGAAGCAGATTAGGTCAGAGCTGATAGTATCCCAAAATTTTATGTAGAAAAAAGGGTAGTACCTATCCGGACCCCGAACTTTGAATTAACCCATCTTAGAAATAACCCCCAAATCTCATGAGAAACAGGAAGCTGAGTGATAGAAATTCTGGTTCTATTCTCAGGGAGAGGAAGGGGGAAGGCATCTGAGTGGGGTGTAAACACAAAGGAGGAGGAGAATAGGGTAGAGAAATAATCCTTGATATGATTTCTAAGAAGAACAGGACCAACGTTCGAGCAAATGGAAATGACTCTATTTCTATTCCTCCTAATCAAGATAGACTTATGAAAATAAGAGGTATTCTAATCCCCCTCAACAAGCCAATTATCTCTAGATTTCATCATCTAAAACAACTCTTCTTGGTGGAGAGTCTCCAAGAGTTCCTCTTGAACACTCTTTACAAAGTCAAAGAGATAAGTAGAAAAACCGTTTGAACCTTGGGACTTTTGAATACCCTCCAATCTCGCTATCAGGCGAGCTATTTTTAGGAAAACATTGCCAAACACATTTTTATTCCAGGCTGTACAAACAGGAGACAAATCATTTAATTTAGCAAAAAAGTCTTTTTCAGTTTTATACCATTCTGAAGGAACAAGGGATATAAAGGAAGGCTCCAAATACCACATAGGTTCAAATTTGAAGGGTTTAGGGGCTTGGAAGCCAATTTTTTCGGTAAGGTTCAAAAGGATAGGGCAATGATCTGATGTAAGACCGGGGAGAACTTTAAGGTTTCTAGAAGGGAATTTAGAGACCCACTCCACGTTAACCCACGCTCTTTCCAATCTCTCAAAAATAGGCCCAATTTCTTTTATTTGTCCACGTAAACTTCTTCCCACAAAAACCCAAATCAAGCAAATGACACGACGCACACACTGAATTAAGGCATTAGCTCGGTGAATTTTAATCGGTCTACCACCAAATTTCTCATGAGAATAACAAACTTCATTAAAATCACCCAAAATAACCCACCGCAAATCCATGAAATAGTTCAGTAATTCAAATTCATCCCACAACAACTTACGTACACAAAATTTTGGATTAGCATAAATATTAGACAAGAAAAAGGTTTGAGAGGGGGATTGTACCTGAAGGATACCATGGATACCCTGAGTCGAAGTTCTGGTCGGTTCAAAAGAGAGATAATTCAACCTCTATAGAACAACGATACCTCCAGAGAGACCAGCCGGTTCCACCATCACCCACTCATCAAACGGAAGCTTGCTCAAATCTTCCCAGTGTCGGTCCTGCTCACTCTAATCTCAGAGATAATAATCAAATGGGGTTGATGCTGTTGGATAAGAAGTCTGATATTTTATAGGAAGGGAATTCTCGCGATACCCCTAACATTCTAGTATAAAATGGACATATCACAAATTGTGGGGGGGGGGGGGGGGGTGAGAGGAAAGGGATCTTGACCGGTGGTTGGATCGAATAATGTAATGCCTCGGCTCCAGGGATAGATTTATTGACCTTTCTCCGTCGAGCGCTCCTACGAATCCCCATTCCACATCCAATAGAATTTGGCGTTCTCTTCTTCTTGCCTTTACCAATTTCGTCGCATTTGTCCAGTTTCGGATCTCCACACTTACTGACAGAAATTGAAGTTGGATCATCTCGATATGACGAGGCAGAATCAACGGAGGGTCCAAGATTGAAGCAAATCTGGGGGAATAGCATGCATTGTGCTAAAAAGCTCAGATCTGCAATATTCGGGAGGTGGGCAGGAAGAAGATCTCCTTGGCTCGATAACATCTTCAAATTCATCCATTCTACTAGGACTTCTAGAAGATTGAGAATAATTTGACGGAGAACCTCCGCCGGCGCAAATTTGACATCGTCTTAGTCCTGCGTTTCCATCATGAATTGGAACGAATTCAGGTTCAGATATGAAATTCCGGTCGAGGGAGGGCACAGATCCACCACATTGGTGTTCCAAGTCAGAAAGATCTCCTGAGGGGAGGGAGGAGTCCAAGGGGGAGATGCTAATGGGTTTGGCATGTTGATTGGGGTTGAAGATGGAGAAGGGTCGAGGCTTCTCGACCCAATGTTGCGGACCGAGGAGGTTGTAAGTCTCGTAATTCGAAACCATGTTGGTCGGACAAGTCGGAGCTAAGGAGATGGAAAGGGTTTACTAAGATATTTAGATCAGAAAGAGATAGAGGAGAGGGGGTATCTTGGCTGAGAGAGGAGTTTTATTGAGAGGAGATTTAAAACAGTCTAGAGCAAGATTATGTTCTCCAGCTGATAGAGGATGAGGTGTTTCGAGGTGGGGCCCTGTCATTAAATGAGGATGGTTTAAAATTGAAATATTTTTACCCAAAACATAAATTTGGCACCCAGTAGGAGAAAGACTTTGAATTCTCTTTTCCACCCACCTGAAAACGGATCTGCCTCTTTGGCCCAAGATTGACCCATTTGACACCTCCAAGGTCCTGGTCTTTGACTTTCTGGTCACCTGGATCCAATCATCCTCACCCACTTCAAGAAAAGGCTTTTACTTCTGAGATTCTTATCAACACCATGACTCTTGTTTTTTCTTACACTCTTGACTCCCATGGCCATAACTTCGACAGAACTTGCAGAACTTCATTGCATCTTGAATATGAATTTTCTGCAGGAAATTTCCAATCCAGATTTCTTTTGGGGATTGGCTGGACAAATCAACTTGAACCAGAAGTTTGGCAAATCGAACACGATCCTTATCCATGGTTCTTACATCAATTTTCACTAACTTGCCTAGCTTGTTGCCAATTGCCATCAATCGGAAGTTCCGAAAGAGTAACCCAAAGCACCGCTGAATCAATAACAGCGTCCGAGGGGCGGAAGCCCGGTTCCCATAACTTTAAAAATAAGGGGAAACCTTCTAGCTTCCAAGGACCCCTTTCGAGGGTTGATTGAAGGTCTTCCTGGCAGCTGAACTTAATCAATAAGAAGCCTTTTCCCAGAAGAAAAATTTCCCATCCAGAGCAATGTAAAAAGGCTTTCTTTAACAGAACTTTCAGAAAAGGGAAGGAGAAAGACTTTCCAATGACTTTCCTAATTAGGGAGGAATTCCAACTTAAGCACAGCGACTCACACCGGTCTTTATCCAAAGGGATGAACACTTGATTTGAAGCATCAAACCTAAAAGGAGGAGAGGAGGCAGGAAAGGAAAGGAAAGAATAGGGGGAAAGAAGAAAGGGAAAAGGAGACAGCAGAGGAGGGGAAAGACAGAGCATCCTTGAAGGACTTGAGCTGGCAAGGCGGGGGCGAGCTTCCAGAAGATGAGCGCTGATGAGGGTTGGCCGGACTACCTGCAGAATCAGGGGGATGGGGAGACATTTTTTAACCCTTAAATTTTATGGGTTGCTTTCTCCCTTTTATAAACCTTTAAATCAATAAAAACATGACTTTGTGTTTGTTCGTACTGACTTTGAGAGAGTCAGACGACTGATATGTCTATTTTATATGGTGTTTTACCCCCGTCCCTTGGTCATAATTGGTAGTGTTTTTGGCTCGTTAGAGCCACTTTTATTACTAATTGGTGTTTTATAGTGTTTTCGTAGTTTTGGTTGAGTTTTGTAGGGAATTGCACTTTTGGAGCATTTTTCCGGATTTTCATGGAGCAACTACGGACATTGGAGGAGCACGACCGCTTTTTGTAGCCCAAGGCCAGTTAGAGTCATCGAGCCGGTGATTAAGGGCTCAACATGTGAAATACGAGCATTGGACCGAGTGGTTAAAGCCCCTAAGTGGATATCTAGATTGGACTAAGTAATAATTAAGGCTCAAACGAAGTTCAAAGCTCCAAGGTGAAGTCGGGCCCGATCGGGAAAGTATTAGGCACGATCGGGCGGATGCCCAGAATAGGAGGGAGAAGAAAAAGGAGGGCCAAATCGGACGGCCCTTCGCCCGATCGGGCATGTGTTTCTGGGGAGGCATCTTCGGCGATTTCTTAGTTTCTAATTAGGAGTAATTTTAGATTATTATTTAAGTACGATTTTAATGTTTTTGCTTAGTACCTCTTCTCTTAGACTTTCTCTCTCTACTTAGATTATTTTCTCTCTGGTTTTCTCTCTCTTACAACTCACTCTTGTTCTTGACTCAACTCTTTAATTCCGATTACTTTGGTAACGATTTCTTATTTTATTAATTTCAGCAATTTTATTACTTTGTTTCTTCATGACTTGTTTAATTGCTTTAATTAGTTTAGTTTCAATTATGTCCGAGTAGTTTAATTCTAGGGTTTATGGAGATCCATAATTAATATGAAGGGATAATTTGTTATTGTTGATTATTAATATTGCATGATAATTTCTTATTGAATTATTTTAATTCTTTACAATTGGATTATGAATCGAGCAGATGTGATTTGATCGTAAAAGTATAGCAATATTGAATTGATGAATCGAGCAGATGTTAATTTGATAGTAAAGGCTATTTTCAATAGGATTTTAGATCTAATAAATTGCGAGAGCCTGTTAATCATGTTATTTGTTCAATGTTAATTATTGATTGTTATGTTTTATCTCGGAATATTAATTATTGGTGAACCTATGACCCTAGGCCTTCTTATTATTGATTTTTTCCCTAAACTTGATCTTCGTAGTTAGTTTCTTTTTTATAACAACAAATTGGTTACTTGATAATCTAGATTATATTAATTAATTAGGAATAGAAAGACTTGTTTCCCTGTGGATTCGACCCTACTTCCCTATCTGCATTAGTTAGAGGACTTAGGTAATAGTTTTGATTAGGTGATATGACTTTAGCCTGTCAACGACATTTCTTCTTCATTAGGGGGTGTTTGGTTTGTAAGTTTTAGCTATGAGATATGAGGTTGAAATGAGTAAATCCATATCTAATTTGTGTTCAAGAAATTTAACATCGTATTTCTAAACTCACCTTAAACCCACAAAGTGTAGGAATGTTTGTTAAAGAAAAATCTGATTTTGAAACTCATATGGCTCAATGGTGTTGACCCTAAGTTTTTATGATGACTCAAGGAACCTAAGCAAACCATAACTAGTTTAACTTCTGTTTTAGCTTTGATTATGGACAGGTTTATGCTACGAGATTCTAGAGTAAGAATGGAGAATGGTTCAAAGTCTAAGTCTGCTATGGAAGGATAAAGAAGTCAATCAGATGTCATGTTTCTTGTGGGAGGAACTAAAGCTCCAGAGTTGAAGCTTTAAGACGAGTTCCTTTAGTGAGGAACTGAAGCTCCAGAGTCGAAGCTTCTCAGAGTTTCAAGGAGTCTATTTTATTTTATCTTTAATTTTAGGCTTCTTGTATTTATGCTAAGTACAATGATAATTGATAGGATTTAAGTGGATTTAATTTTATATGATAAAGATTTTTTTCCATATTTTAACTTGTTTATTTTTGAAAATTATCATGTAATTAAAATATCTTTTTTAACAAGATTTTCAGTTTTATTCAAACCTATCTTTTTCGAAAATCTGTTTTGGGAAAATATCTTTTAAACGCGTTTTTATTTTGTCAAAGAGGTTGAGAAAAATCAGGAAGTTAGTGAAGCCACTTCCTGTTAATTCAATTAGCTTGCTCCCCAAGTTCCCATTATCTACACTTCCTAATTTTTATGGAAGTTGTGGCTTAGTGGATATTAAGGCATACGACAGTTTTTAACTTCTTTCTTGTTCTATAAAAAGGCTTGGTTTATGTTGAGAAAAATACACTTGAGCATTACAATCTTTTACACTACTAGAAAACAGGTCATTTCCGACGAAAAAGAAATCCGTCGGAAATGGCGTTTCTGACGGAATTCCGTCGGAAATAGTTGTCAGAAATGGGGTTGTAGGAAAAACCACTATTTTCGTCGAAAATTCCGTCGGAAAAGTGTTTTCGACGGATTTTTCCCTCGAAAAGAGGTTTTCAGGTGCCAGAAAAATCCGTCGCAAATTCCGACGAATTCCCTTCCGTTGGAAAGTTACGATGGAATTTCCGTCGGAAAATTATTTTACGAAATTAAAAAAAACGTCACGCCACCACCGGCACGGCGTATCACCGCCTCCAACCACCACAACCCATTACCTTTACCACGACTTAACCCACCACCACCCACCACCCGAACCCAGAAATAAAAAAAAAATCTACCACGACTTAACCCACTACCCGAACCCACCCCACTTAACCAAACCCACCACCCGAACCCACCCCACTTAACCAAACCCACCACCCGAACCCACCCCACTTAACCCTAACCAACCCAGATCTGCAGCAACCACCCAAAAATTAACCCAAAAATTAACAAAAAAATACAACCACAACCACAATAGCCGAAAACCACCAGTATAACCAAAAAAAAAAACAATACATACCTTTATACGAAGTAAGATGTTAATTTCTCCTCGAATTTGGTTTAATACGGCTAAATTCGGCCATGAAACCTCTAGATCTAGAGATTTCATGGTCGAATTTTACCATATAAACCATTAATATGAAAGAAATAAAGAAAATTAGAGAGGAGAGAGGAAATTCGTGAGGAAAGAAAAGAAAAGAAGTGAGGAAAGAAGAGGAGAAGAAAGAGAAGTAAGGAAATTAAAGAAAAGAAGTGAGGAAAAGAAAGAGACGTGAGGAAGAGAGGAGAGGAAAGAGAAGCTGAAAAGAGGAGAAAGAAGAAGAAGAGAGGTGGGGTGAGAGGAGAGAGAGAGAAGTCAAAAATAAAAGGAGGGGGGGCGCCGAAAATATTAAGGTTTTGGGGGATTTTGTTTGTTTTTTTTAAACTTAAATTCCGTTAGAAAGGTATTAAATTCCGTTGGAAAAAATAACACTTCCGACGGATTTCCGTCGGAAGTGTTATATTTTCCGACAGATGTCAATTCCGTCGGAAATTTTCGACGTATTTCCGACAAAAATAAAATTCGTCGGAATTTTCGTATTTTTCGACGGATTTTAGTGTCCGTCAGAACTGTTCCGTCGGAAATGACCTGTTTTCTAGTAGTGTTAGATTTCAAAAGAGTCATAATCTACTGAAGTCCTTGAATGTCTTAGTATTTAGCATATAGAGTTTAATCTTGAGTTGTATTGGGATAGAGTTTGGGAAACTCTAGTTAGAGTTTCCCAAACTCTATCCCAATACAACTCAAGATTAAACTCTATATGCTAAGTACTAAGACACTCAAGGATTTAAGTGGATTATGACTTTTTTGAAAGCTAAAAGATTGTAATGCTTAAGTGTATTTTTCTCAACAGAAAACTAAGTCTTTTTATAGATTAAGAAGGAAGTTAAGAACTGTCGTTTGCCTTAATCTCCACTAAGCCACAACTTCCATAAAATTAGGGAGTGTAGATAATAGGAACTTGGGCAGCAAGCTATTCGAATTAACAGGAAGTGGCTTCACTGACTTCCTGATTTTTCTCAACCTCTTTGACAAAGTTAAAACGCTTTTAAAAGATATTTTCCCAAATTAGATTTTCCAAAAAGATATCTTTGAATAAAACTGAAAATCTTGTTTAAAAAGATATTTTAACTAAATGATAATTTTCGAAAATAAACAAGTTAAAATATGGAAAATAAAATTTTTTATCATATAAAATTAAATCCACTTAAATCCTATCAATTATCATTGTACTTAGCATAAATACAAGAAGCCTAAAATTAAAGACAAAATAAAATAGACTCCTTGAAACTATGAGAATCTTCGACTCTGGAGCTTCAGTTCCTCACTAAAGGAACTCGTCTTGAAGTTTCAACTCTAGAGCTTCAGTTCCTCCCACAAGGAACTTGACATCTGATTGACTTCTTTATCCTTCCATAGCAGACTTAGACTTTAAACCATGATCCATTCTTACTCTAGAATCTCGTAGCATAAATTATCAATAATCAAAGCTAAAACAAAAGTCAAACTAGTTATGGTTTGTCTAGGTTCCTTGAGTCATCATCAAAACTTAGGGTCAACAATATTCCCCCTTCTTAATGAATGACAAACCTGAGCAAACTCTAGTAAGATAAAGAAGTGACAATAAAAAATAACAAAAATTAAAAAAAAATTAGACTTGAACTATTGAACTAGTACATAAGGAACTAATACTTTTATACCTTAATAAGCAGATGGATGGAGAGCTTGTCAACAATTGAGTTTGCCTTTCTTTTCCCCCTTTTGGCTTTCATAAAAAATATTTATGCACACATACATATCTAAACACTGCACCATACTAAAATGGTTTGTATCCTAAGCATTGAACAAGACATATATAGGCAGAAATAGTATGCAAATAGTCCAAAGGCAAGTAAGGAATATATACATCACAAAAACAAACTGATGTTCCTCCTAACATCAAAAACCAAAAGAAAATACCATGATTTAATTGTTTACAGATCCAACAGAATAAAACCAAGTTCAACACATACCAAGTTAAAAAAACCAAATGTTACATAAACAAGACAGAAAGATAAAGAAATTTAGGCTTCAGGTGTAGAGGATTGATGCTCGTCAGCTGTAGTGTCATCTGGAATTGCTTCAAGGACCATCTCTTCTAGTTTCTTCAACAAATCAGCTTGACCTTGAGAGATAGCAGAAGTGCTTTGTTGGAAGGATGAAGTGAGTTCCTTTGAGGTCTTCACTAGATCAGCTACTATATTCTCAAGAGCCTCAAGTCTTTGAATTAGAAGTGGCTAAGCATCAGTCATCTGTTTCACTGATTCCTTGAGAGATTTCAGTTCCAGGGTTAAGCTGAGGGGACTAAAAGCAGCAAATCTTGTACCTGTGGGAAAGGACTTTTTAACTGAATGTTTTTCCATGGTGCCCTATTCCCCCTGAGCACCTAACTTCTCCTCACTTAGATCCACATAAGAGACATATTCTACCTTCTCACTTTTTCTCTTTGGCTTAAAAGCTAACCTAACACTTTTCCTTTTCCCTTCACTTGGAGTACTCCCTTTCTTTTCTTTCTTCTCTAACTCCTCAATCTGTTCTTTCTTTTCTTTTTCTCTCTCACTCTCCTATTCCTCCATCCAATTCTCAACCTCCTCCTCTACAGACAGCTTCTTGACTTCATCTTGTTTTGATTTAGGAAGAGGTTTTGGAAGAAACTGGGTCTTACCATCCACAATATGCAAGTTTCTGCTTTCTAGAGTTTTGGGTTAGACAAAGTGGTTGGTTTAAAGTTTGAGATGCTCATAGTTTGAGGTATTGATACCAAAACTTCCAATGAGAGTGATGATCAGATTTGAGTATCCAACTTTTAGATGATTTGCAATGCAATGGGTAAGATGCTTTATCATGAGAGAAGGAAAGTTAATTTGTATTTTATTTTCAAGACAATACATGAGCTTAGCATCAAGGTGATTAGCTAAGTGAACAAAGATAAACAACAATTTCTAAATGGGAGAGAACAGATTATGGTTGGTTTGTACTTTAGACAACTTTCCACCAATTGATTCCACAATTTCTTTTATAGACACATCACTAACACTTAAATCAGTAGCACCTTTAAAGTACTCATCAAAACCCTCATTTGGAGTTCCAAAAATAGCACTCAGATAATCAGCATCAAAACTAATTTTCTTATTTTTAACTTTGCTTGTACATACACCATCAACATTCTTAAAATTCGCACAAAATTCTTTTAGAGGAGCATGAGCAAGCACATTCACATAAATTTCACTAAACGATTGCACCCAATTTTGAGCTTCAAGAATTTCAAGCCGTTCAGAGTACTTACTAACTTCGCACCAGGGAAGATTGATACAAAATCTATGGATGAAGCGTTCCGAGCTTGCTTCGATCCTTTTGACGGCTAGAGGTTTTTCCCCCTAAATTTTTTCGCCCATTTTCTCCCAGCCTAGGTCAACGGGTTTCTCGTCCTCAAGTTTCCGTTTCTTTGATTCACTTCGAGCAATTGGCTAATTTTGAGGTTTTTCAGAGATTGTTTGGGTTGGAGTTTCTTGCTCAATGTCCATGGGTGAGTCTTTGAGTGGATTTGCTTGAGTTTTTGGTGATACATCCATGGGTGAAAAAGGTGATTTTGATAAATGAAGGATATACTTGATTGAGTGAGGAGGTGAGGAACAGTGACTAGGGTTTGGTTGCATTTTATAGGAGAGGAATTTTGAGAGTTAAGGGAAGTCAGTAGAAGTGTGTGGAAGGTTAATTGAATGTGTTAGGTGTCGTTTGAAGAAGAGTGGTAAATGCTTTTTACTTGGCCTTGATCAGAACTTTTGATAAATGTGATTTGACAAGGAAGGATCTTGCAATATTTTGATCAGAAACTTCGAATTGAATTTGAAGAGTCTAGGGTATTTAAATAACAGAACTTTGATAGATTATTTGAATATTAAAAGATAGTTAAAAATTAGGAAAAAGATAAGATTTTTTAAGGATAAAATTAATTAACTGATTCAGCTAATTAATTTGAAAAGATAAAACAAATCTTTGAGAGATATAATTTTGCGGAGGAACTTGGAACAAATCAACATAGTTTGTTAGCAACATATACAAGATCAATGCAATTTGATTTCTTCACATACAGCCACAATCCCATATGCAATGTCATACATTCTAATACTTAGGACTATGCTTTCACATATTCAGATTGTGTAAGATACATATAATGCATACATGATTGACTTATACCTTTTGGGGGGAACTTGAGGTCTTCTTAACTCAATTGTATCATGCCAAGTTCCATACGCATCTTTTCAAATTTATCCCTACCCAAAGGCTTAGTAAGAATGTCAGCAATTTGATTTTTAGTATCACAAAAATATAACTTAATTAAGCCTTTTTCCGCATTATCCTTAAGAAAATGATGCCTAGCTTATGTGAATATGTTTCACACGAGAATGATGAATTGGATCTTTTGAAATGCATATGGCACTTGTATTATCACAATAAATAGGAATGCAATTATATTTCATACCATAGTCTCTTAATTGTTGCTTTATCTAAAGAACTTGAGAACAACAAGCTACAACAGCCACATACTCAGCTTCAGCAGTTGATAAGGCCACTGTATTTTGTTTCTTAGATCCCCAAGAAACTAGGCATGGCCCAAGGAACTGGATCATTCCTAAAGTGCTTTTTCTGTTCACCAAATCTCCCGCATAGTAAGCATTTACAAAACCTTTTAAATCAAAAGTATCACTTCTAGGATAGAAGAGACAGAGATTGTCAGTTCCTTTGAGATATCTTAGAATCCTCTTAACTGCTGTAAGGTGTGACTCTTTAGGATTTGACTGAAACCTAGCACACAAGCCAATACTAAAAGCAATATCAGGTCTACTAGCAGTTAAATATAAAAGGGAACCGATCATACCTCTATACTTGTTTTGATCTACACTAGTTCCTAGTAGATCTTCATCCAATCTTGTGCCAGTTCCCATTGGTGTATGGTTGGTTTTTGCTTGATCAAGGTTATATTTCTTCTGACATATTTTTGTTGGTGAATTGCAATTTCTTTCTCTGCTTGTTTAATTTGAAGTCTAAGGAAGAAATTGAGTTCTCCCATCATACTCATCTCAAATTCACCACTCATTAAATCAGCAAAATACTTGCACAAGATTTCATTAGTTGCTCCAAAAATAATATCATCAACATATATTTGAACTACTAATAAGTCAGTTCCTTCAGATTTTAAAAATAAGGTTTTATCAATTTTTCCTCTTTTAAAATCATTTTGTAGAAGGAACTTGGAGAGCCTTTCATACCAGGCTCTTGGTGCCTGCTTCAGCCTATAAAGAGCTTTATAGAGCTTGAAGACATGATTAGGAAATTGGGGTTTTTCAAATCTAGGTGGCTGTTCCACAAAAAACATTTTCTTCAACAAAACCATTTAAGAAAGCACATTTGACATCTATTTGATATAACTTAAATCCCATAAATGAAGCAAAAGCAATTAATATTCTTATAGCTTCTAATATAGCAACAGGAGAAAAAGTTTCTCCAAAGTCAATACCTTCTTGCTAATTGTAGCATTTCACAACAAGTCTGACCTTGTTCCTCACAATGGTTCCATACTCGTCCAGCTTGTTTATGAAAACCCACTTGAGCCTTATTACCTTTTTGTTCTTGGGTTTTTCTTCAAGATACCAAACCCTGTTCTTTTCATATTCATTAAGTTCATCTTGCATGGCAATTATCCAGTCAGCATCTTTAAGAGTTTCTTCATGATTTCTAGGCTCAATTATGGATAGAAAGGCTTGGAAGGAATAGAAGTTCCTCATCTATGATCTGGTCTGAGTTCCTTTACCAATGTCACTTATTATAAGATCAATAGGATGAGAGCCTTAATATTTAAATGGCTTTGGTTGAAATTCTCTGGCTGGAACTCCTATTTGAGGCACTCCTTCTGTTCCTTCCGCTTCCTCTTCGTTGCCTACTTATTCATGACCTTGTTCCTCCTGGATTTCAAGAGGAACTTCAGCATTTTCTTGATGATCTTGTTCAAGTTCAACTTGTCTTTCCTTGGGATGACTGGATGCTTCTTCATCTTCCTCCCCGTCTCTAACCATTCCAATTTCATAATCATTAGTGTCTTGTTCCTGCACATTGATAAACATATTAGATTCATTAAATATCACATGAATGCTTTCTTCGACACACATAGTATTTTTATTGTAAACTCTGTAAGCCTTGCTATTTGATGCAAGCCAAGGAACACAACTTTATCACTTCTTTCATCAAATTTTCCAATGTTCCTTTTGCCATTATTATGGACAAAGCACCTACATCCAAAAGCTCTAAAGTGAGGAATATTTTAAACAATTCATATGGAGTTTTATTAATGATTGGTCTCATCATAATTCGATTTATAATATAGCATTCAGTATTGATGGCCTCAGCCTGAAGTTCCTTGGAAGTCCACTAGCTATGCCCATTGTTCTTGCCATGTCTTCTAGGGTCCTATTCTTTCTTTCCACAACCCTATTTTATTGAGGGTTTATTGGGGCTGAGAAGTTATGATCCATGCCATTCTCCTTGCAGAACTCATCAAATCATGCATTTTCGAACTCAGTTCCATGAGCTGACCGAATATGGATAATTTGATTTCCACTTGTTTTCTGCACTTTCTTGGCGAAGGACACAAATTCATCAAAGGTCTCATCCTTGCTAGACAAAAAAATCAAATTCATCAAAGGTCTCATCCTTGCTAGACAGAAAAATCACCCAGGTAAATCTAGAAAAATCATCAATTATAACTAGAACATATTTCTTTCCACTTCTACTTTGAACACGCATGGGACCACACAAATCCATGTGAACAAGTTCCAATGGCTTTGTGGTGCTCACCATGTTTTTACTTTTAAAAGATGACCTTACTTGCTTGCCTCTCACACATGCATCACATATATGCTGTATGAAGAACTTGACTTAGGGATGCCCTATGACCAAGTTCCTTGCTTTAAGTTTATCCATGAGTGAGAAACTAGCATTTCCAAAACGCTTATGCCATAATAAAAGATCATCATTAATGGCACTTAGACATGTAAGGTTGTTCCTTGGGACAGAATTGAGATCCACAATATATGTGTTCCCTTTTCTAGTTCCTTCAAGAACAACCCTTCCTGTTTTG
This sequence comes from Chenopodium quinoa, assembly GCF_001683475.1. Classification (NCBI taxonomy): domain Eukaryota; kingdom Viridiplantae; phylum Streptophyta; class Magnoliopsida; order Caryophyllales; family Amaranthaceae; genus Chenopodium; species Chenopodium quinoa. The sequence goes on along the minus strand of NW_018742817.1, from coordinate 2,838,438 downwards.
TCATTAATGATGTTGCATGAATCAGAATTAAAACTTACAGAGTTTCCTTTGTTCCAAGATGCACCAGAAAACCAAGTTCTAATTCAAGTCTAAAACATGAAACATTTGTATCTTATAGTTATAATTCATATATGACAGAAAAATGCATCAGAACAGATTATAAGAACATGATAGGCTTTAGCCTTTTGTGGCCTTATTAACTTTGCTTTAGGCTGAAGGATTTGACAGTATAGTAGTGTCATTGTGTAGCACAAGTGCCAAAAGGTACTATATAGTCATACTAATAGCCCTACAAATATATCTATTGTACATTTGTACCACAGTCCTAAAAAAAATCACCTTTCTTACAAGCTATCTCCAACCTCCCAGTTGCATCTTCATGTATGAACTATGAAGTTTGTGGCACTAATATATTATGCTGCCCTTTAGCCCCTATAGCTCAAATTCAACCATTTATGTTAACTTGTTAATCGTATATTTTTGCATCACTTTTTCATTGTCCTTGTGATGATATAAAAATCATCACAAGGTATTAATATACAGCCATACAATGATCAAACCAATTTTGGAAGTCAAGGACAAGTATACAAAACTCCAATGTTTATTAAATAATTTCAAATGAATTGCCTAATACGAGCCGCAATCAATAGAAATCACCTTACATACACCATTAAACCAAAATGATGATAATTCATAGCTATTGAGCTAAGATTCACATTATTATATACGATTAATTGCATCAAATGCATTGTACAAAAGATAGGTGATTTTACATATACCAATATTCTATCAAAAATAAATGAATTAAAGCTTAAAACAATAACATTCAAAGCTGAAACTTGAAGTAATTACAATAATACAATCAAAAATCAAACAAAAACAACTTCGATCAATGCATATGCACAAAATCAGATTCAAACATTCAACTCCAACAAACATCAAAAACCTAAATCAAATATTGCAATTGAACACGCAAGTAAAACCAAAAACGCAAAAATTGATACTACATTAACCCTATAAATTGAACGAGAGAAATAAAATAGCAAATCTGTGATAATTTCTGAAGATTTGCAGTAGAAAATTGAAAATTTAGGAGCAAGATCTGGAGAATTGCAGCTTTCCTTGTAGAATCGTCGAACAATTTTGGGAATTTTCAGAGAATTGTTGAGAAATTTTGTCGAGCAATTTTGAGAAGCTTTCTTTATTTTTTGTGTTAGAGGAAGGAAAGAGAATTTGTTTCCTAACTTATTACAGCGGAAACAATTGGGTGGATTGGATTACCTCTTACTAACGGTTTGTGTTACTTTAGTCCGTAACCAAACACAATGTAACGGAAACACTAACATGATTCCGTTTCCATCCCTCTAAAAAAACCTATTCCAAACACCCCATAAGAGTGTTTATTGCTTTGAGTGAAGCAAGGAGAAAAAGAGAGTTAGAGTGTTCAACTGGTTGAGGGATCAGTTGAAGGGGAACTTGAGTTCGTTGAGGAACTTAAGTTAGAGTCTTAATTTGTAATAGGTTGTTTACCTATTATTATTAAGAGTTGAGATTAAAATCGCTTGTGGTCATGGTTCTTCTTCTTGATTAGGGCCAAGAAGTTTTCCACGTAAAATCTCTCTTTGCACTTTTAGTTTTTATTTGAGTTTCTTTATTAATTCCGCAAAAATTACCCTACTTCCTCTACAATACAATTCATCCCCCCCTTTGTATTGTTCATTCGAGTCAACAAACGGGCTCATACAACACCTTTAAATATCAATACATTCCCAAACAACAACCGAAGACAATGTATTAATAAACCAAATTCCAACCCCATTTTGAAACCTATGCCAATTTGTAAACCTAACACTCCTTTAATATTCGTATCCAAACCTAACAGACATACTCGCATTATACTCGTTAAAGGGAGCATTTAAGATAATAAAACATGTGTAGTTGTCAAGTTAACAATTAGGCATAAAATTACGACCTCAAACTTTACTTTGTCAAACTTGTAAGTCACTTTTTCTGTTGTAGTCTCCTACTGTCATACATACACACTGTCCCCACTCAAACCACTGTCAATACTTTGACACTATATATATACACACACATACAACCACGCTCACTCATTTACAACTAACCAAAATCAAACAAACAATCTCCTACAAATTTAGCAATTTTGCACCACCAAACATCAATGGAGTGCAAGGCAGTGAAAACAATGGGTTTATATAATTTGGCCGCCGTATTAGCCACCGTGTTGCAGCTGGTAATGCTTCCGGTTACGGCGAATGCGGCGGTGTATAAGGTTGGGGATTCAGCTGGTTGGACCACCATTAGTAACATCGATTACAAGAAGTGGGCTGCTACCAAAGAGTTTCATCTCTCTGATGTTATTGGTACTCCTTTTATTCAACTGTCAATTTTTTTGAATTTCATTTGCATGTCATTTAATTTTGGTGTAATTATAAATTTCTTTGGGAATTGGTTGAAAGTTGTCTTAATTACCTGTGTTTAATATTTCTAATTGGAGTTTGCACGATTTTCTTTTACTTTTATTTGAACTGCCATGAATTTTTTTAGTTGTACTGTAGTTTTATTAAACAGTTTTTTCAATTTTGACCGTGATTGTAAAAAAAAAAAAATTAAAAAAAATAAAAAAAACAAAATAGGAAGAATTTTTAGAAAAGATGAGTATGATGGTTGTCGTATTTGACGAAAGGTAGTGCAGAGTTGAGTCATTTTTGTTGGATTTTTGCGCTGTGAATTTTAAATTTAATTATGGGATAATGACAAAACCCTGTAATAATTTGGGGGTGATTATTAATTATTTTAAAAATATATAAACATGCTTTTTCTACTAATCTTTGAAATTAAGCACTCGTACTTTTTAGGGGTGCATTCTATTCACCTGATTTTTACTTATCTGAACTTATTTTCTTGAATTTATCTTATATGAATTTATACACCTGATTTTTACATATCTGAACTTATTTTCTCGAATTTATTTTATATGAATTTATTAACCCTTATCTGAACTTATTTTTTTTTCTGAAATAAGTGAAAAAAGGTGAACAAAACCGGGCCTCATTAGATTGTTGTTTGTTTAAAGTACCAGTATACCAGCATTCAGCTTGCATTATAATCTCTTTGGCTAATATAAATAATTTTATTGGTTTTTAATTTGAACTATTAATATGACAATTAACTCGGACTTTTGGACGGAGGAACTCTAAAATTGTTTGAAATTTGAACCAGTAATATAACTTTACATACTTCAACTATGTTCCTCTTCTATTAAGCTGACTTTGTTTGAAATAGTTAATTGGATGCTTATAATATTAATATGTCACAATATATGTTGAAAAGGATTAATGTACCAATACTCAACTTATATCTATTCTCCATTCACATGAAATTGACAGTGTAATTCGAACTAGTAAGAGCTAAGAGGTAAAACAACAATTATTCCGGATAAAAAGATTATGTACATGAATTATTAAATCCGTATCCTAAAGCGATTTGATGGACCTTTTAGATTTGGCTCATTCTGTTTGAACATGTTGGATGGATGACATTGACAAGTGATGTTCATGAAACAATAAGCAAGACAACATAGGCAAACTTATGGATTAGTGGGGCAGTGGGGATGTTGCTTTCTTGAAATGATGGTGTTGGTGGAAAAATATCAATAATGTTATTTTCAATCTTATATACGCATGCTACAATAATCAATGGACCATTAAGGTAGATGTTTTTTTACCAGAAATGAAATGAACATTATACCATAGTTCATTTTGAACCCCCAAAAGAGCTTAAAGGGCAGAATAAAAATGTAATTATATTCGTTCTAAAGCAAATGTCATCATTTTCGTATTTCTTTTTTCTAAAATATAACATGATCAGAATGTTAACCGTACTTCATAATTGTTGTCATTGCACGCCCTCTAGTTGTGTAATAGTTTTTTTATCCAACTTGGGTTACCCAACTGGCCACCTTGAGCTTTTAGTTTTATCTATCCAACATGTGATGGAAATGATGTTTGTAAGATGATTAGAATGGAACAAAGAAAATATTATAATGTCGGATTTTAAATTAAAGGTGTTTTGATTAAAAATCAGACTTGATTTCTAGAAACCATACACTGTGGTCATTCGTACATTATGTTTTAATTTGATTATTAAATCATTTTTTTTTTCATTTGATCTAGCAATAATCATCATGGTGCAGTATAAAATTGGCTGACTAGTAACTACCAGCAGTTGTAGTATACTGAGGCCTGAGGGAAAAGAGAAATTTAGGGCAGTTATGAGTCAATAAAATTTTGCACCCAAGCACTAGCATAGCACAAAATTAAAGACAATTTTGAATGAATTTCTTTTTGTTATGTAGTCTACATTCTCTGCATGTAATCATATGTATCGAGTTTTAACCTACCTTCATTTAGCAGTAAATTCTGTGGATTTATTTCTTCTTGAACCATTCTAGCCTTATTCATTTCCTTGGCTCACTTTGTTACAATGATGTCGTTAAGTCAAGGCTCAACACAAGCAGCTTGCTGTACTTGTTCCTTCATAATGTATGAACTTGATTCATGGTGCCTCGTAAACACAATTGTCCTTTTTATTTATTCTTGACATGTTTTATGTTGTTTTAAAAGTAGAAACCTGGTAGCTCATGTGAAAGGTTATGGACTCAAACTTAGTGGAAGTGGTTGGAGGAGGCGGAGGAGCTACCTGAATCAATCTTATGTCAAGAAAATAAACAATAAACTAAACAATACTTGCATTGTACTCTACCAGATTGCTTGGCTTAAATTATAATGTTACTCTGTATATTGTAGCTGTATGTTTATGCTTTGATACTGGCTAGCTCATAGTATAAGGTTCACGGCAAAATGTTAAATTCTCTTTCCAATTGTTGTCCTGTTCTTTCCATTCAATGACTCCTCTTTGTTTGCAATGGCAGTTTTTCAGTACAATCCTCAGTTTCACAATGTTATGCAAGTGTCTCATGCTGCATACAGGGCATGTAATGCATCGTCCCCTATTGCAACTCACACTACAGGAAACGACACCATCACTATCACCAAGCACGGCCACTACTTCTTCCTTTGTGGGGTCCCTGGTCATTGCCAGTCTGGGCAGAAAGTTGACATCCATGTACTCCGCAGCACCACTACTACTTCCATGGCTCCATCTCCTGCAGCCTCAGTTGCTTCATCCCCTGCAAGCCCTGTTGCCAGCGCCGTCTCTCCTGGTCCTTCAAGTGCTGCTGCAGCTGTGACATCGTCAGGTTTACTAAAAGGGCTTGTTAGTATAACTGCAGCTGCAATGCTAGCATTTTTGCTTGGTTCCTAGTGTTTGAAGTACCAAAAGTAGCAACCAGCACCGATAATTGTTGAACCTACTGTTTTGACATTGTGATTTTCCTAATGTAGTAATGGAACATAAAAGTCCTGAAAGACAATTGTATGAGTATATGGTGGATACAAGTCCTTCCAGTAAATGTTAACCCTGTGTTTTTGCAAAACTAGATGACCACATGTCCTCGTATGATCATATTCGTACACACCAGCCGTTCTTGAGTTTAACAGCATGTGTTTCTCAGAGTTATATTCTTGGTGGTAAACATGAAAACATTAATTCATGCTAATAAAAATTCACTTGTAATATTTTTCATGATAACCTAGAGTCACCGCAGTTGAGTTAGTACTATTAGTAGAGTCATGTCATTACCTGTTTGACCAAAGTTTTACTCCCTCCATCCTATAATTACAGGCAAATAACTCTAAAAAGTACAGTTTTTAAGGAGGATGAAAAAAGTATAGAAATATTGTATAGAAAAGATAAAAAGTGAAGAATGTTGTATAGGGATAATTAAAAGTAGAGAATATTGTTTGGAAAAGTTAAAAATTAAGTTATGATTTTTTAGGTTTGTGTGTATTTTGTATGAAAAAAAAGTAAGGTATGTGTGTATTTTGTATGGAAAAGGTAAAAAGTAATGATTGAGTGCTATTTTAAGTAATAGGAGGAATATTTTGGGATATCCAAAATGGTATATTTACCTATAATTATGGGACGAAGGGAGTACATAGTTTCAAAATATTTTAAGGCTTTTACATGATGTAGCATCCACAAGGTACAAAGGGAACGAGTTCACAAGACGCATATCCTTGCTACCACGGATATAGTTTATCTTCTTTTAATACAATTTTAGGTTGTTTGTTAAAGCTCCTGTCAAAAGAATAAAATAAAATAAACGGCTATTTCACCAAATGCCAATGAGTACTTACAAAAAATTCACCAAATACCATCAAAGTTTTCAAAATTCACCAAATGCCACTGACAAACAATACAATGACACCTCGTGCCACTAATAGCATATGAACGTTAGTTTTTCGTTAATGCAATTCTTATTTCACCAAATGACATTACTTTTTAAAATTAATACACAATAGTTATTTATTTTAATGAATAAAAATATTTTTTTTTTCGATTTTCGTGACGAATAATGTTTGGGTAAGGTTTTGGGGGTCATTTTGATCCTTTAGGATACAAATTAAAATCGAAATTGGCAAAAAAAAAAAACTTAAATACCCCGTTTCACATTTTTTTTCAGAAAAAAAATTACGATATCCACATACAAAACGGGGCATATATGTTATTTTTTAGTCAACTTCGAGCTTAATTTGTTGCCATAAGGGATCAAAATGACCCCCAAAACCTTACTCGATCAATTTTGATGGTTAAAAAATAACGACACGCTAATCGAAATATTTTTCAACACACAAAACGAAGCATTTATGTTTTTTTTTTTGTTTTTTTTATTCTAAGCTTAATTTGTATTCATAAAGGGTCAAAATGACCCCCAAAACCTTACCCAATCAATTTCAATGGTTAAAAAATAACGACAAGCTAATCGAAATATTTTTCAACACACAAAACGAAGCATTTGCGTTTTTTTTTTGTCAATTTCGAGCTTAATTTGTATCCATAAAGGATCAAAATGACCCCCAAAACTATACCCGAACAATTTTTGCCACAAAAATGAAGAAAAAAATATATTATTTTTATTAATTAAAATAAATAATAAAAATGAACTAATCATACTATGACCCTGTGTCAAGATTTAATCTTAATGACTAACGGAGTTAACCGTTAGTCATTAATGGCATTTGGTGAATTTTTTAAAAGCTCGATGGCATTTGGTGAATTTTGAAAACTTTGATGGCATTTGATGAATTTTTTAAGTACTTAGTGGCATTTGGTGAAGTAACCGTAAAAAAAATAAAAGGCTTAATCTAGTTTTGCGTTTCATATTTGTATGCTGAGAGTTTGGCTTGTTTCAGCTCGGCTCAAACAGCTCATTTCATTACAATTTCAAGCTCGTGCAAGCCCAAATGTGAATGAGATCAAATTGAGCTATAATCAACAAATTTTGCAACTTTTTTACCTCCAATCCTTGAGTTGGCTCAGGTTACTCACGGTGAGAAACAAGATTGTTTCTCACGAACAAGTGGCATGCCTGTTGGCAACAAGTTGGCAACTTTAGTTAAAAAAATTACACGTTATACAGCTTGGTCATTATTCCGTTAAGTCACGGTGTTAGTCTTCCAACAATAATCACCTGAGTTTCTCCCGAGTTTCAATTGAAGAAGCTCCCATCTTCATCTTCACACCTTCAATTGTGAACCTACAATTGTTGCTCTGCTTTGGCCGTCTCGCGTGGTGGTGTCGGTGGTCGTAGGTGGCAAGCTCAATTTAAGGTAATTTAAGCTCAATTTAAGCTCCCATCTTTCGTGTTGTTGTTGTTTCTTTCGCCACTTTTCATGGAGTTATATCATGAATTTATGTGGTTTAATGTTTAATTTTTGTTAATTTGTATGACCTGTTGTTGAATTAGGGCATTGGTGAAAGTTTGTTATGTGAATTACCTTTGCGGTTGCTTAATTTTGTCAATAAAAGTTGCATTTTCGTTAAGTTATGCTATTTATGTACTTGTACGTATTTGTGCCTTTGCTATGAATCTGCTACTGCTGTCATTTTGCTATACTTGGGTATGTATTTTTTTAATTTTTGTTTAGTATTTGATATTAGATGGTATTTGTAGGTGGAAATGGATGTTAATTTGGTAGGTGGGTAATTTGATGGGAATTAGTGTATTATACAGTCAACACGAAGGTTGTGTTTTGAATTCAGAGAACGTAAGTTCAATGGGAGGTGGTCGTGATGAGGCGGGTAATTTGATTGAAATTGGTGTAGATGGGAGTGACAGTGAACATGAGGGGGTGTGAAGTTTTGAGTGCACCGATCTTAAGTTCAATGGGAGGTGGGTGTGATGAAGTGGGCAATTTGATTGAAATTGGTCTTGATGGCAGTGAACAGGAAGGGTGTCAAGATGCAAATACACAGTCCTTGGAGAACATCACCCTTACACAGACCATTGAAAACACTTCACCTTTGCCCACAAGAAATGGTAAAGCTAATAGTCTAGTGCAGAACTGCTCCCCAAATGAGACAATTCAAACCATTAAGACTACTGTGTCAACGAATGAGTTCAGTGTGATAACCACTATTGACCCTCCAAAAATTGGTATGGTTTTTAAGTCCTGGCAGGACATTGAGCTGTATTACAAAACATATGTAGAGCAGTGTGGATTTGGAGTTAGCAGGGTGCAAGCTGCTTCTAACAGTTCCAAATTGATAAGAAAGATCACATGGAGGTGTGAATGTTGGGGTTCGCCAGATATGAGGGCCAGGGGGGAGGCAAGGAAAAGGGCCAAGTTAATGGATGTTGGTGGCTCTGCAGGTAATGTGAATGGTGACATTGGTGAGGATGAGCTTGCACGTGGTAAAAGGAAATCCAAAAAATCTTTCTACTTAGCTAGGATATATGCTAGTCTTTCAAGTGATGGCCTATGGGTTTTGAAAACCGTCCACTTAGAACATACTCATATTCTTTCACCAAGCATGGCTAATTTGGTGAAAGAGTATCGTATGAAGAAATTGACCTCAACTGTACGAAAGAGGTTAGTTAATTTTTATGAGGAGGGTGTTCCTGTGTCGCAAATTCGTGGGTGTTTAGGCACGGAGAATAAGAATTTGCCGAATGTGAAGGATATGCAGCACGAGGTTTACAAGCATAGGCGCTTGAAGATGGCCGGGAGAGATGCACAGGCAATGATGGATTACTTTGATTATATACAGGCTGATAATCAAAACTTTTACCATGTCCATAGGTTGGATCAGAAGGGTCGTCTAAAGGATGTGTTGTGGGTTGATGCGAGGAGTCGGGTGCCTTATGAGGAATTTGGAGACGTGGTGTGTTTTGATTCCACATATCTAACAAATAAGTATGAGCTACCATTTGCCAATTTTGTGGGAGTAAATCACCATGGCCAGTCCATTTTATTAGGTTGTGCTCTTGTTTGACACGAAGACTCTGACACCTTTCGTTGGATATTCCAAAAATGGTTAGCTTGCATGGGGAATAGAGCGCCGGCTGATATTCTCACTGACCAAGAAGCTGCAATGAGGAAGCCTTTAGCTTAAATTATGCCCAATACACGCCATCGTTGGTGCATATGGCATATACTTAGGAAATTCCCTGACAGACTTGGAAGTTGTGCCTTGTAAGTAGTCTACTGTAAGCTTCTTTTTGTACTCATTTAAAACCTGTTGTTTCATACATCTTAATTTTTTTATTTTTTTATTTTTTTGTATCATATGTATAAGAAGTTCAAGAACCCTTTAAAGGAAGTAATATATGAAAGTTTCACTGTTGAAGAATTTGTGACTCGTTGGTGTGATGCAATGAAGCTATACAAGCTTGAGTGGCTACAAGAGTTGTTCATTGAGAGGCACATGTGGATACCAGCTTACATGAAAGAGAACTTTTGGTCTGGTATGAAGACAACACAGAGAGTAGAGAGTATTAACAGGTTCTTTGATGGATTTGTTACACACAAAACTAAGCTTTGTGATTTTCCTGAAAAATAGTGCAAAGCAATGAAGAAGAGGACCACCGATGAGATAGATGCTGACGCAAGGGATTCTAAATACATAAGGCAGCTTGTCAGTGGATTCAGAGCAGAGAAGCTCTTCCAAAAAATCTACACAGATTCCAAGTTTCAAGAAGTGCAAAAGGAATGTTCAAGGATGCTCTATGTCGTTCTTAAGGGTGAGAGAGTTGTTAGTGAAATAGAAATCCACTATCTTCAAGAAGACAAAGTTTGGATCGTTTTTGAAGGAGCAAGTGAAGAAATCATTACTGAACGCCGGAGGTTTTACTCGCTTGTTTTCAATCCTATTACGAAAGACACTACCTGTGACTGTCGCAAGTTTGAGAAGGATGGTATTCTTTGTAAGCACATCATTAGAGTTTGGGATGATAACAAGGTCAAAGACATTCCATCAAAGTATATACTTGATCGGTGGCGGAAGGATATTCCCAGGAGGCACACACGAGTCAAGGTGGCTTATCACGATCCCAGTGAAACCAAAGAACGTAAACGTTGGAACAACCTGATTCATGATCTTGAGGCTTTGTGCGAGGAAGCATCAGCGGTGGACGATGATACAGTTGAGGCAGTTCACACAACAGTGACAAAGATTCGAGCGGAAATAAGGGTACGCCATGCTAAACACTTGGCAGCCAATGCTCCTACTGAGTGTTCAGCATTCCCTTGTTCCGAAATTGGATCATTTAATCCCCAGCAAGGGCCAGGTAGTACACCAAAGTCAGTGTCCAAGGCACCGATACTAGAAAGTGGGACTAATCACAAACGTTCAACATTTGTGATTAGTGATCCCTTATGTCCAAAACGAAATCATGGGCATCCAAAGGGCTCTACAAATAAGAGTCCGGTTGAATTACGCAGCACACCGATGCCTGTTAACGAGCCTCAACAACCACCAAGGCCAGACACCGAAACTCATCAGAACCATACCCACAGTGAAGGAACTGACAACTCTGCATTTGTAATTCATGAACCTGTAAGCCAAGAAAGGCGTCGTGGGCGTCCGAAGGGCTCTAAATATAAGAGCCTGGCTGAATTAGGCAGCACACCGATGATTAAGCCTGTGACGGAATCACCACATACAGCAAGTAACAAGGTCAGACAGCGGAACTGGCAATTCTGCATTTGTAATACATGATCCCGTAACTACAAAAAGGCCTAGGGGGCGTCCAAAGGGATCTAGAAATAAGACCCCGGCTGAATTAGGCTACTCACTTTAAGTATCACTTGTTTCTAAACCCTAAACCCTAAACAAGTTTTGACTAGCGTTCAAGCTGTTCTAACTTTATGTAATTCTCATTGTCGATTTGGTCGATTTAACAAATATGATACATGCATTCAATTGTTATTCGATGTATAGTTACCACTACCGTTAATTGAATGGATTAAATTGAACGGAAGGAAAATAATGGTACCTTTCACTACCGTTAATTGAATGGATTAAATTGAATCGATAATCAAAAAATACAATTAATTATTCCTAACTTCGGTTCATTGTATCAAAAATTTGCATCATATGTTATGGTTAACATTTTGAGCATTGGTCTACTTTGTTATACGTGACCACTCTAATTTAGTGTATGTAGCTGCCAATCGTACTTATGTATGTAATATATACACACCTCTCCTATTCACCGTGTATTGTGAAACATAAATAATGACCAATTATAGCCGGTGATCATGTCTAATTCATCACGACAAATATATATTTTCTCGCTTCCAACCTAATTATTTTCACAAATTATACTAGTGTATGTTAGATACAACAATTATACAAATTACATAAATGATCACACATGTAACTATTATATTCTAACGGCTTGTTGACATTTATAATTAATTTTAGTTAAGTTCAGTTCAGTTTCGTTAAGTTCAGTTCTATTCTGTTTAGATCATTTCAGTTGACCTCTAATCAGCTCAAATGAATTCTGTTCAGTTCAACTCCCATCAACTCAGTTCAGTTCAGTGAAGCTCAGTTCAGTAAACGTGAACATACCCTTAGTTCGGGTCGACTGATAACTAGGTCGGATCGGGTAACGGCTCAACACTTCGGGTCGAGTTGGGGTCAGGTCAATTTGGGTCGGGGGAATTTTCGGGTTGGGGGAATTTTTGGGTCGGGGGAATTTTCTGGTCGGGTGAATTTTCGGGTACAATTTTCAGGTCAACTTCGGGTCAGGTCAACTCCGAGTCGGGTCATATTCGGGTGATTCATTGGGTTAAATTCAACTCTGTATATATATTTATTTAAGTTTTAATGTATAATTTCCTAATATAAACTTTTTATAACTTATATAATTATTTACTAAAATAAGTTAAAGGTCGGGTCATTTTCGGGTCGGGTCAACTTCGGGTCGGATCCACTTCGGGTCGTGCCTTTTCGGGTTCCGAGTCAAGGTCAGGTCGGGTCGGATTAATTCGGGTATTGGGTTGATTTTGGGTCACGGTTTTCGGGTCGAATTCGTGTCAGCTCATTGGGTCTGGGTCAGGATTGCCAGGACTAGTTGATATATAACTAAACTCAATTCATTTACAGGGATTGAGGATAGACTTGGAATGTAAATTGCGTTAGTTAATTCACTTTGAATATCATACAAAATCTTCAAAAGATAGACTTGGCTTTTTAACGTGTCAGAAAATTTCTCCTACAGATTTTCCGCCAAAGGGTACATGATTATGAAGGAGTTGTGTCTTCGATAAGTGCAATTACTAGATATATTAAGGATCACTATTATGGAGATAATAAGTTCGTTCTCTTGGGGCGTCACCATTTGTTGCTAGACTATGAGAGATGATCTTTGACTAGTCAAATAGTCCAATGCCCGCTAGAATGGATCCTATGAGGTCACACACAAGGGTATTGGGTTAAGCAAGTTAGAGGCCCATTAATGGGTCTCATGAGCATTTAACTAATCATAAAATGGATTAGGCTAGCATAGTTAGATTAGAATAAGATATTGGGCTTTTGACATGGGCTCTTATTTAGAGATGAGATCTATAAATAAGATCCATGTCTAGGGTTGCATGCAAGCAGTCATAATTCACACACAGTGTATTTTGACATCAAGGCAACCAATCCCAAAGACCCTAATTCCTCTCTCTAACTCACGGCTTTCTCTCTCCTCCCCTCGTCCGTACGGCCGGCCACCTTGGTGGCGCGTGTGGTGGTTCGTGGTGGTTCGTTGCTCGCACTTCTCCATAGAAGGTCAATTGAAGGGTACAATTGCAACTAACTAGCAGTATTGGAGGTCTTAATCTGTGCCCGTGGACCAAGTAGAGGAATCACGCTTGAGGTTCTTTATCTCCCAATGTTCTTGCTCGATCACACGTGGAATCACGCTTCAAAGGTACAATTATATGTTCTTTATGTGTTATGCATTAGATCTTGGGATTAGGTACTTTATGAATATGATTCATGTTTTACCGCTGCATAGTACCTATAATCTCCGACAGTGGTATCAGTTAGCTTATTGCATTTACGCATATTGACTATAATTCTTTGATAGTCCACAATTTTAATTCAATTAGGAGGGAGAATAATTTAATTATGGTTCAATTGTTATATTTAATGTGATTAAACTTTTGAAATTAATTATGCTCAAAATAGCCACGAAGAGGACCGAATTAAGCCCTAGACCATTCGAAAATTTCGAATCCTAGAACCCTAGTTTCAAATTTTCGAAAACCCTAAACTAATTTCGAATTATTTCGAAAATTCCTAGCCTAAAATGTGATTTTTTGTGCTTGATTTTGATTTAATTCGATTTGTTTTATGTTTCATAATTTTAATCGAATTGATTTATGCATAAAAAACGTTTTGTGTATGATCATCGATTTAATTTTAAAAGTTAAAATTAAATTGGGATTAATTTTATGATGAACCCTAATTTTAAGATTGAATGTTGATATTATTTTAATTTTTGGACTAATTTGATTTAATTTTAATAAATGTTATATATATATATATATATATATATATATATGATATGTCTGTTTTATATAGTGTTTTACCCCCGTCCCGTGGTCATTATTAGTAGTGTTTTTGGCTCTTTCGGGCCACTTTTATTACTAATATGTGTTTTCTAGTGTTTTCGTAGTTTTGGTTGAGTTTTGCTGGGAATTGCACCTTTAGAGCATTTTCCCGGGATTTTTATGAAGCAACTATGAGCATTGGAAGAACACGACCAGTTATGGAGCCCAAGGCCGGTTAGAGCCATCGAGCCGGTGATTAAGGGCTCGGTTATTTGGATCACGAGGAAATTGGACCATGTATTCGAGACCCGAGAGGAAATATGGATTGGGCCGAGAAATCTAGCCCAATCGAAGTCCAAAGCCTTGAAGATAAAGACCGGGCCCGATCGGGCAAGCAATCGCCCAATCGGGGGGATGCGCGTGGGAGTGCCATCAAGGGAAGGCGCGCCCGATCGGGTGAGCTGCTAGCTCGATCGGGCGCGGCATCTAAGAAGACCTGTGCGACAAAAAGGCGCGCCCGATCGGGCGGCCTCTAGCCCGATCGGGCGCGTATTTCTGGAGAAGTGTTTTTGACGAGTAATTAGTTTCTAATTAGGAGTTGTTTTTAGTTTTGTTTAAATACGTTTTTGTACGGATTAATTAATATACTACTTCTACTTCTTCTTCCTTAGTCTTTCTCTCTCTACTTAGACTTCTCTCTCTAAATTCTCTCTCAAAACCTTTGTTTTTATTTCTTTGATTAATTCCAGATTATTTTGGTAACGATTTCTCTTCCCTTAATCTTAGTTATTTATTTTATTCCTTTCATCATGACTTATTTTATTGCTTTGATTGGTTTATTTTTTAATATGTGTGAGTAGTTTAATTTCTAGGGTTTATGGGGATCTAATAAATAATATGAAGGGGTAAATTATTGTTGTTGATTATCAATGCTAGATTAATTTCCTATTGATTGGATTAATGCTCTGTGACTAGATTAGGCCTATCTTTTATGCATGAGTTTGACAATATTGATTCAAGAATCGAGAGATGAGAATTAATGTTTAGGTCTAGTTTCAATAGGCAAGTTAATTTATAAATGGTTAAGTCAAGATTCGAGAGATGAGATTTAATACCGATAAATTAATTGTGTGATTGTAGCGAGAGCCCTTTACAATCTGGTTAGTTGATGCATTGATGATTGACTATTATTGATTATTGGTATTACATGATAATATCTTATTGGATTGTTTTAATGTTTTACAATTGCGACTTGTAAAAGTATAGCAATATTAAATTAATGAATCGAGCAGATGTTAATTTGATATTAAAGGCTATTTTCAATAAGAACTTAGATCTAGTAAATTGCGAGAGCCTGTTAGATCTATGTTGGTTAATAAATTGCGAGAGCCTGTTAATCATGTTATTTATGCAATGTCAATGATTGATTACCCTATTTTACCCCGGAGTATTATTTATTGGTGAACCTATGCCCTAGATCCTTTATATATTATTTTCTCCCTATTCCTACTCTTTTTAGTTTAGTTTCATATTCAACTATAAATATTGGTTACTTAAATAGTTTGGACTATAATAATAAATTAGGAGTAAAAAGACTAGTTTCCCTGTGGAGATCGACCCTACTTCCCTATCTACCTTAGTTAGTGATTTAGGTAATTATTTTTGATTAGGGGATACGACTTTACCATGCCAATATATATATATATATATAGTTTTGAGGCCGGCAGCCGCGGCGGCAGCCAATCTCGTGGCAGTCCAAGAGGGAGGGAGGGGAGGGCGGCGATCCAAGGTGGTTGTGGGCAGCAGCGTGCAAGCGTTGCACGGCTTCTGCCACAACTACCAGTGATGTTACCACGCTGCTGCCCTTGCGGCAGTGGCTGTTGTTGGCAGCCAGCCACCGTGGCTAGCTTCGGCTGGCCAACCACGGTGGCCGGTGTGGTGGTACACGATTTTCCAAAAAAAAATTAAAATTATTATTACTATTTTATTTTTAAAAATATTTTAAGATAAATATGATTTATTTTGGATGAGATAAAATATTTTGAAAATATGATCTTTTATTTTGAAAGATAAAATCGATTTTATTTGGATAAAATCTTTTATTTTAGGATAAAATCAAATATTCAAAAGTTGTTATATTTGATATTATCCATATTTAAAATTGTTAAATTGGTAATTATCCATAATTAAAGTGATTAATTTTGGATAAGATTTGTTAGGATAATCTGAGCATATTCCAAAAGGATAATAATTGATTTAAATAATGTGATTATCCCATGATTAATTTTGGATAATAATTTATTTAAAATTTTGTGATTGGCTAGTAATTAGGATAGAATTTCCTAACATTGTTAGGATAATCTTATGATTTATCTTTTAAGATTAAAATAAGATTTGATTCTATCTCATGACTAATTTAGAATATATGATATTTTATTGATGGTCATGAATAATATATGATATTATCTAATTGCATTAATTATAATATGAGATATTTGGGTGCCATGTTTCCTTAATTGTGAACATTCGATGTTGTAGTTTAGGAAAGCATGATGAGTGATTTATTATGTGGCAATTTTCTAATATATGATGTTATTTATTGTTATATAATGACTAGTATGGCCCAGTAGATTACTAAATACGATCTGCGCATCATGATGTATTTTTGTAATCTTAGCACGGTCTACGTACCGATAAAGTATTTTTGTAATTTTATTTCAGTTTATTTAAGTAGTAGATAGAATAGATTAAAATTACAGGTTGCAGTTAATCCAAGAAGCCCATGAAGTGAAGGCCCAAAGGAGCAAGGTGGATGAGATCCATGAAGGTTCAAGTGGGAGTTTTTTACTTTATTAGTTTCTTAGGATTAGGGGCAATGCTATGTCTTGTTTATGCATTCAGTTTATTATGCATGTTAGATTTTATTGATGTTTTGTGATGATGCGCTAGAGTTCACTATTTAATCACAACATAATAAATCTAGGTCCCAGTAATATTGAGGTTGCTTTTCCAATTAAAAACCCGATGAAACCTTCGATATTTATGATAGGTCATGCCTCAGCTGGGTGTCATATTATATCTTAGGGGAGTGGGGGTAAATCACGTTTTACAATTTTAATTGGTTATACTCAACAAGGTTACCCAAAGAGTTTAGAACCTTGAAGCTAAGGGTAATAATTAAACATGTGATGATTAATTATTCAACCAAGAGTTACAAAGAGTTGTAATCACTAAAGAGTTTACTCACCTTGAAAATGCAATACTTGATGGTAGGGCCTCAGTCTGGTCAATTATTGCACAAATAAAGGATCTTTGAATCATTTTATTCAATAGGGATCAATTAAAATTGAATAAATGCTTTAAATTTGCCAATTTAATTCGCTTATGGCACTTTAAATTTTTATTAAACATAATTGAATTTTGCGTTTACTTACAAGTAACATGTCGTTCTAATTTTATTATTATATATAATCTCCTCGATTGAAAATAAAGTTGAGAAACGTTCTCAAAAGTTTAAAAGATAATCCATAAACCTATATTCCAATTTTGCTAAGATGATTCTAAAAGACAAGTTTTAGAAATCCATGTCACATGTCTAAGGTTGGTTTTATTCAAAATGTTTGATTAAAATGCCAACACATCTTCATTTTGAAAAGTGTTTCAAGAAATATAATGAGATGGGAGGTACAAACCCTCTAAAAGACAAGTATAAAAGTCCAATAAAATCTCTTGTCTTCAATATGATTGAATATAAGAAAGTGATTGGAAATCTCTATGATCAAAAGTTGATCAAATGAGGCTATTCTTCATCCAATTTATATAAGAGTTAAATAGTTGATTAAACTCTATTATAAATAATGATTGAATAGACTTAGCAAAACATGAAAAGTGCTTAAAGTAGTTAAGCAAAGCATCATTTTGAACCTAAGAGAAGTGTTCTAAGTGGCTCAAATGGGAAAGGTTTAGGAATATATGAGGATTGCATTAAGAAGTTATAGGCCAAGAAATGCAAACAAGTTGCTACTTCTCAAACCTAGAACTACTTACATGCTAAAAGTTGTTATGAATAACAAATGTTTCAAATTAAATGGACCAATTCCAATTGATTAGAAACTACCTCATATAGTTGGAAGGTAAAAGAATGAAAATGTTCCAATTTAAGAAGTATATTATAGAAATTGATTTAGCACATTGATACTTCTTGGACATATGCTGTCTTGTTTAGTTCTCTCATTAAGAATGAGGTTGAACTAAATGAAGAAGTATGGCTAAAGGAGAAATAAATCTACAAGTTTAGAAGCAAATGTTGCTACTTCACAAGTAGAATCTACGAGTCTAGAAGCAAACGTTGCAACTTTACAAGTAAAAGCTATATTTCACCTTACCTTGTTATTGGCTAGAATAAAATAAATGTTATTCAATTTTGCTATAATCAAAACACCATTCAATGTTAGTAATGACTAAGCATCGAAGATTCAAAAACGTGGAATAAATGTTATTCTATGCTTCATTGAGTCATAATGTGTTTTGAGATTGCTATATAGGTTCAAAGTTCTATATGATAGAAATTATTAAACCATTTCTATATATATAAAAATTGTCTCTAAAATGTTAATTAATTCGAATGAAAATGAACATTGCATGCGGAAGATCCAAAGGGATGGACTTTCAATATCATTGAATTATGAATCCATTGATGTATGTAACTATCATTCTAATTTGAAATTTTGACAAAATCACCATCTAGAGAAATGATGATGCGAACTCGAGGTCGAATACATATCGATGTAAGAAAACCAAAGGTTCAAAGACTAGAGACGCACAATAAAACTTCATTTGTGATATGATCACTACTTGTGCTTAGTTGAAGCATAAAAGTGAAAATTTTGAAAAGTTCAAAATGTTCAATATGAAGTTCAGTATCACCTTGACAAGATAATGATTGCATTACAATATGATTATAATTGTGAAAATTTGAGTCGAGACATTAACTTGGCAACACATTCAAAGTATTGCGATATGGTCGTAATAATGAGAATTTAAGTCAAGACCTTGATGAACTCCAAGAGTTGTGAAATTGTTTTACGACAAACTCCAAAAGAAAACCTTGTGAAGTGTTTATGAAGGGAGCTATCAATCTATATAAGATATATTTTGATAATGGATGAAAATTACCTATCTTCCAACCATTGTTCAAGGGATATACTTTTAAGATAAACTACAAAACTAAACAAAGGTACATAGGTCAAATCAAATTGTAGGAAAGGCTTCATATGTGATATGGATAAGAAAAGTTCTTATTAAGTCTTTCTACAAAGCAAGGAATAAATATTGTATTAAATAGTTTAATGCACGATCAATTCCTACACAGAGCACGGGGTACTACTACACAAATCATACTTAGTACAAAATGTTTGTTGCTCAAGTAGGTGCCCTTATTGAAATTGTTCCAAAAGGTCAAGTGGGAGTAGTGTAAATCTTGACAGAGTTCGAGAAAAGCAACAAACATACATGGTTCAAACCATGGTTGGTTCACCCTATGCTAAAAAGTGCCTCCTCAAAAAGGCAAGTGGGAGTATAAGAATCTTGAAAAGGTCGAGAGCCTTGAAAATTTCAAGAAAAGTGAATTCGAAAATCTTGAAGAAATTTGAGAAGTAATCGAATCAAAGCAACAATATGAGCATGATTCACCTCATGTTACAAATGACAACGCGTGGTCTCATTAAGTGTAATGGGAATTATAACCATGTGTCAAAGGTAGTACATTCCAAGTGCACATCCTCTATTGTCGTTTCTCATTGAAACTAAACAAAGTTGTTGCATAAGTTTCAATTGTTGCATCAAAACCCACAATGATGACTAGCATACGTAAAACTTATCCAAAGAAATATGATTTCATATTGACTAAGAGTTCTAAAATATTCATTTTGAAACATGATGATTATGCAAGTAACAAAGATGATTTGACAAGTTATGACTCCAAGTGGTTTAAAAACCAGGAAATCTGAAATAGATTCTCAGTCTGTAAGCAACTGTATGACACTTGAATAATTTGCCTAATTTGTTGAGACCCATTATAAGCAAAACAGACAAGAAAGAAAAATATTTTCTAACTAAAGCAAAGACTTATTAAAGGATTCAACTAATTCATAGTATGACTATGACTACGATGAAAACTTTATATTAGTCATGTTGCAAAGATCTATTAAAGATATTTTAGTGATTACTACCTTATAAGATTTGGTAGATGGACTTCAAAATACTTTATTGAAATTGTTCATGAAAGAAGATTATTATATGGTACAATCAAAAGTTTGAAGATCCAATAATCCTAGGGATGCATAGCATCATGGATTTAGTGTTCTTAATTTTGTGAGTAAATCAAATCGTTTGATGTACTCGTAAAATGAAGAAAATGTCTTGTGTGTACAAGATATTTAGTGGGAGCTATGAAGTCTTCTTGTTCTAGTATAAAGAGAAATTATTCATTTCTTGAAGGGTCAAGTAATGGCTGATGCATTTTGTATGAAAAACCTTGAAGAGAATGATGAGTACATTTGGGATTCAAAATCTAGAGATAGGTTTTGATGGATGTTTGAGCTTAGTTAAGAAACTTATATTGATAATATTCTTATAAGGTTCAACATTATATTGAAAGGAGTTTCAATCCCATGTAACATGACACATTGATTAATGATTCAATGCTTTGAGAAAGGTTGATGAAATTAAGGTTTTGAGTGATGATCCTCATGCAATATGCAAATGATGCATCATGCATGTCATGGACTATACTCATCTATTTGATTCACATGTTTTTTAAGAACAAGTGATGATATATTTCAATCGAAATCCTATGTAACGTTGGAATACAAATTAGAAATTTCTAAGCTCCTTGTGAAAGGACAAAGGAAAATTCTTAGTGTATGGAGATGAAAATGATTATAAGATTTAGAAATTGCAAAATTCATGTTTATGAGAATGTCTCATGAACTCTACTTAATAAACCCCTTCCATTTCCAAAGCATGAGAAACATGCTAATAAAACTGGATTGAGGCAAACAATGTAATTAGAAGTTGTATTTGTTTTTGGAGAAAAACAAGTTAAATATGTAATACATTCATTTGCAGAATTATGTTTATCAATTGAAACAAAGTTTCAATCTTATTTAATCGTGGTTTCAAGATTAAATAAAATGTCCAAAATAATTATGAATTGATGGGCTCATCAGGTTGATGACCTGATGAATGGAACCCCACAGGTGAACTAAATTCATATATTATTTAAGTCCCTAGTTCGAAATCATTAAAGTGGACATAAATTATTTCAATTAATGGACTAGCATGTAAGATTGATTGGATAGCGCAGTTTCATGGGCTATAGGAGCATAGTGAAGCTCGGTCAATCACATGGATATGCATGAATGATGCATGATCGAACTATAGACCTACTTTGAAGTTCAAGTATAGAGCTTCCAGATATATTAGTGGATTCCTTTGACATGAGTGGAACACTGATTCCATTCAATGGCTGATTTGACTGTGGTACATTCAAACGTCTGCCCGTAACTGGAGATTATAAAGGATGTTTCCCGATTATTTCAAAAGTTGAGTGGGAGATTTGGTTTCCACAAGATTGGATTGAGTCTACCTATTAAATAGGAATGTGTCTTGTCCCCTTGAAGAGGTAGAATTCAAAAAATGCATTGTCGTGCTCAAATGCATTACATAGTAATCATTTGTTGTGTGAATCTAA
The DNA here is from genome assembly GCF_001683475.1 of Chenopodium quinoa. Classification (NCBI taxonomy): domain Eukaryota; kingdom Viridiplantae; phylum Streptophyta; class Magnoliopsida; order Caryophyllales; family Amaranthaceae; genus Chenopodium; species Chenopodium quinoa. The sequence goes on along the minus strand of NW_018742817.1, from coordinate 2,816,709 downwards.
CTCAGTATTTCAAGAAAAGATTTGTAGACTAATATGATCACGACATGAGATGCAATCATATTATCAAATCGACACACATTGACTTAAAGAATTTGAATATTGCGCACTTGTCTCAGACAAGTGGGAGATTGAAGGAGTTGTGTCTTCGATAAGTGCAATTACTAGATATATCAAGGATCACTATTATGGAGATAATAAGTTCGTTCTCTTGGGGCGTCATCATCTGTTGCTAGACTATGAGAGATGATCTTTGGACTAGTCAAATATTCCAAAGCCCACTAGAATGGATCCTATGAGGTCACACACAAGGGTATTGGGTTAAGCAAGTTAGAGGCCTATTAATGGGCCTCATAAGCATTTAACTAATCATAAAATGGATTGGGCTAGCATAGTTAGATTAGAATTAGGTTTTGGGCTTTTGACATGGGCTCTTATTTAGAGATGAGATCTATAAATAAGATCCATGCCTACGGTTGCATGCAAGCAGTCATAATTCACACACAGTGTATTTTGACATCAAGGCAACCAATCCCAAAGACCCTAATTCCTCTCTCTAACTCACAGCTTTCTCTCTCATCCCCTCGTCCGTACGGCCGGCCACCTTGGTGGCGCGTGTGGTGGTTCGTGGTGGTTCATGGTGGTTCGTTGCTCGCACTTCTCCATAGAAGGTCAATTGAAGGGTTCAATTGCAACTAACTAGCATTAGTGGAGGTCTTAATCTGTGCCCGTGGACCAAGTAGAGGAATCACGCTTGAGGTTCTTTATCTCCCAATGTTCTTGCTCGATCGCACGTGGAATCACGCTTCAAAGGTACGATTATATGTTCTTTATGTGTTATGAATTAGATCTTGGGATTAGGTACTGTATGAATATGATTCATGTTTTTCCGCTACGTAGTACCTATAATCTCTTACAGATTACAGTCCTCTAAAGCTCTTCTTCATTTTACAAAAGCTGTGACTTGACAACTCGTAATGTAAAATGGGTTTTGGGGAATATGAAATCAACACTTTTACTGCAATTCTTGACAATAGGCTGATCTGCAAAGTCAGTAGGACTTGAAGTAGTACTTGCTCTGCCAAAATTTCTTTTTATTTTTCAATTTGAGTAATGTCTTTGCGCTAATTTGATTCTTTGAATGCAATGGACATGAAATTTTTATTCATTTGAGTTTGATAATCGGCACGTGTCTGTTTCAAAAGATAGATGATGGACACCTGTTAATTAAATGGATATCTCTATATAAGACTCTTAACAAATATTTCCCACACACATAATAACCTAGAGTACTCAACCAAAGTAAAATCAAAGTGTTATTACCATGGCAAACCCAAACTTTGACCCTAAAAACCCAACTTACCCAACTGGTTGCTATCCTGTTGCAACCAAAGCCAAAACAAACTTTCGGCAAACTAGGAAGTCTGGAACTCCATAAATGGATTTCAATAGTTTCATGTACTTTACTGGGAAGAAGGCAAACGGAACGAAGGATATTGTCAGCGACAGGACTATCAGGGACATCATTCGTAGTCCAGATAGTCCCCTGAGTTAAGAATTAGATGGAATGGTCATGGTTGGCCCCTCAGGTGAATTTGTTCCAGCCAATCTCCCTAATTTAGTTGATGTTGTTGGTATGATTAACTTAGTTGATGTGTTTAAGGAATTGAGTGCTGATAATCCTGAAGTCATTTATGACACCTCTAAGATTAGTGAGATAGTGCCCTATTTTCTGGCTAAAATAGTTGATCCAATCCCTGAATTAGACATCGAGGGCCCTATTTACCCACTTAAGATTCAAAAAACAAGAACTGAACTTGCTTGTTACTCTGATGGTTTGCAAATCTTTTATCTGCATGCTAAAGTTAGTTATATTGATGTTGTTGCTTGTGTGGGAAAGTACAAGGTCGATCCATTCCTTAGGTTTATGGATGTGTGCATTGAACAAGTTATGTTAGTAGTGAAAAGGCTTTTGAGTTAGCTTCATCTGTTGTGCTGTGGAATGCACGTGGCATTACTAGGCCTAGCTTTAAGCAACATGTCCTTAAGATTCAGGAAGTCCACAAACCAATGATTGTCATCATTTCTGAGCCTAGGGTGGGTAAGAATTCGTTTGATGAGGTTGTGAATGCAATTGAGGGTGATATAAATTGGACATTTGATGAGAGTGTAGGGCTGAGTGGTGGGTTTTCTATAATATGGGACCAGAGCAAGGTTAAATCTGATGAGATGCTTGTGTGTGGTGATGCTGAGAGCCCTCTTAGGATGCTAGGAACCCTAAAGGTAAAATCACATACAATGTTAATCTTTTTTTATGCATATCCCAAGTTCACTCTATTTATCATATTTATTGGCATAATTTCACAGGCTGCAAAGGAAACCCCTGCACAAGGAGCTGATAAGGCAGCTGGGGGTGAAGGACCTTCTAGGGAAGGGAAAGGAGCTGGAGATATGTCAGCTGGAGTGGCCTAAACTGGAGATGAAGCTTGAAGCCTACAAGGGTTGCTGTGTCACACAACTAAACCTATGTACCAGGAATTTCTATGATGACTATGTTTAATTATATTATGTTGTTAAGCTGCTACTGTTAGTTGTTTACTTTCTATGATGACTATGTTTTGCTATGGACCTATTAAACTCTATTCTATGTATTAACTAAGCTCAAGTGGTGTCTTGGGCAGCTATGTACTAATTTGTGGGATGTATTCCTACAAGTGCTACTTATGTCTGGCTTATCATGTTTATCTACATATTTTGAGTATCTATTATTGTTTTATTAGTTATTTTCAAAGATTTTGGTAAATATGATTAGATTAAGCCCTAAAAGGGATCAAAAGATTAGATATAACCCTAAAAGGCATCAAAAGATTAGATTAAGCCTTAAAAGGCATCAAAAGATAGGTTAAATAATTATAGACCTTCCAAAGTTAAGCCCCCTTAGAGCATAAAACACTTATCCACAAAATATTGAAACTACTACAAAAGACTTGCATGATTGTTTATACCTACTTACATAAGTGGAGCATATACACAAGAAATAATCTGCATATTTGCATCCATAAACTTCCAATAAAACCTTCAAAAGGGGGTAAAGAACTTATTTGGCTTCCCTATCCAGATTGTCTACTTTCTTGGTGTCAGCTGCATATATAGAGGCCTGAGTGTATATATAGGAATTGAATAAGCATCATCAGTGTGGCATTGAATCCTAAATCAGTTGCATGGCAGTCAAAGTGTATATAGCTAGAGTTAAATGCGTTTTTGACAAGGAATTTCTTCAGTAAAGGTTAAGATACAATCTAGAATGTTGTGTCAATGTTTTTAGGTGTTACACAGATATTGATCTACTAGATATATATTGATAAAGTCAAGGGGTATTGTGAAGGAAACAGTATTCCATTACAGTATGTGTGTCCCTAGATCCTGATCATACCAACTAATCACCCAAACCAAAAAACACAAAAAAAAAAATAAAAAAATAAAACCCAACATCATTTAGAATCAGTCCCTTCCAAATAGTTTCTAATTTTGAAGCACATCAGTCCCTTCCAACTGAATTACACTGGGTTAGTTGAAGATGAGATAGAAATAAACAACTTATCTACACTAATCACAAAACAACTAACCAATCTAGGGCTGCACACAAACCCAAATAATGAGGGCATAACATATATAATTTAACCTGTGTAGTAGGCCAAATTTCTTGATTAAACTAGTATGACCAACTACCCCTTATGCATTTGTTTATTCTAAGTGAACAAGTAGTTTGGATTAAGTTGAGAAGATGGTCAGTTGTTTGGAATAGTTTTTGGTACTTGATCCTATTCAAGGAAATTATGTTTCATGTAATCTAGATAGAGGTTAATAGATTGCAATTCAAAATCACTGATTAGCAAATCCATTCCATTCCACTCATCCATATAATCCATTTAGGTGTGATTGTGGTAGCAGAATCAAGGGTTAATAAAGATTTTAGGACTTATAGGGTTTATCAAACAATGCTAGTTCACTTCACTTCATAACCCAATCTGACTATATAGCACACAAACTAATGAAAAACACATATGGTACACCAGTTCTACTATGAATGGCAATAAACTAATTCAGACAAAAGCCACACAATACTCTATTTATTCCTTCAATGATATACAATGAGACAGAAATCAACCACAATTAAACATTCCACTCTCCCTATCATACATAAATGGAAACCCTTTTTTTTGGGGGGGGGGGGAGAAATACATAAATGGAAACCTACAAACACTAAGAATAGCATACCCTAGATAAATTAATATCAACATCCAAAAGAGGTAAACAACTACAAAGGTGCTTAACTTCTACATGACCCTAGTTAATTTATATAAAGTAGTTGAATTCAGTTACAACACCAGACAACAAATTTTGAACCACAATTCAATAGGATCAGGACATTATTAGAGAACAAAAAATTTAAACAACTAATTTACACTAATCTAAGTTCAACTAACCAACTACAACCCCTCATAAGACTTCACAGAAACCCAAATAATGAAAAAAACCAGTAGACAACATTTATCAATAACAGAAAACCCTAACCTTCTGAGTGATCTGGAGACTAGAGGTAACGGCCGCCCCAATACTGGTTGCCGATGCTGTTAGCGCTGCCAGTATCGTAGTCACCAGAGTCCACTTCAAAGTCAGACTCATACCAGCTGTCATCAGCGTAGTTCCATTCATTCCCACTGCCCTCGTTCTCGTATCCTCACTCTCCCTGGTTATCTTTACCTTCCTCCTCCTGGTTATCTCCTTGGTTGTCTTGATCCCTACCCTCCTGGCTATCATCATCACCGTTGTCTTTGTCAGCTTCATCATCGTCGTCTTCTTCTTCTTCACCATTCATCTGATCGACTTCTTCTTCGCTATCAGAGAGGACTACATTCGACTTCGCATTCGGTTCAAGGTTAACACGGTAGGAGTTGATATCAGCCATCAAAAAGACGAAGTAGGCGTCGAAGCTAGCAAGGTTCTCGGCTGAATTTTTGGTTGGATCAGGCTTCCAAGACGATGGATTGAAAGGTGTTGATGTTGCAGTGATTTGGCTTCCACTTGCCATTTTTTGGAGTGTGAGATAGGAGAATTACAGAGGATTAATTGCAGAAGATAGAAAATGAAGAAGACAGAGAATAGAAGTAATGAGTGGGACCCACAAAGTTATTTAAGGAAAAAAAATTGAAGTAGCCCCATAAATGTACCAATCAAAACGATGTTGTAGTTATTTGCATGTGAGTATAGGGAAAGAAAAAAAACAAATCGTTTCCCAAAAAAGGGATGTGTTTTGGTTGAGTTTGATGATTTTATGTGTTTCGTAGTATTGTTGGACTTCGAACTCAAATAAGAATAATCCCGGAAAAGAAAGTTAGTTTATCGTAATTTTTTTAGTCGAATCTAGGGGTGTCCATTATTCGGATAAAAATCGAAATCAAATCCAAAGTAAGCTGAATTATTAATTTGGATCGGATTCAAACTTTAAATCGAATGGGATCGTATTGAAATTTTTTGAAAATATCGATTTTCGAAGCATATTGACCTTGTTCGAGACCAAATAACAAATTTAACGGAAATGTCTCGGTAAGCTCAACTTAACAAAAATACGGTGTAAGAAATACTTTGATATGCAAAAATGAGATATTTTCGTTACTTTTTTGACAATTTTGAGTTTGGTTAGATTCATAAAGGGTCAAAATGACCTCTAAAACCTTATTCGAATAATAATTATCACACTTAAGTAAATGCACGCAAATCAAGACATTTTTTGACACGCATACGAGGCATTTGCGTTTTTTTTTTTCTTTCCAAATTCGAAGATTAATTTGGTTCCTTAAAATATAATATCGCTCCCAAAATTTTAACCGAACAATTTTCGACACGCAAATCGATTGATTCAATGTTTAAAGGGGGTATTATGGACTTTCCTTAATTATTTTTACTTAATGAAATACTTTTTAACAATGTGAATCACGATTGGGAAAAAGACCAAACCGTGTACCGATGGGAACGCAAAAATTTATGAGTGTATCAATGGGAAAAGTCAAAACCACGGGTGTAACAATAAGATTACAAGTGTTACAAGTTTTGAACAACGCTAAAATAGTTCTAGATCTGTGTCAAAAAAAAGGGAAAGTACGAGACCAGTCGTGAAGCCACTACAAGTGTGAGCATGTACCCTTAACAAGTGTCACCGGGAATTCTTTCATTTTAAATCCATAAAGTACGAAATTGATTTTTAAAATATGAAAATACAAAGTAGATGCCAGTGCACACTATAATTGATTGTATGGGCAATAACTTAAATAAAACAATAAATAGAAAATTATCATTGATGATGGCACATACACCAACAACATATTTAACATAGTGTAGTGGTTAAGAGTAAAAAATTTACATCAAAAATTGTGTAACCCATATTAAGACTGCTAGTTTAGAGGCGCACGCAATACGTGGAAGACTACCCCCTTCAAATTTACTCCCCTTCAAATTTACTTACAAGATTCTTCGTACTACCTCCGTTACATATTATTTGGAATGATTTGACATAAAGTAGAGAAGAAAAAATGTCTAATCGTTGCAAATAATAATGAACGGAGGTAATATTTCGTTTATAATTTATTTTATGCTAATCTTAATTTTTTTTAAGATTATTAAGAAATAAATAAACATTACGTATGTACTCTTATCATCATATATATACTTTTGAAATGACAAAATTATAGAGATTGAAGAGATGTTATAGTAAATAGGGAGTTTTACTGAAGACGGTTCAAAATTAAAAAATATCGAGATCGACTCGATTGTAACAAAACTGGAGTCGGTCAAATCTCGTTCAAAACTCAACTATATAAAACGCGACTCAATATGTTAACGAGTCAATTCTCCGTACACCGAATTCGAACTCGACTCTCACCATAAGCACCCCTAATAAAGACAATTAAGGGATAGACTATTGGATAAAAGTAAGAATAAAAATAAAATAAAATAATTCTCATTTTGCTAGTCATTTTACTCAACGAACTTAGATAAATTTCATTGTATTAATTTTGTTACTACTAATTAAACTTCATTTTACATCATCAAGTAAACATTCCGAATTAAAAAGCTTGTAACTACACTTGAAAGAGTTAAATATACCGTGTCAGGAGTTACGATACCTTTCGAAATCAACAAAGTTATTGATTTACTGTTACTAGTTCGTTCTCAAAAATTTAATTTAATCTCGATTATAACCCTTTCTTTATAAATGAACTTCCAATTTTTAAGTACGACATCAGTGTTCCGAACCATAAAAAGGGTAACTCATATGATAGTTGTTATTCGTTTTGACCGCACATTGTTACTTATCTTGCTTGTTCTGTGCCAAAACACGGATGCGATTGAATCTAGTTAAAAATTGACTCGTGAATTGTGATCGTGGTAACTCGGGCAATACTATACGAAATAAAAAAGAAGGACAAATTATACTTGCTAATTGTGTCACATAAATAAACATAATGCAACAAAATTTTAATTTTCTCTTTAAAAAAAAGAAAAAAAGATTATTTGAAAATGAGTCCACGTCATCATAAAAACTTCCTAATTGTGTCACATAGATTGGCGCAAAGAATTGGGAAGTTGAGGAGTTATGTATGACATCATCCCTTGATCACATAACTTCTCCTTCCACTATCTTTAATCAACTTCCACTCTCTGTATTTGTCTCCAAACTTCATTTTGCTTTCTCTGATTTCTTTCTCTTTCTCTTTCTCTTTCTCTATCCTATTGTTCTTGTATTTTGCAACTCTCTTTTCCAAAATTTTCTAGTTTCCAAAATTGCAAAAATGGTGAAGCAGAACAAAGGAAAACAGCCAATGAAACCCTCAGATGATCAACCCAAATACACAGAACTTCAATTCCTTGAGTTGAAGGAGAAGGTGCTGAGAGAGCAATTGAACGACCATCAGTACATTTGCCAAAGCTTGCAGAGCCAATTGAATGAAGTTACTTCAAGCATTTATAACCATTCGCCGTCAAAAGGCACAGAGCACTGAGGCACCGAATCAAAAGCAACGGAGCACGATGGTGGTCGAAAGTCCGCTTAGGTTGGGGGGTACAAAAAGACCCACCAAGGTAGCGAAAGCAACGACTATTAAGAGGGTTTCTGGTTGGGGTGGTGCAGCAGGGAAAGCACCAGTTGGTGATGGGCAAGGTCGCACTAATGCTACCAAAGAAGACACATCTGCAGCCGGAGCAAAAGGGCAAGGTGGTGGGGAAGTAGTGCCGACACAAATAGAAGTCGTGGCGGCACCGGCCGTGGCACCACCAGTGAGGTCAAGGCCAAGGCAGTGGCAGGTGAGGTAGAGGATTCCAGACAGCCCCAGAGAGGTTGTATCACCCACTCCGTACCATGTCCGTGACTGGTGGTCCCCGAAGGTTTCTAACCAGGAAACCGGTGACTACGGTCACTCAACTTCTACCATTGAAAATTTTGACTGAAGGAGGTTATGTAAACTAAGCCAATTAAATCTGCTTTTGGATTTAATATATCATGAAAAGTTTTAATCTATCAATTTAGTTGGCTTAGATTTAAATTTATGTCTGGTTTGATAGTTTCAGCTTTAAAACATTTTAATCCTTGTTGGTTTTGAACAGATTGGTTTTGCTTTTGTAATAAACGATTAAATCGTAGTTTGGACATGTTTATTTGATTTTCTCTGTCAATGGAACTTTAGTTTTAGTTTAATCATGCAGTTTGGTAAATTTTTGGTAATTTTGAGATCAATTTAATTGTATTTTGGACATGTAATGTGATTATCTGTTATGACTCTTATGAGAAAATAGTTCAATCATGCAGTTTACAAATTTTTGATAATTTTATGAACAATTAAATCGTATTTTGGATATTTGTAATCGGATTATCTTTTTAAAGCAATTAGTTTTATCATGCTCATTTTGATAAGTATGGTTTGAGTGTGATTATGTTAACTAGTGAAAAGACTGAAAACTAATAATGCTGATGCACATGTTGGCCCAAACACTAATAAGACTATATGGTGGGCCAAATATATTATAAATCACGCACTTATTCTAATACACAGTCCAGCCCAATTACTGATGTTCAAGTATATGCATTCCGATACTCAATATGGTTATTAGCTATTCCCTATTAGCAGTTAATTCTAATAGATAGTACAACAAGCAGGATATACAAGCTAAAATAAAAGTAATAACAATGCATAGAATACAAGTTACTAGGGCTGATCAACAACACAACCATCATCTTAGTCTTGCCACCATTGGGAGAAATTCATAAAACTCTTGAGTTGTAGCAGCAGAGGGTACAGAAACCAATTGATCGGAAATAGATCGCGTGCTTACAGGATAAAAAGGGTTTGAGCTTTCACTATGATGTGGAAAAGAGTTTGGCGGTGCACCCCTCCTCTTCTTCGCTTTACATCCATGTTGAGGAGTATGAAAAAATTCATTTACCCTGCAAGGTCCATCAATGTCTCTTGCTTCCTTTGGGTGGCTCTCATCGTACGTGACATCCATAGTCTATAAAATGTAAAACAAAAAAGCAACACAGGGTTAATCGACCAATAAACACTCATTCATATGAATGGCAACAGACAAAATGTAACAAAATTGATAGAATTACTAACCCCCAACAAACCATAATCACCACCACAAGCAATACGATCTTCTTTAGTGGCTATGCTAATCTGATTTAGGTTCCAAACCTTAATCCTAGGGAATCCACCCCATTGAACGGGAAACCTATCCAGCTTATCCAAATAGAATGCCTACAAACAACAAATGCATGAACAATGTAATAAGGCGTTACAATGTAAAGGCATTAGTAATATAGAGATGCACAAAACCTACCACATCAAATATGGTACATCCACCAAATCCTCCTGCTACTCCCGTCGAATAAAAACGACGCACAAAACTAGCAACGTTTTCCATCAACTTATTTAGAACAAGCTCACACAAATTGAAAGAGGCAGCATTCATAGCACACGTAAGGGCGGGAAATAAATCATACGCCAGCCTAGGAGACTGCGTAGGACATAAAACCATCTCCAATGATATTAACAGAAAAATAGTCTTAAAATCCTCTTCCTCATCTACATCCCATTCACCCTCCAACCTTTCCATCAACTTGGAATTCACAGGTATTCCAACAGAAGTATAAACACGGCCTCCATGCTTGCGCGATCTAGTCTTTGAAGATTGGCCATATTTTTGCTGGATTTCATTCACCTTCTTTTGCAGATCACCTGACATGGATTTCCCAGTGGGAACAATTAACCCACCATTTGGGATACCTAGAACCCAGTGTACCTGATTAGCCGATAACCTAAGTTGCTTTCCATCCGGAGCAACTAGCAACTTATTCAACGGATCAATACGACTCATTAACCAATAACCCATTTGCCGGGGCAAATGAATGTCTGTTGGGACTTTCAACAACCCACCTAAGCCCATTCCATTTATCCATCTTGTCCTCCTCTCGTCAAATGTATTGCATATCCTAGAAAATGTCTCAACTCGACAGTTCATATTTGGTGGCTGCAATCACATTACAGAACACTAGTTTCTTTAAAGACATTAACAAATATGGTACTCTTATTAGTTATTAATACAACTGAGTCAATCACATACCCGATGGAAAATATTACATTGTTGCTTTATAACTTCACCCTTTGCTTTCACTATACCACCAATGCTTAAACTATCTTCCTGCAGACCACCAAGCAATGCATTATTACATTTGCCTGAATATTACATTTCAGACAAACTTACAAACTTAACATACCATAAAGACTTCCTTGGTTAAGACTTTCCTCTTTGTATGATTTAATACATTGATATCGCCCTGTTCAAAATAAACAAAATCCCCATATTACAACTACACAATCTCACCATTTCATGTTATCAATTAAAGGTTCAACTGGGGCATTAGATAACAATTGATTAGGGGATTTTGCTCCCACCAATCGGAATGCGCCAAGTGGACCAATCAGGTCCTGCCAAGTGTCTCCTAGTTGGAACTGTCAGGACTTGCCACGTGGCACGCGCTTATTCGTCCACCTTGGACTTGTTATGTCACGACATGTGGCATACTCCATGCCTAATGGAGAACCCGGCCACCCAGGCCCAACTTCCGAGGGAAGCCCAATCAGCCCTAGGTTTACCTAAACCTAGGATGGACACGTTTCCCAAGGTTATAAATACCTCCCTTAATCCTCATTAAGGGGACACGCGAAAAACATTACGGAACACACTAATAACCGGCTGATCTCGCTAACAAAGCAGATTACCTACATTAAACACTCTCACCTAGAGAGACCTTATTACTTTAATTTCCGCATTAATTACTCCTTAATCAGGTACTAACTTGACCGTTGGAGGCGGAGCTCACAGGAGTCTCCGTTATTTTGCAGGTACAGGCGTCCGGTTCCAGTCTCGGAATTGTAACTCTCCCGCAGGACATCAGAAAACCCCGAAACATTTATAACACTTACCATTCTCTCCAATAGACGACCTCCAACCACCAAAGAAATTATCCTAATTGCTACAAGCTACATATTGACAATATTCAAATACATTACTAATTTGCTACAATCTAAGCGCATATGGAAATTATCCTAATAATACCTACAAGCTAAGCTACGCTGCATACATAAATATATGGTCCATTTGATGCAGCACTAGTTTCTCAGGTAGGAATTCAATTGTACACAACAAACATACATAATTTAACAGAAAAATATGAATTTCAATTTCCAAAACAGACACAAAGGTGATTAAATGCAATAACAGCAACATTAAATACATTTTACTGCAATGCTAAGCTCATTTCAGTAACTCATCTCAAAGAATGCTCAATTCAGCAACTCACCAAGGAATTAAAGTATACATCAAAAGTCACCAACAATTTGAAATCAAAGTTCAAATACGAAAATTGGAATTAATCTAACAAGTTCGAATTGAAAATCAAACATCACCAACAAATTGAAATTCAAGCAAGTCACGAAAATTAAAGCTCTAACATACACTTACCAACTAGCACACTTCGAAGAACTTCACGATTTGAAATGCACTCCCTCAGCAAAGCCTTGGTGTTTGAGAATTTTCTCACTCCAAGGGTTTCGTTTTGGCCGTTTGGAGAGTATTAGCTCCGTCAATCAACCAAATGAGTCAGACACATCAAATTCCAATAATAGCCTTCAATTTAATACGTAAAAAGACGTATTTGCCCCGTGAGAAACATATTTCATCTCTCACGGTAATAAATATGAATTTGCCGTTTTTAAATTAATTGAACTACATTAACTCGATGGTATCTATATGTTGATCTCATCAAGTCATTGAGATGCCTAAATGCCAAGATGTAATGGGATTAGAAGTAATTTCCTTGGCACAAGACTGGACGTTGAACCCGTCTAGTTGTAAGGAATAAGGATTAAGAAAATAATACTAATAAATAAGTAAAAAATAATATTACATCTATTAATTATTATGTGCAACTTTTTTACTATTTTTGTCAGCTAAACATTATATACAGTCAAAAGATTTCTTTCCTCTTTTGATAAAAATAACATAGTCAAATTTCAATTTTACCCTCATTTAAAAAATTAAAACACAATTTACTAACTATAATCAGATTTAATTAATCACTAATTCTTACCCAATTCTCACCCCAACCAACCCAATCTAATTCATCAACTCTTCATCTTCAATTCAAGAAACCCAAAACCATCTTCATTCATATTCATGTTCATCTTCATCTTCCCCAATATTTTCTCGCTCCTCTTTCAATCTCATTATCTCTCTTCATCTTTTTTAGATCTATTTTCTCTCTTCAACTTTCAAAAAATTTGTAGTGGGTTTTATAGATTTGAGATCTTCTTTTTCTTTCTTCAACTTTCAAGAAATTCAATTCGTAATGGGTTTATCAAATTGGTGGTGATAATTTCACAATCGTTTCCGTCGGATCTATTGGGGATTTCATGACAAATGATGGTTTGGATTTTCCGGGTTTTGTTTTTCGCGGGGATGTGATTTTGTCGAGGTGGTGCCTGGGTTTCGTGGGGCTGGTGGGTTTTGTGTAGGTGGGTTTTGTGGGGTTGGTAGTGGTGGCGGTTTCGTGGGGCTGGTGGCCCGGGTTTCGTGGGGGTTGGTAGTGGTGGTGTTTTCGTGGGGCAAGTGGCCTGGGTTTCACAAGGGTTAGTAGTGGTGGTGGTTTTGTGGGAGGATTTCGTGGAGTTGGTAGTGGTGGTGGTTTCGTGGGGTTGGTAGTAGTGGTGGTAGTGTTGCCGTGTTCGTGGTGAAGGCGACGGTGGTGTTGGTGAAGGCGGTGGTGGTGTTGGTAAAGTTGGTGTTGGTGAAGTTGGTGAAGTTGGTGTGGGTGGTGTTGGCAATGGGTAGTGTTGGCTGGTCTTGGTGGTGGCAGTGTGTTGTTGATTAATTATCCAAACATTCTCTATCCACCTTAATTACATACCTCTAGAATACATTTATCACCATTATCAAATTTTGCATTGATTTTCGTGTCAAGTCTCAAAGTTGCATATAATTTTTAATAGAGGTAGTATAAAAATAATGATGGATAAAATAATACTTCGTAATAAAAAAAAAAAATTCCTTGACACAAGAGAGATGATCATAAGGGAAAAGAAAAAATAATAAAAAAAAATTTGTAGCTGTGAATATGAAGAAAGGAGAGAGATAATCTATTAACTATTACTAAAAAAGAAAATTGCTAACATCATTATCTCCCCAAACTATATACGTGTCGCCCTCTAATTAAAAAAAAATCCCGATGTCATATACTACATATATTTTTTATATTTTTAATTTTTAAATAGGAATTTGTTTTTTTTTTTAAATTCTTTTTCATTTCAACCTTTTAACTATATCAACTATATCTATATTATATACTAAAGTAATCCTCCATAATTATCCCCAAAGTACATGTGTCATTACCTCATAAAAAAATTCCTGTGTCATTACCTCATAAAATGGTGTTTTGCCTCCAAAAGAAAAAAAAAAAAAAGTCTTATATTTAGGGAAGGGAATAATACACCACCATAATAACTTAAATAAAATTAAAAAGTGTAGTAGTAAAGAATACAAAATATTACATAACACTATATATTTTTTTTTTTTATCAATGAGTTCGTTTTATATGTTTTTTAATAAACAAATAATGAAAGTACTATTGTACTGTAAAACCAAAACGGTGCATAGCAAGGGTTCTAATTAATAGATATTTTGCAAATTACGAAAATGTAGCACTCAAAAAATGGAGGAAAAGTTACTCCCTCAGTCCCTCCATCTCAAAATTAAACTAACCTTTCGAAATGATTTCATTCTATAAGCTGTCATTCTGTTTTACAATTTTACACTTTGCAACACAAATATGTGTGATTTTGCTGGAATTTTCCAGTGTACAGGAAAAAAAAAATAAAAAATTAGAATTAACAAAAATGTTTCAAGAATGCAGATAATGAACTCCAGCTAGGAGATACCAAAACCTACACGATTATAGAATTAGAACTATTATTTATTTTGCACCAAAACACCATTTATAAGTGGTTGCTCCACATCTACACTTCTTGATACTGAGCCTCCGTTACGATATTGAGCTCTGTCAAATTCACAAACAAGTACTAAGTTAAAAGAGCCAAAAAATGAGAAAGATTGCGACCATTCAAACCTAAAATTTTACAGTCCTATAACAGTAGAAAGTAATGCTATCCTATTTTTTTTCTTTGGAAGTTTCAACTCTACTCCAATTAGCCTCAATTTCTGGCCAACTTTTCTGCGCTGATATACAAAAATGAATCTGATTTTAATCACGTTAGGCCACCTAAGATATATTCTTTCAATTTATCACTAGACAATATTAACTTCATTGCTCACCGACTAGCTATCTCCCATGCGGTGTCATGAAAGAAACTTGATGAGGAGAATGTAGACATTTGTGCAGAAATCAAAATTTCTGCATTGTCCAAGTAGATTTTGGCATCAGAAGAGATGACAAGCGAAAGTCAGGACAGGTGTCAAAAGGAGTTCAGAAGCACATTACAGCCCTAAAGTCCAGGGAGTTTCGTTCTTAAGGAGGATAGTGAATTACTGAATTATGAGGAGCAGTGAACTCAGTGGCTCAAACAAAATTCTTCCAATAAGGTCAATCAATTATCAAACATTTATTAAACACAAGTATTCTATTCCACATTTCACACAATTTGTGAGCTACTCCGTGATAAACATGAAAGACTTATCAACAGTAAGAGACCTTACACTAGTCGATTGGAGTTCTGTGTCCAACTCATCATCACTCTGCAATTAAAACCATAGCTTTCTTAAGCATGATTCAAGTAAATCAGCATAATGAAGAGACAAAAGATATGTCAATAACATACCTCAACTATCAAATCCTTTCGTGATATTAGACCTAAAACACGTGAAGGCCTAGGGACAACCAATAAATGCCTTAATCCTAGTTGACGGAATAGATTATACACCTGAACAAACCAGATGATGCAAGATTGTGAAAATTCATTTAACTAGAAACATGAAAACAATAAAATTCTAAGAAGTCTTGAGTGGTCTACCTTTGTCAACGACATATCTTCAGGGACTATATACGGTGATGGGTTCAAAAAGGGGGCGAGATCTATGTACATATCTAAATCATCCTGGCTCAGATGAATATCATCAAGGCTAAGCCCTGTACTTGAAACTGGTTTGATGAATTCACTATTACTATGCCTGCAAAGAGGAAGCTTCCATCAGTATACCAGTTGCACAATACTATAAAATCAAGGTTTAGCAGATTACATACCTTATCGGGAAGGATCCACCTCTTGAATCACTAGGCAAAGAGCTATGTTGGAAATCCACCTTGGACTGAAGAAGCACCAAAAAGTGACTGCGGTGGGCACATCACATCACGTCACATCAGTTCCAAAAAGTCAGATGCGCAACAGAATCAAAAATATAGAATAAAGGACAAAAGTGCTCAAGGAAAACCTCCGAAGCATCAGTCCTATAATGAGCGTCTCTCCACTCCTTGTGTGATCTATCACCTAATTGGCAAGTCATACACAAGAATAAGTAGGCTAATTTTCATGGAAATGCTGAAGCCATTGACTAATTCAACAACTTACAGGGAAGCCATTGTGCTTGTTGCATCTCAGAATAGAAACCGCATCTGAAACCTTGATAACACGAGGAAGACTAACAACCTTCAAGAATAATGTTAAAGCAAAAGGTTAGCCCAACACTCCCAAAAACATATGCATGGCACATATTCTCAGTTGAAAAACAAGGCAGAATCTTCTTATAGAACTGACCTTTCGAGTTCGACAACCATCTTTTGCAGTCATCCGCCGCATCTGGTATTTCGGTCTCGAATCAAGCAAAGGGATACCCTTCAACCGAGCTTGCTCTTCATACAAGCCATCGTTGAAGGCATCACCAACAGCCTGCACATCATTTCCGAAAATCAATAATTCAAACGGAAGATGACACATCGACACCCATCCATACAAATGAGCTATGCGCAAAATAATTAAAAAAAATATATATCAATTACCCAGAGCATACCTTTGATATAAGAAGAACTAGCATGATAAGGGGTAGAAACTTCAAATTATTCGAGATTTCAACCATGATGACACAAAGGGACACTGTCACCCGCATCGAGCCTCCTAAAAAAGAAGCAGCACCTAGAAGAGCATATCTGTAACGATAAAAGTCATATTGAGTTAAAAATGCAGCAAGAAGGGAGCCGATCACAGCCTAAATTTCTGCAAAGCACATAACTAATCACATTAAGTACTAGGTTCATCCGTTCATTGGCATGGATGATCTCAACAAGTATATGAACACCCTTACCAAAACATTGAGAACTGTAAACAAAAGTAGATCCACCCAGTTATCACATAAGCCTGCCTAAAGAAAAATAGGAACGTAAGATTTACAGAGTGCTACTACCATGTGGTAAGAGACTCAGGTCACTAATTAATTAAGCTTAAGAATTCCATAGCACAGTGGTGAAAGAAAATTAAAAAAAATAAATAAATAAATAAATTTAACCAAGCAATTCCAAAAGAAAATCAAGAGAGATATTTCCCTTTCTTGAAATCCACAACCAGAATCTAATTCATAAGTGTACCCATAGTTCGTATCAAGTAATTGTTCAAAGGATGGCTCTTAAACTACTACTTTTACAGACAGTAAGTAAAAATAAGAAAATGAAAAGAGATGGCTCTAAAAGATAGGTTACATCCAACAAAATCGACATCAACACACTAACGCCATCCCAAGGCCTCAAAAAAGCTTTCGCCCTAGGGATAAAAAAAAAAAAAAAAAAAAAAAAAAAAAAACAGCTTTACTCCTCCAAAACCAATGTTGGTGATACCAATTGGCCTTTTATCAGATATGCCATGACCTTTAGGTACTCCACACTTAAAAGCAAATCTAATTATACTTCGATTTGTCTGTTGCTTATACAGGATATAGCGAAGAAGAAAAAAGACAGAATGAATACTCACGTTCCCTCTTCTATGTTTGGCTTTTTATAGAAGTTGACGACAAACATGCCAACAAGACGGCCATAAGTCGACCCTATCATTATTCCGGGAACAAACTGACCAGCGGGAACAGCTGTTCCAAATGTGACCACTGCCAAAGTGTAAAACATAACCTACAAAGCACGGGAAAGATACTTAGAGTCAATAAGCAGCCAACTATGCACAAGTTGATATAAGGCACACTAACTTCCATCTTTACTAGTAAAATAAAACTTAATTTGCCTTTTATCTCATTTGTACAACATATAACAAATTTGAAATTGTGCTAGCCCTGCAGACCCTGCAACAAGAACATATTTTAATTGCAATTGAGCATTATAAATCATTTTTATGGAACCAGTAGGAAGGTATGGATATGGCATAAGAGTTAATGGCTCCCAATTCATAATTCTAGGGCATGTTTTGTTCACCTTATTTTCACTTATTTCAAGAAAAAATAAGTTCAGATAAAGGGTTAATAAGGGGTGGATAAGTTTGAATAACAGCTAAAATAAGTTATAATAAGGTCTAACAAGTTTATAATTTTATACTTGTATTAGATAAGTTCAAATAAGTAAAAATCAGGTGCATAAAACACACCCCTACCACATTTTGACCACACCCTTGGGAAATATATATTACTACATTTTTAAACATAGAGCGAGGATGGGGGTGGGATGTCAAGACTCGAGTGGTTGAGGGCAGCAAAGCAGAGACTACTTTCAAAAAATAAAGATTGAAAATCTAAATCTTGTAAAACAGCAAAAATAAAATGCACACTTCAAAAATAATAATTATCTATGCATGAACCTCCTTGAAACAAACAAATATTAGTGTAAAGTTTATCAGATACTGCAACAGCACACATATTATAAATATTATAATTATTATGCCCATCCAATATCATGCAAGTTCAACAACACTATTTGTGTAGGTTATAATAGCCAGCCAATGAAAAACCAAGGAAGCAAAGAAGAACATTGTATTCACAAATGGACAAAGGTTTCCTGACCATATTTGTCACCTACCTCAAGCACCTAGTATTTAATGGAACTAAAATAACTTCAACAATGAAGGGGAAAAAAAAAAAAAACAATAAAGAGCGAGCCAAAGGGTGTGCATTGGTGATAAACTATCATTTAAATAATTGATCAATGCCGCTTTTTGTTACAAATTTTTTCATATAATTCATGTTATGAAGAGAGAGGAAGGAGTGAAATTAGTGTTCGTGTTAAGCAATAGGTTTTAAAGTACCAAACAACTTGGGAAAGCATTGTACAGAAAAATAAATTAACAATGCCCCACACACAAGTCTGCTTTTTCGAGGCTTAGGCTCCATTTCACCAGCCTATTTTTGCATAACTTAGCGCTAAGCTTAATATTTGCTTAGCTTACATTTGCTGGAAAAAAAAACGACTGCTGACACTTGATTAAATAAGTAGAGGAGAACGGAGCCTTAGAGGATTAGAATCCCTTACTCAAAAATAAAACTTATGCTCACAGCTTCAAACCAAGGGTGATGGAAACATAAACAAGGAAAAAAAAAAGAAAGACATACCAAAAAGGTTAACAAGCTCTGAGCACTGTATTCATGAATCGTTTTGGCGCTAAATAAATTCCTAATAGCATCATCCTGCATGCAAAACCAAAATCTGTTGGAAAAACTAGATGAGCAGAAAAGCAACAGGTGAAAGTAATAACAAGGCTTCCACATTATCTAAATCACCTGTGTGTTGAAGAAAATGGTAGCTAGATCATTGTATTCCTTGTCACTGCGACAGTAAAACTGTAAACGAAAAAAAAAATATAAAACTATGAGATATAATCAAAGGCTTTAGAATAATATGATTGAACAAAAATACCATGCAGAGACAATCTGCATCAGGACATAAGCCCTAGTATCTCTTACAGGTCCTGCTAGCCTCGCACAATGCATCACCACTAGCACAATCATCCTAATGATAGCTCCCTTACCCTTAGACATCCTATGATCAATTGAAGATGGTATCCTCTCATGTTACTCAGACTCTTTCACTTCGGGGGGTACCTAAGTCTCAACACTAACATCGTGTGGGCACTAATATTTAATCTTATACTCAAATCAAAAATAAATAAATACAAATAACAATCGTATAACCCCCAAGTTTGAATGCTTACTGCACCGACTGTTATAATTGTAACATATCTCCATTGCAACCATAATTTCATGGGGTCCGCTACATTAGGCATGTAGGATGAGTATGCAACACTCTTCAAATTCCCTATCAAGGCTTTAACACATAGCTTAATCAGCTCAAGGGTCATATTTATATTAAAATGGTTATTTCTTTCACCTTCTTCACCAACATGGATGGAGAGGAGAGATACCCAATTTGTTCCTTTAGTTGGTTATGCTTCCTGTTTTCATCCATTTCTTTTTGCTATTCATAATCTTACTTTAATTCTATTTTGAAAAACTTTTGTTCAAACCTTATTACTTCCTAAACCCAAAATCTCATATGGAAGATGGAACGCTCTCTTTCCAACCCTTTCTTAAAAGAACCCACATGCAACACTCTCTCCTACTATGTCTTACACAAAACCCATTTGCAACACTCTATCTCTAGCTCACCTTGGTCTTTGAAACCAATAAAATAAGAGAAGATGGAGTATGTTCTTTGCAGTGTTTGAAAAAGCGCACCTTAATTAGGTCTGGCCGACGCGCTTTGGGTTAGGCGCACGAGACGCACCTGAGGCGCACTTGAGGTGCACATGAGGCAAACTTCAGCCAAAAATTTTTAACTGCACATATACTGCACCTCACTTCAAAGAGGCGCACCTAGGCACAGCAGAACCCCTCTTGCCTCAGTGCGCCTTGAGCTTTTTTATACATTGGTTCTTTGGTAACAGGGAGTTGTGTTTTAAAGAGGTTTATCATCACTAAGCTCTCTAATGTGATTTAAATGATTCAAACTAGACAAATTAATTACTCCTTACAATTCACTGATTCAACATATGACAAATACCACCACAACCACCCAATTTCACCACAAAACTCCTTTACAAACACTTGACAACCGAAAACCAAAAAAAAAATTACAAAATGAAATTTAGCACTCCAACATATTTTAGCCATAAGTTCAATAAACAGCTAGCACACAATATCATAAGAGATACACATCAATAACCCAATACATTGTAAAATTTACACCCAAGACCATGATGCTCATCATGGTCCCAAATGAACACATAGTAAAATTATCAACATTCGATTAGTAAATTACGAACATTTAGTTCAAAGATTATGAACATTTAATTTCTAAAGTTCAAACAATATGAACCGTCAGTTCATAAATTATGATTGTTTAGTTCATTTATTATAAACATGCAGTTCTTATATCACCGATGACAATAAACATATACGTTCAAAATATTTGAGCTATATGGGCATTGTAGTCACGAGTATAGCCTTATCAAACACATCTACATCACTTTAATATTGACGTATCAAGCACCTAACAAGAATTTCATAAAAATCTCCATAACTTAACAGAATGTAGATTTTACAAAAACTATCTGGATCCGTTTTAGCCCTAACTTCTTAAAACCATAACCAACGGTATAGGCAATTAATTACAAACCCGATTTTGGGCACCCAAATCAGGAACTCTATTTAGTCATGAAATTGGCTATCCAATGTATGAAGATATGTTTGAATCCCAAAACAGAACCAATTGCTAAAACCCGAAATTAAAATTATATCTAACTTACAACGTTGAATTTGGGATGTAAATACTAAAAACTGATGTTATTTTACTAGGTTAAATATAGAATGCCAATAACTAGAGATGTCAAAGGATTTCGATTATGGTTCCAGTTTTCATGAGCAGATTTGATAGCAAATACTGAGAATTTGATCAGGTACCCAGTTCTTGCTCAACCCTCAGGGAGAATGAAAGTTACTTTAAACCCCTCTCCACACATTCACCTTTTTCAATATTTTCTTGATATACATATATAGTAGAACTGTAGAATAACGAATACAAAATGAAATGGAGGAAATCCTTTTCCTCATGAATCGATAGTAGGTCCTTTTCTCCCTCTTCTGATCGTACAACTTCCAAAAAAAGAAAATGGGAAAGATAGTTCCCATAAAACTCACTAATGTCTACAATCAATTCACTTTTACTTGTGCAAAATTCACAGCATACCAGCAAGTAAGGAAAAGCAGGCACTTTTTTGGTTGGGCTTTTCTATGGTGCTATCTTGTTCCAAAAAAAAATGACATTGTAAGTTGTACCCTCACTTATTTATACAAAAACAGGTACACACCATAGAAAACACTTTGGTAGTTTGCTAAAAAAAGAAAAGAAAAGAAAAGAAAAGAAAAGAAAAGAAACGAGAAAGAAAAGCGCTACACATGCAGTAATTGCATGGTAGCAAGAAATGCTTAGATCACCAATACACCTAGAGAGATGAATAACTAGAAGCAGCCATCATATCTCCATGATAGGTAATATATGTATGACAAGCAACCATTAATTATTTCACTCTGAGCTCATAGAAACACAATTATCAACATAGAAATCTTCTAAAATTTTAGTTGCAGTAAAATTCAGTAAACCTGATAGATTTAATATAATAATGCCAAGAACTTGCTTAAAAAGCAGGATCAAGCTTCAGAATTAAGACTGTACAATGAATGAACAAGATGAAAGAGTACTTACATTTACATAATTCCCATACATTCCTGGGGGATTAGGACATCCAACTTCTGAAGCAGGACAGGGGCTGCATTTTCTTAGAAGTGGTAACCCAAAAGAAATTGCAGAAGTAATTACTGAAATAAGGCAGACTTCAATCATCTGTTGATGAAAAGAGCATGAAAATGAGAAATCAAGAAAACAACGTAATTTACAACCCAAAAATAGAGGGGGGGGGGGGGGAGATCACCAGAACAGAATATATAATACACTGTAAAGATCAACAATAACCTACTTTAACGCGTGTCCCTTTCTTGTGCAAATAATTGCGACGCCAATAAGTTATATAGCGTGTAAGTTGGTTGAACAACGCCCCTACGAAATTTCAACAGCTGTCATGTGATGAAAAAAAAAGGGAATCCTGTCCCATACAGAATATGGAACAAATAGGATAGTTAAAATAGCACATACTCACCAAGAAGACCACCGATCACCCCAATAACTGCCATTGGCAATAGTTCTGCAAATGAGTAATCCTCTTGACCACTGTAAAAACAAAAAGGCTTGGTTAGAAACCAGCAGACAAAAGTAAGAATTGATAAAATAATAACTGAGGGAAATTGAAGTTCTAACTCTGAAATATCCCATATTATGAAGCCACCAGCACCAAAGTGTCCACATTTCCCACTCTTACACCATGACATTGCAGTACGTACAACAACCGCAACAACAGCAGAAGTAAAAAAGACACGCCACATAAGCTGACTTCTCCACCTTTAAGAGAAAAACAAGAATAAAATAATACGTACTACATAAGTAGATGGAGATCAGGAAAGGAGATGCAAACCATCTAAAATATTACATAACCATGGATATGACTGCAATCAGGAGATAAGAAGATTATTATACCATGATGTAACCTCCTCAAGTGCAAACAATACACCTCCAACAGGAGCTCTAAATGCAGCCGCAACTCCAGCTGCACAGCCACAGGTCACCTTTTCAAAATATGACACAAAGTAAACTCATTAGTAAGGATGATTAATATACACATAATTCAAATAATAAAAACTTAAATACTACTCTCTTTGATCTTTTTGTTGATTCTACTTTTTAACTTTTTTTGTCTCACATAATGATTCCATATAGGAACAACTAGAAGGAATGGAGGGAGTATATTAGAGAAGCAGGAACAGCAAAGACAATTCCACTGTCAATTAGGATAAGAGAGAGAGAGAGAGACAGATCTCAATTAGTGGGCATATATATTTTGAAGAGCACCTTGGAGGCTTCCATCAATTAGTCCCAATCCTATAAATATCAGGAAACAACTTAATTCATATATTTAGCAACTCTCAAGTCTAAGGTCATTTTTCTTTTAGCCATGCCTAATGGGTGCTTCCAAGCCCACCTCCTGGTTGTTTAGTAACCCACTTCTTTCTTCTCTATATCATGGCATATAGCTATGGTTTTATAGTCACTAGTTTAATTATGAACCAACTACCACTAGTCCACTACAAACAATCATTACTAAGGATCCCATTCGTTAACACCAATTAATGTCCTCCCATGTCTCCCTCCCTCAGTATCTATCTGATCTCCCAACTCTTTATCACAACTAACCATAATTGTCAACCTTGATACCAGTATACCACATGACCACAAAGTTATGCAACTAAAATATTATTTGGAAAAAGTATTAAGGAATTATTTACACTCAAGTAGAGTTATAAATAACCATGAACAAAGAAGAATGAAGCAATTAATGGTAAAAATACCATGCTCACTTTACTTGGATGGTTCAAAGAAAAGTAGAGACCAGACAAACAAGGCGCAGTTCATGAAATAAAGGTTATTTATATGTCAATATACTTACAAGATCACGACGATCTCTATCGCTATTAAAACCTTGAAGCCATCTTGAACTTAAATGGTATTTTGTAGATCCACCCTGAAATCATGCATCAAAAGTTTGAGTTAAATATTAGGCTTCAAAAGTAAAATCTGAGCACAACATAATTATGACCTCTACAATAGTGATTGAACTAATGCAACATCAACATAATAGCTTATATAGCCAAATTTGGCAAGAACAATTTAGTCCAACAATTGGGTACACTACATTATCTCAATCTCAAAGAAAATAAATTCCCTTATCTCACAAGTCCAAAACCCTAGTTATAAACAGAGGTAGCCATAAATTTTCACCCTTTCTTTGCCATCAACAAAAACTCAATGCAATAGTCTCAACAATTTCGTGAAAATTTATAGAAAAACAATGACAAAAGACACCAACATATTTTTAAAAATAGCCAAAGATCTAGTCATAATTTAGGTTATTTTAAACCACAAGCAAGCAAGGGTCATTAAGGGAGGCACTCTTGATAACAATAAAATTAATTTTCGGTGTGCCTTTCCCAAGCTAATAAAGGCACTTGACCTCGATCACCTCATGCCCAGGCGCGACTTTCATAGAATGATTACAAAGGACGAAGTTAATAGAGATGACTCAAATTCAATCCTAATATTTCAATAATGCTAGCCCAACCCTAGAAACGTTGGAATGAACCGAAATACCAAAACAAGAAAACCCAATACACTAATGCAGCCAACAATGACACATGAGATGAGTCACCTTCAATCTCCAGTATACCCTAAGGAGGGCCACCCCACCCTAACCCGTAACTGCAATGCATATGCGCACCTTCCACTATTGTCTTTCATTTAATTGTACTAAATAAATCAATGCCCTAAAGCCCCAAGTCCCTTGTACACTTGCCTGAGAATAAAGATGTCCACGCATGCAGCTAAGCTTCTCCTATAGTCAATCGCGACCCTATATATCAGTGACCACACCCCCCCCCCCCCCACATAACACCTCTTCCCCATATATTTTGTATAAATATTTAAGCTCCCCCTATCTCCTTGCACTATTCTTCTCTATATCTGTGTCAGACACGTGAGACAGATGATTTATCACTCAGTTTACTATTCTGAATTTCAATTCTGCAGCCCTTAAGCCTAAACCCCTAAACATTCCCCTTCCCATAATCCCATTATACTAGCTAAGGCCTTTCATCAATGTATTGGTTTTAACCCACAATTGGGGCTAATATGGGTGTTTTTTTTTTTTTTGGGGTAAGAGCACACCTCTTCTTTGCATGACCTTTAACTACTTATATATGATTGGACAGTGCCACTGCCAATATTGTTTCCACTATTCTGGAAATTTTATTTAATATGATCCCCTCATTTGCACCTAATTTAGAGAGATGCTACAAGTTAAAGTGCCTTGCACTGTAGGAGGAAAAAAAATTCACAATTACAGCAAAATAGTCACTTCCATCAGTTCTATGAAAAATTCTTACCAATCCAGCCACAGAATGATTATCAGGCCCACTTACAAGCAAACAGAGGTGAATGCAATTATACAAAGCATGAAGTATGGCAAGAACCTAAAACCTAAGTACTACAAAGAGAGGGGGGGGGGGAGGGGGCACAATTATAGATGTATTAACACATACTTGTCCTAGGAGAGAAGCTATACAAGCACCAATATGAACAAGAGGACCTTCTTTGCCGAGGGCTAATCCACCTCCCACTGAACCAATGCTTCCAAAGATCTTCAAAAAAATTGAATCAACAAGAAGAGAAATGATATGATTATGGTAAGAAGATCTAAAATCTGGTCAACAGAATAAAAGACTGGAAAATGGTAAAGAGATACTTCATACCTTTCCAAATAGCGTTCTAAATAAAAGTATGCCATGGACATCAATTCCTGTAAAAAAAGCATTCAAAATTGTGTGTTAATTAAAACGTGATGAGATGCCGGTAGGATTTTGTAGAAAACGGTAGATATGAACTGCTTACCATTCAAATAGCCTTTTATTTCTGGAATACCAGATCCAGCTGCAGCTGGCGCAAAATGGGTAACTATATATACAGAGGAATAAACTAGCGCTAAATTGAAAAGCACATAAATTAGTAGTCCAGCAAGATATGATTTCTGAATTATGGCAAATGTCAATGCGAATTTCCACCCAGCAAAGTTTTCAATGGAGATATTTATAAAAATAGCAGCAAGTCCGGTGCCTGACAATTACAAACAGGCGTTAATATCAACAAAAACTCAATAGAGATATATTCCATCAAAATTGAAGTTCAAATATGCAACAAATATCCACTATTATGTAATTCATGTAAAAACAAAATAAACACAAATAAGATATTGGATTACTAGGTCAAAACAAAGATAAGAAATAACAATGTATCTAAATCAGATTTTTGCATAGAAGGGCTGAGGAGCAGTTTTATCTGGCTTGTATGACTGTATCCGACATTACGAGGAATTGGTAGGGAAAATTAGTCTCCCAATAGATTTGATTTGTGTTTAATTAGGGTATGCAATATGCTAAATACTGACTGCCAAACATTTTGGGTTCGTTATATGTAAAGTTTCAGTTTATTGATCAATTTATTAGAGTTTGCAGGAGCATCCAGCATTCCAGCCAGCATATTTACACTAATTATTGTAACAAGAATCCTCTATGTCCACATGTCATTCCTCTACATAAAAGAAATCTTTGTAAAAACGCAAAAATAACTGACAAGACATTAAATTATACGAGTTGACGGGATTTTCCACATCTCTCCTAAACTTACTCACTTCGTCCCAAAAATACTCCCCCTGATATTAAAAATGGATGTCCCTAAAAGACTGGTACATACCTTAATTGATAAAATTTCCACTTGCAACCCCACTTACCCTCTCTATCTCTTAACATAAATATTTGTGCCCACCTATGTGCACAAATTCACACTTGCTTTTTAAAAAAGTAACAATGAGGTTTAGGGCAGTTTAGGACCAGAAGGAGTATCAAATGGTTATCTTTCAATTACAATCCATTGTTATCCTTAATGACTTGTCCTCATCTTCTCATTATCTAATGAGTACTTCTCATCTATCTTCCTATTAATGATTTAGCAACATCTACATAAAATACTACTATAGTAGTAACCGCAAGGGCACAGCATATGATCCATCAACAAATAACTTGATTATCATTTACTCAAGGGGAAAAAAAAAAAAAAAAAAAAAAAATCTTATAACAAAAAAAACAACAATGTCAAAACCTTAATCCCAAAGATTGGTCAGCTATATAAACCAACACAACCAAGATTTCATCTCCAGTAGTGGTCAACCATGATCCTCTCCCTCCAATCCCTTCTCTCAAGTCCGCTCCTTTAAACCCAATTTCTTCATATCAACTTTAACTCCTTTCCTCCAAATCATCTTAGGTCTCCCTCGACCATTTCTAAGACTCTCATGATCCCACCTTTTGACTTTCTTCAATGGTGTTTCTTTTAGTATTCATTTCACATAAACCAACATAATTGGTTCTCCCTTATTTTACCTATCGACAACTACAACCTTCCACCAAATATCTTCATTGCTAATTATATCCCTTAAGGTGTACACACATCCATCTCATACACGTCTTTGCTACTCCCATCTTTCTAACAATCGAATAGTCCTTTCAGAAAACTAACAATCAAGCCCATAAAGAACCAGAATCTGATTACTCAAGTTTGGTCCACGAAAAGTGTTAAGGCTCATGAGTGTCAAAAGAAGGAAACATGGTCGAATGGTCTTTTCGAAAAACCAACATTCAAGCCCATATATTATCGAAACAAATTTAACAAGACCCCACGTGATTATATTGTATAAATCACTGAGTCAGTGTGTGTGAATAGTGCAAAACCACAAGCGTTGCGCCTAAAAAAAGAATAGAAGTACATATTACCAATACTCCAACTAAAACAATAAGCATACAAAACTCAATTTTATAATCCAGTTCTAAAAATGCACACACACTAACGACAAAATTTTGCTCTTTTTATAGAATATCCACTTGTAACTCCCTATTTGATTCACCCAAACTTAATCTCATGGTTCACATCTTGTTCATATTGCTTTTTTCGCCCTAATGACCTTATTGACAATTTGCAATACATTTTTAACTTAATGATCTTTCTTTAGTGGCAACTTGGTTGATCTAAAATGATTTCACAATGGTTATTTGGATCATGTTAAATATGTTAGATAACAAATCCTAGTTTGCACATGCTTACAAGATTCAAAGTAATGTCTACCCATAGTATAATAAGTTAAATACAATAGAGAATTTGATGTATTCTTGTTATTTCCAACGTTCGGTCCTTGCACCCAAGGATGTAAATAGGTTTGTCTAGGCATGAAGCATTTAAAAGACCTCACGTCACGGGTTTGTCTTCTTTAAAGTGTTTTGTAATTAATCTTGTTATTTTTAAGACTCTGATTATTTTAGGATAATTAATACTTATACAAAAGCTAAAATAATTTATTATTTTTCAAAGTGTGCATAATGTAATAAAATAAATTCGTTACAAACAGTAGATTGTGTAGTTCCATCTATAGTATTGAATCGGTTTCCTTTAAATCACATATAAGTGATTTAAGTATATAGTTTTCTCATTTGTATTGTAGCCTTCTGACCTGCTCGTTTACGATGATTCGAAAAGTCTAAAATCCATGTATTCATACAACAAAATCTTAATGCGCACTAATTGAATTTCAAAATGATCTTGCTTAAGTGAAGCCTCATCAAAACAACCATTCCACACAAACTTCTTTAACATCTTCAGTAATCCCAAACTTCTTTAACATCTTCATTAATCCCTCCCTCTCTCCCTCTCCCTCCCTCCTTCCTTCCCTCCCTCTGTAATATTTTCAATAATTATTCATTCAAAATTAATAAATAAATCAATATATTAACCCATTAATATCTTTAATTACTATTCATTCAAAAACACACAAAAAAAAATAAAAAAAATAAATGAGAGTGTGCATTGAGAATAGTCCAACAACATTTTTGTATTAACATTTGTTGTTTGTTTTTGTATATAAGTAAATAAATAAATAAATTGGTAAATTTTGACACATGAATAGTGCAAAGAGTTTCAGGAAACGAGGGAAGTCCTATATAACCGGTTGAAGCAAGTCAAAGAACCAACTTAAGCTATAAACAAGTACTCCCTCCCTAAAAGAAGGTCACATTTTGTGGTTTTACACGATTAATAAGAAAAATAAGATAGTGAAAAGCAATGATTAGATATCAAATATATCAAACATTAAGGCATTAAATTAACTTTGAAAATAGGAATATTTACATTTGGAATAGCTAGAGTAGTTAAATATTTTTGTAAATAGGAATGGTTGCATTGGGAGTTTGCAAATATTTTAATAAAGAGGGATAGTTACATGAAAAGTACGTATGAGGAAAAACATGTACAAAAATTTTAAAAAGTAATTACTTTGACCTAGGAAATAATTGAAATGTAAACATTAATGTAACCCTCTTTCAGAGCTAAGATTAACTAACATCATCTGAAATTGTAAGTGAGCAACAAAAACATGAATGTTTTAATTTCAAAGTATTGTGCTAACTGCTAAGTCATGATTCTAAAAGCCATGATATAGGATTTTAAGTGCTTGTAATATTGTTGGTTGCCTAGAGTTGCTGAAGGTTCTCCACTGCAATCAATAGTTCCAAATTCCATGCTCACAGTATCACAGTAGAAGTGATTAGAAGGTCATGGAGTCTATACATTCTGCGAGTCTACAATCACATAACTTAAGGTTGACAAATATTAGTGAATCTCATTTTACAAACCATAAGTAAGCCAATAAATAATTATTGAACATGCACACATCTAAATGTGATTTATGGAGGGGAAGGACGAACCGACGAAGTTGTGTGTAAATCAGGCAACTTTGGTTGGCAATAACAAAACAAGTACGAGTATACAATCTATTGACTATGCATAAACCATCTTACGGCTTGTTCAAGAGCATCTCAACGAGTCAGTAAACCAACCTAAGCAACATGCAAGTAGAAGCTAAAGCTCAAACTAACCTGATCTGGAAACATAAACAAGCATCGAAAGATTCGAATTAAATGATTGAATTTCAACAAATTGAGCAAGCCATGACATCAATGCTGCGAATGCGAAATAAACATTGTAATGAAAATAAAAAACTCACCAACGCCGATCAATAGCGCGAGGAACCACTTCAAAGACACTTGATAACTTGCAAACAGTTTCCCCCTCGTTTCCTACAAAATCATAAAAAGAAATTAAAAAAATGCAATCAAATTAATTAGATAATGAGATCCAGATAAAGTGAGAATTGAACCTGTTCTTCTCGATAAGCATAATTTTCTATAACTTCATAATCAAGGCTTTCGACACCATTAAGATCATTCTTCTTAGTAATTCCAACTTCATCAAATTCTCCTTCCTCTGAATTTGGCAACTGAGACCACACCAATCTTGCAGTTTCCATACTGTTTTGGATATGATTCGACAACATTTCCTTTGATTTAGATCAATCTAAAACCCTAAAATTCCAGCTTTCTTCTTCAAAATTGAGAAAAAATTAATTTTGGGGGATAATTGATCCCTAATTTAGCATTGAAGTGAGGAGATCAGAGATCGAAAGAGCGAATATAGTTAGATAATCGAATTAGATTCGCAATTTAGGAATTGAAGTAAGGATGCATGAAAGTGTAATTATGAGAGAGAAATCG
Organism: Chenopodium quinoa; assembly: GCF_001683475.1. NCBI lineage: Eukaryota > Viridiplantae > Streptophyta > Magnoliopsida > Caryophyllales > Amaranthaceae > Chenopodium > Chenopodium quinoa. Next base: position 2,785,797 of record NW_018742817.1, on the reverse strand, counting down.
AGAGCAGAAGCAGAGGTTTGTCGAAATAGGGAAGCGAATTCTCGGTCTCCTCGGTATGTGGTTGGACTGTCCTTTTTCTTTTGTTGCTTCGTTAAAGAGCATTGCCAATGAGGAAGTATGAATGAAGTTTCAATATGCATTTGCAAATGCAAATTCAACCGAACGATGCTGTCTACCAACCGGGTAGGGCCCGGTAAACAGTAAAAAGCAAAGTATATGCAAAATTAAAAGGAAAAAGGTTGTATATTGGTATAGTGTAACTACAAATTTATCACATTGGAAAACTTATATCGTTTCTGGGGGGTAAAATTGTCCTAAATCAATTTAATGAGGGGTTTTTTTGGTAATTATCGAACATTACAGTGATGAACTTGTAAACTTTCGTCAGGATCTTGACTAATGGTCTCACTAATGGTAGACTAACGAAACCCTATGAGCGAGAAACTAAAATTCAAGAAAATTGATTTGGGGAAAATTGACCGGGGAGCGAATTGGAACTAGGGGTGAGGAAAATTGAACTGCGGTGGTGGAGCAATCAATCGAGATTCTGGTACAAGTCGCCGCTGCATTGTTGAATTGCAACTAGTTGTCGCGATTTCGAGGCTTATCTTGTTGGTAAGTTTGACATTTAGTTTGTTGAATTGGTATTGTTAAATAGTCGTGTTGTTTATCATCGCAATTGTTTTAGTAATTGTGGGTTAACGGTATGTATACTCTACTTTTAATTTGTACAATGAATTTTTGTTATTATGTGATTCAATTTTGCATGCGTTGCAGAAGCTGCATATTTTGCTGTTTATAGCTCAGAAGTTGTTAATAGCTGAATGGTGATGAATTTAATATGTTGTTGTATGTTTATAGCTCAGAAGTTGTGATTGGCTATTAATTGTTTTAATTGTTGCAAAACTAATCTTTATTTAATGCAAGATACTATGTGGAATTGATTAATTAATTATTTTAAAGGTGATCAAACAACACTAATTAATTAATTAAGGTTCTTTTAAACAAGAAAATAAATGTGATTTAACTAAGTGCTCGGGAATTTACCACTTCTCTTTGCTAGATCTCCGTCTAGAATACTTATGGACTCCTTCTTGTTGGGGAACCTCCACCGTAGTAACAAAATATCAAAAGGGGTGAGTGTTTAGGACAAGAGGGGCTAAGTTGCACAAGTTCACTAGTATGCTCGTAAATCCGTCATTATTGGGTTTTAAGCATGGGCTTAAGCCTAACTATGATCGGGTTTAGTTAATTGGACCTTTGTTTTGGCTTTTATCTTTAATTTGGGCTTATCTTTTGTGTTTTGTGGCTTAATCAGTTCTCTATAAGTATTCTTCACTTTGATCCAACACGAAGATGGTTTTATTTATCGTCATTGCACTTCTTTTCGGGACAGGAGGCCAATAGTAGATGTCTACAGTTAGCCCCCACTTTGATCGAGTCTAGAATAGACGATGATCAAATTAGTCAAGGAAATAAATCCGAGACTCATTCTGCGAAGTTCTCCAAGGATAGAGAATCTTCCAGTAATGTTTAAGGATGTCAAAACAATCCTTGGTTCGCTAAGTGTTCGAAACAAGTAGCTATTAAGGCTAGAAAAAGTTTTTTTCTAGTCTTAATGCGCTAAAGAATCTAGATTGATCCTTTGCAATTGTAGAACGCTTTTACAAGTAAAGGTGTTCTGGGTGATGTCAAGTCATGAGAAGAGATTGGTTTTAAAAGGATAAAAGGGGAATATTTCCTCTCAATCATGTCATCGTTGGTCTAATGTCTATCGATATGTCATTAAAACTTTAGCCTGACTTTAACAAAGTAAAAAGATGAAAAGGGGTTTTCTGTATTCGAGCAGAAATGGTCCGGTATTCGAGCTGGATGACCACAAGATAGAAATACATGTCTCAGGATTGGAGGCATATATCCAAATCTAGTGAGAGGGAAGAAAGTCAGCAACTCTCTCAGCAGTTTTGTCCACAAGATGAGTACACGTGTCTCATGACTGGGGGCACGTGACTACACAGGCGCGACATCGTCTCATCTCTTCTTTATACTGGGGGTGGTCGAACACCCTAACTGTCCAGTAAGTTAGTAAGCACACTAACTACCGTATTTGCTTCCATTCAAGAAGTGCATGTTCTTGATGATTCGGCGCGCCTGTCGGCTCGTGAGCTAATACCTACAGTAATTCTCTACCTTTTAGCTCTGAGAGGTAGATCTCGCAAAGCTTGGGCTGAAGTGAAATTTTACGCAACACCTACGCCGTACAATTTTGCGCCGTACGATACGCCATTTGCATTTTTACGCTGCATGAAAACGCCTTCCTTTTTGCTTTGGACGTGAAAAAAGAAGAAAATCCGGACATTTGTAACATCAGTACAGTAAAAAGACAAACCTGTCTATGGGTGCTTTTACGTAAAGCACCACCACGAAACGTCTTAAGGCACTCTTACGAAAAACGTTCAAAACGTATGCTTGGGGAAGGCACAAAGCACGGTGTGCATGCAAGATGATGCAAAAAACTAACAAAGAAGAAAACAAACTACAAAATGCAAAGCAATTTAAATTTTTTTGATAATTTGCGCGCCATTACGTCTAATAACGAGCAAAAACCGTTGAAAAAATAATCAAACGGATCAAAATCTGGATACCGGTCATTTTAGTGACAAGTATCCGCGCGCAACTCAGTAGGTCGCGCTAGCAAAACACGCGCATCGTTCTGAGTTGCGCTGGTCTGTCACGCGCAACTAATTCAGTTGCGCGCGACATTTAAGTCAGCAAAAAGATAATCGTTGAGCGCGATTTTTCATTTCGCTTTCTCTCTCCTTCCTTCACGATTTTCGCTTCTTTCTATCTCTAAAGAACTCGGATTTTCTTGTTTTTCGAAGCTAAAGGAAGTAGATCTCGTCCCTTAGTCATATTTTCCATAATTCATTCATTCTTGGCTAAATTTGGGCGATTTTCGAACTGTTAAACCCCAAATTTTGAATTTGGGGGTTTTTTATTCGACTTGTTTTCATGAATTTGTTTGTTTGTCGTTGTGACATGTTTAAGCAATATATTGCAACAAATTTCATGCGAAGTGATAAAGTATTGATCCTGTATGAGCATGTCAAGCATATATGTGTTTTTTTTTGTTCTAATTTTGAATTTGCGCTTGAACTTTACTTTTGTTTTGCTCGCATAGACTATACTTGTTAATTTTAATGTAAATTGAAGTGTTTAGAACAACAATTATGCATTAAAATTATAAATGAAATTTTGAACTTTTATTAATAGCATGAATTTGTCCTTGCGAAATTCCAATGTGTGCAACAATGGAGAATAATTTGAAATGAAGACTCCTTGATTTAGAATTTAGGAGTCTTTGTTTATATTCTAACTCATGAAATTGTTTGTCTTATATTAATAATGTGTCTTGATACAATTTTCATGATGAATGATTGAGTACTAAACTTTCGTATGAGCAAGTATGATTTTGTTTCTTTTGCTCTATACTAGTCATACTCTCTAATCTCTAGAGTAAATTAAAGTATTGAAACAACAATTATGCACTAAGATTAGTTTTTAAGGTTGAACTTGAAAATGGCTTGAATATGTAACATGTTTAATGGCCAAGTTAGTTGCAAACTTAGTTTTCAAAGGAACAACATACATAATTATTAAATTATTGTGACACATTTGAAAATTTGTAGACCATTTGTAGTTTAGGCGATTATCAAAAGTAGCTCGAATGGCATGAATATCTCATTATGTTTTTTGGTTGATATTGGAGCCCCCGTGTGTCGGGTTATGCGCATTCTTTCTATTTCACAAGTCTTGGAGTCCCCCAATTGGGGGTGGTTCTAATGACTTGCTATCATTTAGGCCATTCATATGCTACTGAGATGGACCTATGTATATGTCCTATTTTGTTTTGAGATATTTAGGACAATGACATGGCTTTCACATTTTAGTTAAAGCCATGTTCAAGAAAGCAAGTTAGTTCTTTGCTTGTTTATAAACCAAAACAATTGTGTTTAAGGTTTAGTATATCATACCTAATGTCTAAAACGTTTGTAAAGATCATTGTGGTGATTTTATTCTCAAAGTTGATTTAGAACATCAAATATTTTCTTTGTTCTTATCAATCTTTGATTTTGGTCTAGTAGGTGGTTTGTTTACCATCCCTTAGCCAATATTCGTAGGAGAACTAAGCGAGAATAAGTTCGATTCAAGAAGAAGTCAAATCTTAATTCATTCCTTTTGGAAAAATACATGTATTATCCAAACAGTTATAAAGAATCTAAATATTATTTATTTGAGAAAACAAAAATTTAGAAAGGAAATTTTGAATACTACTTTTTATTAGAAGTATGTTGTTTCAAACTAGAATTCAAAAATTGGAAAAGGGATCCAATAATTAATTATTTTCAAAACTGGACCCTAAATGGAAAGAAAAGTTTGGCTCGTAATTGAGTGTGACTTTTTTGTCCAAAATTGATGAAGATAAGTTGTAATTTGCAACTTATTTCAACAAAGATATGAAAATGTGAGCAAACTTTCATGTATCTTATTTTGTTTTTGTTTTTCTGCTTGTCATCATTGTCATATTTTTCTAATTAAAAGTGAAGTTCTTTCAATTAAATAAGTAATGTAGTTTGAAAACGAATGTTTATCAAACTTAGGTTTGGTGAAGTGTTAGAATAATTTATAAAATCATTCGAATCACTTTCTAAAATATGGTCTCATTTTAAAATGAAAGTTAAGGTGAGACCTATTTTTTTAATTTGAAGCCCCCAAGCGTAGGCTTTAGGTGGCTTTTGGAATTCATGTATACTTATGCTAGGGGATGTTTCTCATGTTTATTTAAAGCCCCAAGACATGTGTTTTTAATTTGTGGAATATTGCATATGTTTATCACAAATTGTTTGATCAAGTAACATAATTAATTATCTTGGTTAAATAATAGGAAGTGGTATTCTTCCCTTTGTCATTTAAAGTTATTAAGATGGTTCGTAATAAGCTTTGCATGACATTTATTTTGCAGCATAAATAGCGTGTTCAAATCTGTAAATAGAGAGAAGTGGGGAAGTCCTGCTTTATTAAGCCCCCAATTTGAGGCAAAGAGCGGAAAAATTATACTATTTTTGAGTATTTTAGATGCCAAATGGGAGGGATCATCCCGACTTACCCCCTTAAAAAAGAAATGAACAAAAAAGACGAATTTGTATAAAAAGGAAAGGGGATCTAACTTTCCCATAGAAGAATAAAGAAAGAAAATTAGACATGTTTTTAAAAGCAAGGATTATTGACTTAATATTTGAATCATCATGATGATCGACTTGGCAGTGAGGTATACGTGTGATAGCGATAACGATAATTTTTTTCATGTAGCGATCATGTTCAATCAATATTCCTCGCTTAGAGAAGATGGAGATATCCCACGTAGGCGGACATTTTAGTTGCTCATGACAAGTGAAAAGACCAATTCTCAAGAGTTGTAAAAGACATCTAAAGTTGACGTCGAGGTTGTCGATATATCAAATCAATTTATTGTATTAACTCTTTTTCTTCGAATTTTGCTTGATTTTATTGCTTTTTCTTTCTCATTTTGGTTAAAATTGCTGATTATGAAGTAGATTATAGTGATGGAACCAATATTACTTTCATAATTCATTTTCACGAATTTTGTATTGTTGAAAAATGGCGCGAAAACATACTCTTACCTTATTCTTGCCATGTTCAAACTTCAAAATTGTTTGGTAGACGATAACTATGTTTATATTACTGTTATTCATCTAGAAGTAGTCGATACTTTGAGATTTTTGAAATAAAATCCCTTGAATACTTAGTTGAAACTGGTATAGGATGGCTTTTGTGGGTGTTAGAAGCCCCCATTTACAAGTTTAACTGCAGGAATCGTAGCCCCCAAGTATGGGTGGCATTCAATTTTTGTGTTTTCCCCTATCGGCAACCGTTATGTTGCCGAAATGGGTCTAAAATACATATATTAGTTTAGTTTAGGAAATAAAGTAAACTAACTAAAGAAACTTTATCCATCATAGCATGGACTTGCCTCCATTTATCGATGCTGAGGAGATTCTCGGTGGTCCGGACGAGGCAGTTCGCCCTCGGAAGAGGGTGACTCGTCCTCAAGAGGAGGTTCGAGAGCGACGCGTCGCGGCCGATCGTCGTTGCCAAGAGGATGTGGTTTGGGAGGCTCCTCTCAACTGGGACCCTAGGGTCCTTAAGTGGGACCCAGACCATCATGTTTCGATTAGAGGGTGGCGCGGCATCGTGAGTTTTTCGCGCCTTTGTTTCTTTCTCTTTTCCTTTGTTTCTCCTTTTTAAACCACAACCGTTTTTTATTTTTATTCTTTTATTTAGAGTGAGCCTAGCATGCGTCTATACGACTCTGGTGACCTGCGAGCCCGTTTCGAGAGTTTTCCCGAGGTGGCAAAGGAGATTGTGTCACTTTCCGAGATTGACTCCCAGCTGGCGGTTCTTCGGGATTTATCGAGTCAGCCTGCATCTTCAGCTTTCCTCCACGAATTACTGGAGTTTTAGTGGGATTCCACCAACATTTTCCACTTTCCATGGGGAGAGATGACGGTTACCCCTTTCGATTTCTCTATGATTATGGGTTTTCCTTTTGGAGGCGAGCCCGTAGTCATAAAGTTCATTAAGGGTTCAGACGAGAGACTGCGCGACTTTGTGGGGGACCATCTTGCGTCGGCCCTTCACGTGTACGCGCAGTCTTGTCCGTACTCGGTTCTTGCCGACGAGTTGTCAGCTGACGAGCTTGATCGGCAGTGTAGACCTAAGCAGCTGGCTCGGATATACATTGCTCACGTTCTTTCTGTCACTATCTTGAATGATCGAGGAGAGCGTTTCGCCATTGGGTTACTTATTTGCCTCAACGATTTGGGGCAAGTAGGTAACCTGAGTTGGGCGGAGGTGTCGTATGCCCGTATGCTTACAACTATGGGCAAGGCAACCCGGGTGATGGATTCCGCGGCAGCTACTGAGGTGCCTCGGATCTCCCTTACGTGGCACGGTCGTATCCTTGAGGTACGTGTTTTAAGCTTCTTTCGGTTATTACTTTTGCTTTTTTCCTTTAGGCTTATCTTTTCTCGATTTCAGGCTTGGGGATACTCGTACCTGCCTTTCTTAGCCCCCAGGGTGCTTGGGGCTGCTCGTTTTCCTATCGGCCATCGATTGGTCGCGATTAAGAAGAGACGAGCCACTTCTGCTGGCGACTTTCGCCAGAGGATTCTTTCGGCGACTCGTGCGTCGGTGAGTATTCCAACTACATGTGCATTTTTTTATTTTTATTTATTTTCTGACAATTTTTCATGTGATTGTGTTTTATAGATCGATCTCTGTCCTTGGAGTTTGATCGTCGGAGTCCCTGAGGTTATCCGGTCTAGCGTGGTTTGTTTCCGTTTCCTGGCCCTCTATCCGGGACTCTCGATGCTCTAGAGGACAGACGCTTGGTTTTTAGGCGTGCGTGTTCTCTGGCAGCTTTCGTCCGAGGAGCCTTTGGTTCTTGCGGATCCTCCGATCCGGATGTTACGTCCGGACTTGCTATCTACCGAGGATCGAGCTCAGGCGATTCTTGGTTATCCAGCGGAGCAGCTGGTGCTTCTGGAGGTTTCTTATCCGGCTTTTATTGCATCCAAGCTGAGTCCTTTTCCAGCTTTTGTTCCGGTTAGTATTCTGACTCTCTCTTTTCCTTGTTTCTATTTATTTTTCGAAACTTTGATCCTTTTATCATTTTTTGTCATTTATTTTTAGCGGGTCGAGCTAGATGGTTGGGTGCCTCCTACGGCGGAGATTACGTATACTGATGCTGGCGGATCGGTAATTCGTGAGACCCTTCCAGCAGCGGAGGATGATGAGGGGATACCGTTTGTACATGAGACGGTTGAGTCGATATGTCTTTTGTGTATATGTACTTAAACATTTCTATTTATTTTTTGTTTCATATACATTTGTTTAGTAGTTGTCCTTGTATTCTTGGAACAGGTTCCGCGGGAAACCGTGAACGGTATGGTGAGGACTTTACGTGCTTTCCGAGCTGCTTATCGAAGAGCCCTCGTGACTTTATCATGCCGTGATCATCGGATGATCGCAGTAAGTTTTATTTCTTTTCTTTTCAACGAAGTTATTACATTTCTTTTGTACACATATTGTTATTTATTTCAACGAAGTAAGTTATTACGTTTTGGATTTTGCAGGACATGCAACAACCGTCTAGTAGTCACCGAGCACCCTGATTCCTTTTGTACACATATTGTTATTTATTTTAGGAAACAGATGTATATATATTTTTTTGTTGTACATATGACACATTTGTATATATGTCATCATTATTATATTTTTTGTTTCCATGTGTACATTATTATTATTTTTATTATTAAAAGAAAAAAAATTCGAGGGAAGGAAAGGGTTCTCGACTTACCCCCCTTGAAAAATAACAAAAACTCGAAAAAAAAGAAAGTGAAAAGAAAACAAAAAAGAAGAAAAAAGATAAAATAAGAAAATAAGAAAAAAAAATAATAAAAAAAGAAAATAAGGAAGTAGGAAAATTGATATGTCCATTTTATATAGTAATTTACCCCCGTCCCTTTGTCATAATTAGTAGTGTTTTTGGCTCTTTCAAGCCACTTTTATTACTAATTGGTGTTTTCTAGTGTTTTCGTAGTTTTAGTTGTATTTTACAGGAAATTGCATTCTTGGAGCATTTTCCCGGGTTTTATGGATCAACTACGGAAGCTAGAAGGACACGACCACTTTTGAAGCCCAGGATCGGTGAGAGCCGATGATTAAGGGCTCGGTATGAGACACCGAGGTTATTGGATCGTTTAATCAAGACCCGATGAGGAAACTTAGATTGGGCCAAGGAATCGAGCCCAATCGAAATCCGAGCCTCGAAGAAGAAGACCGGGCCTGATCGGGCAAGCTTGCGCCCGATCGGGCGGGCGCGCATAAAAAGAGCACCAGCATGAAGGCGCGCCCGATCGGGTGAGCGTTAGCTCGATCGGGCGCGGCTGCCCAGATGAATCGTGAAGAAAAAGGCGGGCCCGATCGGGCGGCTCTTCGCCCGATCGGGCGCGTGGTTTCTCAAGACATGATTAGTTAGTTTTAATTTTTGTTTTAGGGAATGATTAATTACGAGATTTGTACGTAATTTTGGATTACCTTCTTTCTTAGATTTTCTCTCTCTACTTAGGATTTTATATTTTGTTTCTGATTATTTTTGTAGTCTAGATTATTCTCTTTTTATCTCAGAGAGCGTTAGTTCTCTGAGGCAAATCTCATATTTGCTTCTAGTTTTTGTTTATGCCCAGGTGTTCCAGATTAGGGTACATCCCATTCGATTCTAAGATCGAACGTTCCTTCCATAGACAGAAAAATCTCTACAAGCAAATTTTGGCGGATTCTGGTGATAATAATAATCACCGCGATCCTCCAACCGATTCTAGCGATTCAGAGGCATCATCAGACGCATAATTAGAGATGGAGGTTCCAAAGAAGCTTAGTGATTACTCACAACCCAAGCTTACATATTTTCCACATCTCACCCCTACTCCGGCTCTTGATGGGGTTCAATTCAAAATTAAACCTCAGTTTATAACGATGATAGAGAGGAATCAATTTAGTGGAGCCAAGGGTGAAGACCCAAATCTTCACATTGTCGACTATTGTCAATATTGCAACACCATCAGGCAAGCTAGGGTCACTCAGGACCAAATCAGGGAGATTCTCTTTCCCTTCTCTTTAACTGGAAAAGCTAAATTGTGGTTTAATGGCTTAAATAGAACTGCAATCGGTATAACTTACTGGGAAACTCTTATTTTGAATTTCTATAACAAGTATTATCCTGCAGAGAGAACAACCGTACTATGGAGTGCGATTCAGAACTTTGCCCAAAAAGCCGATGAATCTTTATACGAGGCTTGGGAGAGGTTCAAGGATCTACAAAGAGACTGCCCCCACCACAATTTAGCATAATGGCAGTTAATCCAAGCCTTTTATAACGGCCTTGGAAATTCTTCTCGAATAATTTTAGATTCTGCAGCTAGTAGGAGATTTATGAATCTTGATGTTGAAGATGCAGGTCAGGTTATTGAAGACATGGCGATACACAATTCTCAATATGGGAATCCTAGAGGATTTGCTAACAAGGGGAAACATAGTGTTGACTCTATATCCTTTTTGCAAGCTCAACTGACCTCTATATGCCAAAAATTAGATAATCTGAGCACTGCTAATGTAGCTAATGTTTCTGCGATTCATAATAATTCTAATGAGGCTTTCTGTGAAAATTGTGGTATTATAGGTCATTGGGAACAAGATTGCAGGAGTTCCGTGGAGCAAGTTAATGCCTTTCAAGCTTATAGGCATAATAACCCATACTCCAACACTTACAATCCTGGGTATCGGAACCATCCGTACCTTTCCTATCGGAGTACTAATGTTCAGAATCCACCACCACAAGAACCACAGGCGCCACAACAACAGCAACAGAAATATTACCATCCCAATGCTAGCTAGAAGAACTTACCACAACAACCTTCCTCATCTTCTGACCCTTCTCTGGTGGAAATTAGAGCAATGTTGGTTAATATGCAAAAGCACATGGAGAGTAGAGATGCAACAATTGATCAAATTTTAGCACATAATAAAATTGTAGATAATCAAATTGTGCAACTTTGCGCTATTCTACAAGCCCGCCAACAGGGAGCTCTGCCGGCACAGCCGACCAGGCCTACAGATCAAGCATTTGCAATTACTCTAAGGAGTGGTTCAAACTATGAAGGGCCCTCTATGCCCAGAGTTGATGAACCTGTTTTATTAAACAATGCTAAACTTGATTCTGTTAAACCAAATAATGTAGTTAATAGCCCTGCAGGGCTAAAGGATAGTACTAACATATCTAATTCTACATTGCACGATACGACTCCAGAGAAGGTGGCTACTCTAGGTAAGAGCAATAATTCTCCAAAGCCAATTATCAAACTTCCATTCCCCAATCGTCAGTTGAAGACAAACTTGGATAAGCAGTTTGGTAAATTCCTGGAGGTGGTAAAAGATTTCAAGGTAACAGTTCCCTTCACTGAATTAATCACACAAATCCCCTCGTATGCAAAATTTATGAAAGAAATATTGACGAGGAAAAGGTCTATTAGTGAGGTAGAGACAGTAGCTTTCACTGCAGAGTGTAGTGTCGTACTTCAAAATAAGTCTCCACCCAAATTAAAAGATCCGGGTAGTTTTTCTATCCCTTGTCGTATTGGCAATATCTTGATTGATAATGCATTATGTGATTTGGGTGCTAGTGTTAGCGTCATGCCATTATCTGTGTGTTCTAAGTTGAATATGGGTAAATTAAAAACTACCAATATAACTCTACAAATGGCCGACCGTTCTTTCAAATACCCTTTAGGTGTTTTAGAGGATGTCCCCGTTAGAGTAGGTAAATTTTATAAACCTGTAGATTTTGTTGTTCTTGATATGGCTGAGGATATGCAAACCCCGATTATTTTGGGTAGACCATTCCCTAACACTGCAGGAGCAGTCATAGATGTAAGAAGTGGTAAGTTAACACTATCAGTAGGGAATGATAAAGTTATTTTCAATCTTAATAATACCCCTAAAAGCTCAATGACTGAGGAGAAATGTTTCAGTGTTAATGTAGTTGAGAATTATTCTAACAAGCCCCAAGCTCTTGAAAAAGATCCCTTGGAGGTGGTATCTTGTGTTGCATCCCTTTCAGATGAGATAGACAAATGGAAGAGGGAAGTCGATGCAATAGAAAGAGCACTCTACACTGTTTGTCTTGGTTTCGAGGATGAAAAGGTGGAACCGATCAAGCAAGTTGTGCGGTTTGAGCCTACGGTAAGTGTTTCGCCAGATCGAGTTGCAAGTGTTGAATGCAATGACAATTTGAAGCAATCCTCGATCAAAGAAGGATCTTTGGTGCGTAGCATTGAATAACCCCTTACCAAGTCAAGGAGGATCCACCCGATAAGGTGAATTGGCGTCCCACAGGGTATGTCAGGAAGCGGCGTCGTAGCCTAAACACCGCTAGACCGGGTGAGAAACCACCCGATCAAGCGTTAGGCCAAGGGTCTTAGTTATTACACTGTGGTAAGAGGGTCGTGCGGGACCTAGATAAACCAGCGCTTTGCGTGAGGCAACCCGTATTTCCTGCTTTCTAGACTAATTCTTTATTTTATTTTTATTTTTATTTTTACTTTTTCTTAGAGAGGTGAGGAGAGTGAATTTTACCTTTCATGAGTGTTTTTGTACAGGTTTAGATCCCATAGCACGGAGGTTTCAAGAGAAAAAAAAAGTTAGGCGAAGAAAGAGAAGCTCCAGGTTGGGTACGGGCCCGATCGGGCAAGGCTCGCCCGATCGGGCGCGCACCTAAGGGCCAAAGATCAAAATTAAGGCTCGCCCGATCGGGCGCGCAATATTGATTTAATCGGAGCTTAATTTCGCCCAATCGGGCAAGGAGTCCCGATCGGGCGCGTAAGTCAGGGAAGAAATCGAGGGAAATTTCGCCCGATCGGGCGGAATTTTGGAGAAATCGAGTGCCACAAAAAGAAATATCGGGCGAAGCTCGCCCGATCGGGCGAGAAAAAGGGCGATTTCCAGGTTTGAGTTCGCGCCCGATAGGTCGGAGCTCGCCCGATCGGGCACGCACTTTGCAAATTGGCATTAACCACCTTCGCCTGATCGGGCGCGCCTTTTTATTCCGGGGTTTTAAATCTCTCTCTCACTTTCTCTTTTCTCTTTCTTTCTTACTTCTTCTTTCTCCTTTACACTTTCTGTTTCTAAAACCTCCATTTTCACACCTTCAACTACACCTTCAATCCAAGATCTCCTCAAATTCACCTATCAAAACCTCAAATTTCTTACATATTCTTAATCCTCACATCTTCCTCTACATTTTCCACCTATTTTCTCCCACTTTCTCTCATACTTCCTTCAAACCCTTAGAGAGAGAAAGCTCCAAACACCAAAATTTTCCACATATAATGGCCTCAAAACATTCAAGGACACAAAGGGGTGAAAGTTCGAGGGCACCACAACTAACGGTCAACCCGGACCTTCAAATTCCAGGATGGGAGGAGGTTGTCATCACCTCGGAGGAGCAACGGGCTAGGATGTTAAACCTCATTGATCGACAGGTAATCTCTACCTATTTTATTCATCATCCCACACTAGCTAGACTAGGTTTAGATAAATATGTGAAAAAATTGTTCAAAGGTATAGACATGAGTGGTTTCTTTCAAATGTGCCATGATACGTATGACTGTTTAACATTAGAATTTATTTCAAGTTTTAATGTTATTAAAATGAATGCACTAATCACTCATGTACAATTCTGATTATTAAACAACGATGTGAGACTAACTATTAAAGAATTCGGAAAGTTGTTTGATTTGAAATCGGATAAATCGATTGAACCCTCTCAAGACCAGACCTCCGTGGTCTACAAAAGGCTAATTGGGGAGGATTTGGTTAACCTCCAACATGCCAAAGTGATGTGGATTAAACATCCCGTCCCAAAATTTTGGCAAAGATTTGCCGGCCTCACTATTTTTGGGAGGCATGAACCGGCAAATGTGAGGAGAGATGAATTGGAACTTTTGGCATCCTATGTAATTCCCAATGCTGAAAAATTGAACATACCTCATAGGATAGCCAATCACTTCCAAAGGGCGGCCAATACGGCCGAGGCTAGTAGGTCTAGGGCACCTATTTATTTTGGGGGGTTAGTGACCCACATTGCCAAAAAACACCTAGGTTGGAACCCGGATGGGCATAGGAAAGTTGTAGGATCAAACCTCATGGACCTAGCCTATTTAGGGAGTCTAAACTGGGTGCAACCCGTGGGGGGTGATACTTGGTGGATAGTCCACCGACAATCGGGTAGGAGGGACCAAGCCTTCACCTTACCCAACCCCACTTTGACCAAATTTGAGAAGGGGAAGCCTTCTTATACTTTCGAGATTAACGGTCAAGGTGAGGTCCAACCACCTCACCCTTCACCACAACCCCACCAATCTCCCCTAGACCACTCCCCCACTCACCATTCACCACACTACCCACCACCTCCACCCTTCACCTATGGTATACCCACTTCCTCGGTCGACTATAACATCGACCCCAATGCCCCTTATGACTTTTCGGCTTTTAGGAGCCAATTAGACCGTATCGAGATGGGGCAAGGGAGAGTTGAGGGTCTGATGCAAAACCTAGATTCTAGGTTAAGCACCTTGGATGGGCGGGTAGGACACATAGAGAGGAACCTCGGGAGGGGTCTATACCCCATGTATGATGATTATGCCCGTCGGGGGGCTATTCCCCCCGATTCACTTGTTCCCGATTGGTTCCAATACCCCCAAGGAGGGTATTCTCACCCTGGTGCGTATGGTACTTATGTGGACTACTCTTCAGTCCACGGATATGGGGGTGACGCTCCTTTTAGGGGTATGGGGGGGAATGTGAACCCTAACTACTTTGCAGGTGGTTCGGGTTATGGTGGTGCTGGACCGAGCCAGGGTAGTGCCGGCTCGAGCCATGGAGAAGGATATGAGAGGATAGATGACGATGAGGAGTAGCTCCTCCTAGCTACCCTCCCAAGTCAATGAGGGCATTGCTTGATTTGGCTTGGGGGAGATTTCTTGTATATATGGTAACTTTCTTTCTCTTTTCTCTATTTATTTCTTTCCTAGTGTAGTTTTTATTGCTTTCTTATATATGAAAAATACAAAAAAAATTGAAAAATAAAAAAATCCAAAAATACGTTCCAATGAATTGTAAATTATGCTTCCCTGTGCCCCTTATTTGAGAAAATTGTTTTGATTCTTGGTATTTGATGATAGGCATTGTGGATTTGTTGGTCATGATTTGAAGTTTAATTGCTTGGATTCCTAAACATGCGTCAATTTTGCCAACTACTTGTGAATGTAGTGCTTGACTAGTTGATTTGGTTAGGAAATGTGTAATAGTTTTATAATTCCTGGTATGTCAATGAATTTGAGTATTGATTTGCAACTATGAGTAGTGTTTCATGACTTGTTATTATGCACATGAGGAGGACGAAGTCGTTCATTCTTTTAGGTAGCCTTTAGAGTATTAGATACATTTGTTCACTTCTTGTTACCCATGTTGTTGCTTGTGCCCTTTCATTGTTTATTTATCCACATTACAAGCCTATATGAGCCCCATTGGTTACTAGTCCCAAGCTTGGCTTGGGGGAGCTATTAGTTGGTGAGGTGAGGGAGTTGTGGTGTGCATATTATTTGCACAATGTGGGAATAAAAGAAGAGTGATTGTTCTCTGATTTTTGATTGGAAAATATTGATATGTTGTGTTTCAAAGTTGAAATTTCCAATATGAGTTGAAAAGAAAAAAAAGAGCAAAAGAAAAAATTTTAATGCTCAAATGTTCTATTTGAAGGTTGTTAAAAAAAAAAGAAAAAAATTCAAGTTGAAAAAAAATGAGTTCAAAGTTTGTATTTCACTCAAGTTCTACATTATCATATTTTTATGAGTGAATTTTGTAAGTGTTGGGATTGTTTATGATGATTGGAGTTGTATTTGGTGGTTTTTGTTGGAGTTAGTTATGTTGTTGGAGATGTATGATCATCATTTATTTTTGATCATGGGTTTATTAAGATTTGGCTCCCTTAATGCATAGCTTTTCTCTCACATACTCCCAAATTTATCCTACCCTTTACCCTAGCCTTACATTACAAGCTTTAAACACCTTCTGACCTTGTGCATAGAAGTTGTGTAAATGTGAAAGTGTTGTTTATCAATGCAAGTTATGATTTGACATATTTTGAGTCGACTAGTAGGTTGAGCGTTCATTGTTTTATACACACGAGAGTGTGAGATGGGTGGGCATTGTTCACAATTAAAGGGGTTGGTTGGAGAGCGATCGAGTACATCTTTTACTCGCCACATAAATCAGAGTTGAGTGTGTGAGCACTAGTCTTGAATTCTATATGCTCTTGTGGTTTGCTCTATTTGACAATTGTTGGGGAGGAAGGGTGATTAGATGAATAAGATTGATTGATGTTGAAGCATGTTCATTAGATTTGCCTTGAATCGTTTGTGCTTGATTTGATTATTGGGGTGAAGTATGTTTTATATGTTCATTGATGAGCTCTTTGCTTAGGGACAAGCAAAGGTTTGGCTTGGGGGAGTTTGATATGTCCATTTTATATAGTAATTTACCCTCGTCCCTTTGTCATAATTAGTAGTGTTTTTGGCTCTTTCAAGCCACTTTTATTACTAATTGTTGTTTTCTAGTGTTTTTGTAGTTTTAGTTGTATTTTACAGGAAATTGCATTCTTGGAGCATTTTCCCGGGTTTTATGGATCAACTACGGAAGCTAGAAGGACACGACCACTTTTGAAGCCCAGGATCGGTGAGAGCCGATGATTAAGGGCTCGGTATGAGACACCGAGGTTATTGGATCGTTTAATCAAGACCCGATGAGGAAACTTAGATTGGGCCGAGGAATCGAGCCCAATCGAAATCCGAGCCTCGAAGAAGAAGACCGGGCCCGATCGGGTAATCTTGCGCCCGATCGGGCGAGCGCGCATAAAAAGAGCACCAGCAAGAAGGCGCGCTCGATCGTGAGCGTTAGCTCGATCGGGCGCGGCTGCCCAGATGAATCGTGAAGAAAAAGGCGGGCCCGATCGGGCGGCTCTTCGCCCGATCAGGCGCGTGGTTTCTCAAGACCTGATTAGTTAGTTTTAATTTTATTTTAGGGAATGTTTAATTACGAGATTTGTACGTAATTTTGGATTACCTTCTTTCTTAGATTTTCTCTCTCTACTTAGGATTTTTCTCTCTCTTATCTTTTCTCTCAACTCTTGTTCTTAATTACTTTATTAATTCCAGATTCGTTTGGTAACTATTTCTCTTCTCTTAATCTTAGTTATTTATTCTATTCCCTTGATTATGTCTTACTTCATTGCTTTGATTAGTTTAGTTTTTACCATGTGTGAGTAGTTTTATTTCTAGGGTTTATGGGGATCCATGAATAATATGAAGGGGTAATTTATTGTTGTTAATTATCAATGCTAGATTAATTTCCTATTGATTGATTTAATGATCTGTGATTAGATTAGGCCTGATCTTTTATGCATGAGTTTGACAATATTGATTCGAGATTCGACAGATGAGAATTGATGTTTAGGTCTAGTTTCAATAGGCAGGTTAATTTATAAATGGTTAAGTCGAGATTCGAAAGATGAGATTTAATACCGGTAAATTAATTGTGTGATTATAATACGTTGCGAAATCCCTTTATAATCTGATTGATGTATGCATTGATGAATGATTATTATATTCTACCCTGAAATATTATTTATTGGTGAACCTATGCCCTAAATCCTTTTATATATTATTTTCTCCTTATTCTTGATCTCTGTAGTTTAGTTTATTATTCAAATATAAATATTGGTTATTTCATAATCTAGATTATATTAGTTAATTAGGAATAGAAAGACTCGTTTCTCTGTGGATTCGACCTTACTTCCCTATTTGCATTAGTTAGAGGATTTAGGTATTACTTTTCATTTGGGGATACGACTTTACCCTGTCAAAAAAAAAGAAAATAAGAAAGTAGGCAAGAAAAGGGACACAATGGGTTAAAAGGCAAGCGTACGATTCGTCTTAAGATTTCGTGAAGATTCCGTCATTATGTGAGCCAAAATACGGAAATAAATCTAACTCACATACTGCGACAGGGGAGATGCGCGCAACTGCGTGAGTTGCGCGCGGCTGTCACGCGCATGTGAATTAGTTGCGCGTGGATGTCGCGAGCAACTCTTGAGTTGCGCGCGCCACCTGTTGGTGAACTTTCCTTTAAGCTGAATTTGCCGAAAATTTGCCCCTCTTTGGTCTATTTAAACGTGGTTTCGTGTAGGCTTTTGATCATCTCGCATTCATTCGCTTAGTAATATAAGAAACTAAAAAGAATTTTTCTCTCTAAATTCTCATCCTCTTTTTTTTTGAACAATGGTGAAGACCTTTGAACAACGTTTGAAGCAACGGGTCACTTCCCTTTCAACCGAGGACAAACTAGCTTTCAAAATTTACCACCTAGACCCTCTATTGAATTATATGCAACTAGTGGTTAACTTTTATTTTCTTCATGCCGCAGTCAACCATTGGGACTCTAACAACCATCTTTTCTTGTTTAAAGGGGACAAAATTGTCCCCCTACCCGGTGAGTTTGAGGCCTTGCTAGGTTTCCCTACAGATACTCTCCCTGTGACTTATTCGCCTACATTATCGGATCCCAAACCTATATTCCAAAGATTTTTTGGCTTGTCCTACAATGATATGACCAACATTGGAACTGAAGAAGGTGTGAACTTGATTCAATTTATTGAACATTTTGTCGCCCCTCGTGACAACATGACTAAACAACGCTTTAAAATTCGTGCTTTATGTCATTGTCTTATTGTTAATTGTTTACTTAGGACAGTCAAAGAATACGGAGATTATTCCATGGTCTCCATAGTAGAGCAAATAGAGGGATGTCATTCACCCGCTCTTTTGGCTTTGGCGGAAACTGTTCTATGTTTGAATCACCTTAGAGGAGACCCTAACGAAAACGGTTTCACGGGAAGTCCACTCCTATTATACGTATGTTTTTTTTCATCGTTTATTAGCGCAAGTTACGAAGTTGCACTGGCAAGACCAGCGTAATCTTTTGTGTTGTGCGCGGATGGCGCGCACAACTAGTTTTGATGCGCGGATGGCGCGCACAACTAGTTTTGATGCGCGCGCCACCTGCTTGTGTAAGAAATCGCAAACTGATTTTTTCTTTTCTTTTTTTTTAGATTTGGCTCATGGAGCATTTGCGAATTGTTGATCAGCCACAAAACCTTAAGGCTAATGGAGTAAGGACATTCCCTAGACGTCGAAACCTTTATAAGCATAAGAATGAAGAGGAATGGACGTTGTTTTTTGTCATGGGGTTCCTAACATACGTTTTGTTATTCCTTGGTGGAACATAAATAGTATGATTGGGAATAGTCTGAATTGCCCTTACATTAGGCTTTTAGGCCTATCTAGTACTACTTATATTTTTCCTTGCAGGGCAATGAGACAATACGGGATGAAACAAATTATTCCCCCGCAAGATTGTGATGCCCCTAAAGATATGACTTTAAAACCCGAGCGAATTTTTCGTTGGATGGAGTATTGGTCAAGTCTTCCTAGATGGGTTGTATAAAATTAAACTGCGAGTATTGCATTATCTTCCTTTTACAAAGCTTGGATGAATGCGGCGGATAAGGGCGAATTAAACAAGGCTCGATCTCAATATCAAGCCGTCACGGCTCGCAATCAACCTAAGCCCTTGATGCATTCGGCCACCACCACTCCTCCTAGTGGCCAAAACAAAGGGGTGAGAAGAAGATTAGACTTCTCATCTCCTAAGGCGAGTTCGAAGGAAATAAAAAGGAAGGCTCCTTCCAAACCCGCACAACGAGGTGTGATAATCAAGGAACCTTCGCAACAAACTCAAAAAAAGGCTCTAACAAAAGCTTCGGAAAAGGGAAAAAGGTTGAAAAGACCCCAATTCAAAAATTGAAGAACAATGTATGGGTTAAGAAGAAGAGCGTAGGAGAAAGCTCTAAGGCATCTGAAAATACTGCGATGGAAACTACCCCTCCATCGTCCGTGACAATTGAGGACATAGTAAAACCTTAGAGTGTTACACAGTTTCACCATTAGTTTTAAATTGAATAAAGTGTAATCACTATTGTGTTTTTTTTCTTTTACAATCTAGTTCAACAATGTCTCTCTTTTCTTTGAAATTTGAATGAAATAAAATGAGCTTTATATTTTTATATTTTGATATGACCAAATCATAAAGATTGCCTACGTATTCGCATTACGAAATCAGGTCTTTGCGTAGTTCTAACGTTTTTTTTATTATGTATTTGTTTATTTTTCTTTAATCTCTTAGGTAGAAATTAAATGAAAAATTAATAAAACCTTTTTTCAAAAGAATTAAATCAAAGTTTAATTTTATTTTCCGAGTATATGTTATATTTAAGAAACACCCTATTTTTGCCGCAAGTAGAAGTCGCAACTTCATTCAAACGTAAAAGTTCGGGTTCGCAGTTTGTCATCAAGTGGCGTGCGCAAAATCTGTAGTTCCGCGAGCCTGTCGCGCGCAACGAAATCTGTTGCGGTTGATATCCGAGCGCAACTATTCCAGTTGCGCGCGACACCTGTGCTACGAATGTCTCGATTTTTTTTTAAAATAAAAATTCTGTACTATTACCCCCCCCCCAGTGTGAAGATTTTTTCGTGATGTTCGAAAAAATTTGAACACTTAGAACGGTTTTATTATTTCTAAATTACCCCCCAAGTGTTATGTATTTTACCGTGTTATTCGGTAAAATGCATAATGCTTAGAATCTTTCAATTGAATGCTTAATTAAAATTGGTTGTATGAGTGAACAAGTTTATCCGGATTTTATATGTAATATTTCTTAAGTCGATCAATGTTTATTAATTGGAGAATTTCATCTCCTTCAATATCCATTAATCTGATGGCTCCTCCTGATAGGATTTCAATTGCGGTAGGGACCTATCCAATTGGGTTTGAATTTCCCTCTTAGATCGGTTGGTGGACCCCTAACCTCCTTTAGTACAAAGTCACCTTCTTTTATATTTCTGGGTTTGACTCTTTTATTGAAATGACGCGCAATGCGCCTTTGGTAGACTTGTACATGATGCAAATCTCTTAATCGTCGTTCATCGAGGAATAAAAGCTCTTCATACCTCGCCTTACCCATTCAGCTTCCGGTAGCTTACTTTCAAGTACGATGTGTAGGGATGGTATTTCCAGTTCGACTGGTTGAACTGCGTCCATTCCGAAAACTAAGGAGTATGGAGTTACTCATATTGATGTTCATATAGTCGTTCTATAACCCCACAATGCAAAGTGTAGTTTATTCGGCCAGTCTTTATAATTTTCTGCCATTTTCTTAATGATGACTGTTATATTTTTATTTGCCGACTCTACAACTCCATTCATTTGAGGTTTGTATGGGGATGAGTGATGATGTTTTACTTTATAACGAGTTAAGAGGGTATCGACTTCAGCTTTGAATTAAGATCCCTAATCACTAATTAGTTCATGTGGAACTCCATATCTACAAAATATGTTTCGTTCGAGAAACTTTGCGACATGTTTAGAAGTGATATTCACGTAAGAAGCAGCCTCAATCCACTTAGTGAAGTAGTCGATGGCTACTAATACGTACTCGTGCCCTCCTGCTCCTGTTGGAGAGATTTTTCCAATTATGTCAATTCCCAAAGTTGAAAAAGGCCAAGGGAAAGTGAGATTGTATAATTCGGATGGTGGAAGGTTTGTAATTAGCGAATATTTGGCACTCTGGGCAATCATGTTCCACAGTGGACCAATAGTTCCCTTGTCGTGAAATTATTTTTGAAAGCATTTTACCATTCATGTGAGGTCCACAAACACCTTTGTGGGTATTTTCCATAAGGCGTGTGGCTTTCGGTTGGTCTATGCACAATAAACTTTGACCATTAGGTCCTTTTTTGCATAATTGACCATTTAATAAACCATATTGGGCCGCAAGTGTTCGTAAGGCTTGTTGGTCTTTCGATGAAGTATTTTCGGGATATGTGCCATGGGTAATATATTGGAGGATACTGGAATGTTGATCATTGAGGCTAATTTTTCTAGCGCATCAGCAAATTGATTGTCATCCCTTGGGAGATATTTAAAATCAATGTGTTCAAAATGCTCGATGAGTTGCTCTAGGTGTGCTTGGTATAATATCATTGTGGAGCTCTTTATTTTCCATTTTTTTAGTATATGATTTATAACCAAACTGGAGTCTCCATATACCTCTAATTTTTGCACACCTATGCCAGGTACTGCTTCTAATCCAATAATGCACGATTCACATTCTGCGGCATTATTAGTAACCTCAAAGTCTAGTTTGACAGAGATTGGAGTATGTGCTCCCTATGGACTTATGATTAACACTCCTATGCCACATCCGTTTTGATTAGACGCACCGTCGAGGTACATTACCCATTTGTCGTCTTGTGTCATGAGAATCTCTTCATCCGGAAGATGAGTAGTTTCTGCACGACTTGTTTGAATTGGATGTTGTGCCAGAAAGTCGGAAATTACTTTTCCTTTCATTGATTTTTCAGGAATATATTTTAACTCAAATTCGGCTAACATCACTAACCACTTAGATATCCTTCCTTGTATGGGTGGTTTTTCAAACAAATATTTTATCGGATTTTGTTGAGAAATCACATGAGTAGTGTGTGGTAACATGTAATGTCGTAATTTTTTGGTTGCCCACACTAATTCTAGGCTTGTCTTTTCCAAGGTGCTACATTTTGTTTCATATTGGATGAATTTTTTACTTATGTAATATAATGCACGCTCGACTTTTTCTACCTCTTGTGCTAACATGGCGCTTGTGGCTGTGTCTGTAACTGTAATGTATAGCCTAAGAGGTAGTTTGGGTACTGGTGGTGCTAAAATTGGTGGACTTTTGAGATAATCTTTGATTTTCTCAAAGGCCTTTTGGCATTGATTGTTCCATTCATGTTTCTCCTCTTTTTTCAATTTTTTAAATATTGGCTCACAAGTCATAGTTAATTTGTTGATAAACCAACTAATGTATTGTAGTTTGCCAAGGAATCCCCTAATTTATTTTTCTATTTGAGGGGGAGGCATGTCAACAATTGCCTTTATTTTAGAGGGATCGATCTCGATGCCACGTGTTCTTACTACGTATCCGAGTAACTTGCCAGAAGTTACTCCGAAGGCGCATTTTTGTGGATTCAATCGCATTTTGTATTCTTTTATGCGAGTGAAAATTTTGCGTAAAGCTTTTATATGCCCCATTCGATCTTTGGACTTCACGATCATATCATCCACATACACTTCTATTTTTTTATGCATCATATCATGCAAGAGAGTCTTAGCCGTTCTTTGGTACGTAGCTCCTGCATTTTTTAAACCAAATGGCATGACCATGTAGTAATACATACCCCAAGGGGTGACAGGGTAAAGTCGTATCCCCTAATCAAAAATAATTCCTAAATCCTCTAAATAAAGCAGATAGGGAAGTAGGGTCGATCTCCACAGGGAAACAAGTCTTTCTATTCCTAATTAACTAATATAATCTAGAATATGAAGTAATCAATATTTATATTTGAATAAGAAACTAAACTACTAAGATTGAGAATAGGGAGAAATCAATATATAAAAGGATCTAGGGCATAGGTTCACCAATAAATAATACTCCAGGGTAAAACATAATAATCAATCATTGACATTGCATAAATAACATGATTAACAGGATCTCGCAATTTATTAATCATCATAGATCTAACAGGCTCTCGCAATTTACTAGATCTAAGTTCTTATTGAAAATAGCCTTTAATATCAAATTAACATCTGCTCGATTCATCAATTCAATATTGCTATACTTTTACAAGCCGCAATTGTAAAGCGTTAAAACAATTCAATAAGAAATTATCATGCAATACCAATAATTAATAATAGTCAATCATCAATGCATCAATTAACTAGATTGTAAAGGGCTTTCCCTACGTATTACAATCACAGAATTAATCTACCGGTATTAAATCTCATCTCTCGAATCTCGACTTAACCATTTATAAATAAATCTGCCTATTGAAAGTAGACCTAAACATCAACTCTCATATGTCGAATCTCGAATCAATGTTGTCAAACACATGCATAAAAGATCAGGCCTAATCTAGTCACAGAGCATTAAATCAATCAATAGGAAATCAATCTAGCATTGATAATTAACAATAAAAAATTACCCCTTCATATTATTTATGGATCCCCATAAACCCTAGAAATAAAACTACTCGCACATAATAGAAACTAAACTAATCAAAGCAATAAAGCAAGACATGATTAAAGGAATAAAATAAACAACTAATATTAAGAGAAGAGAAATCGTTACCAAACTAATCTGTATTAATGGAAATTAATTAAGAACAAGAATTGAGAGAAAAGTTAAGAGAGAGAAAAATCCTCAGTAGAGAGAGAAATTCACAGAAAGAAGATCCTCAAAATTCCGTACAAAACTCGTATATAAACTAAACTAATAAGGTCCTATAGAAACACGCGCCCGATCGGGCCCGTCTTTTTCTTCAGGACCCATCGGGGCAGCCGCGCCCGATCGAGCTAACGCTCTCTTATGCGCGCCTGCCCGATCAGGCGCAAGCTTGCCCGATCGGGCCCGGTCTTCTTCTTCGAGGCTCAGATTTCGAATGGGCTTGATTCCTCGGCCCAATCTAAGTTTCCTCATTAGGTCTTGATTAAACGATCCAATAGCCTCGGTGTCTCATACCGAGCCCTTAATCATCGGCTCTCACCGATCCTGGGCTTCAAAAGTGGTCGTGTCCTTCTAGCTTCCGTAGTTGATCCATAAAGCCCGGGAAAATGCTCCAAGAGTGCAATTTCCTGTACAATACAACTATAACTACGAAAACACTAGATTACACAAATTAGTAATAAAAGTGGCTCGAAAGAGCCAAAAACACTACTAATAATGACAAAGGGAAGGGGGTAAATTACTATATAAAATAGACACATCAAGGGGTAATAAAGCATGTCTTTTCTTCGTCTTCTTTTGCCATTAAAATTTTGTTGTAACCTGCGTATCCATCTATAAAGGATAACATTGCATGTTCAGTCGTGTTATCTACCAATATATCAATATGTGGGAGAGGAAAATCGTCTTTAGGGCTTGCTTTATTAAGGTCCCTAAAGTCGACACACATACGAACTCTTCCATCCTTTTTAGGGACTGAGACGATGTCCGCTACCCATTCTGGGTAATTACATACGCGAATAAAACCTGCGTCCAACTGTTTTTGTACTTCTTCTTTTATTTTTAATGCGACATCAGGTTTCATTCGTCAAAGTTTTTGTTTTACTGGTTTAGAGGTAGGGTTCAAGGGAATGGTATGTTCCGCAATTTCCCTATCTATTCCAGGCATGTCCTTGTATGACCAAGCAAACACGTCTTCGAATTCTTTGAGCGTCGATATGAGGGTCGATCGCTCTTCCGGATTTAGAGTTAAGCCAATTTTGACTTCTCTTTTATTTTCGTTAGTTCCTATATTAACTATTTCAGTTTCTTCAACGATGGGTTTCTTTTGTTCTCATTCATTCATTAGTACAACCAATTTATTAATGTTATCCATCTTCATTAGATTGATTGTTATAGCATTCAAAAGATTCAAGAGAAGGCATATACTCGGAAATAAAGCTCGTATTATTAAAATCAAAAGAGAATACATCAAGAGAAGAATCCATTTTGGGATCTTTGTTCTTAGTACTAGAAAAAAAAGACTCAGTAATGGCCACAAGGCCTAGATTTTCAGCTTCCCTAGAGTCTATGATAGATTCATCATACGATTCTTCAAACATCTTCCCTTCGCTTGTGACGATTTTCAGCTTATCGCCTTTGTGATTGGTGCATTTGGAAGACTTCCTCCATCCATGCTCAAGAGTTTCATTTGAAAGGGTTATCAACAAGGTTGGGTCAAAAGCTTCATCTTGAATGGCATTTTGATTGGTCATTGTAGTGACATTATTTTTCTCTAGTCCAAATAGCAAGTTAAATGCTTGCCCATCATAGCACCCTGAAGTTGGGTGTTTTGATTTAACGATGCCAAGATCATCATCCAAGAAGTAGCAATCATGAAATATTTCAAATCTAGGCTTCTTGATTCCTTCCAGAACTAAGGGTTCTAGAAAGTCATAGCATGGGTAATCCTCTCCCTCCCTAATGAATTGTCCATTAAGGGTTTTTTTGGTAGGATGGGAGTAAAGTGATTATCCCTTTCTTATTATTGTCTCTACGTGCTTTGTTTTTTGCATCGTGAGATTCCAATTCTTCTTTGGTTGGTTTATATCCCAATCCAAAGGAGAAGCTTTTCTTTGGGATAGGAAGTAAGAGAGATTTCTTTATTCCTATTCCCAAAGGCATCCCAGGAAAGTAACTACTCTTGAGTAAGATATTTTTTACTATCCAAGTGGAATATGGATCAAGCTTGGATGGTTCTTCAAAGTCTTCTTTCATTTCAATTGTGTAGATAGGCTCCGCGGCGAATCCCTACATGTCCTCTTTATCATTATCATGGTTTATTTCTAAGAGTGATTGATCATTTATTGCTATTTTGAGTGGAGAAGCATGTATAGTCATAGGAAGCCCTTGATAGTTCAACCTAATCATTTGATGAAGTGAGGATGGTATTGCACCAATCTCATGTATCCAAGGACGTCCAAGTAAAAGGTTGAATGTAGGTTTTATGTCCATAACATGGAATTCAACCATCTTTTGAATTGGGCCTGTGGTAATTAGTAGCTTAACAGTTCCACACACCAATCTTCTCGAATTGTCATAGGCCCTAATGCTTTGTGTTGTTGATTGAAAATCTTTTTCTGGATTTAGGCCTAAGTATTTTGTCGTTCGTAATGGGCATACGTTTACAGCTGACCTATTGTCTACCAAAGTTAGAGGGATATTGTACCCCTTACACCCCACAGTTAAGTATAATGCATTGTTGTGGGTAGTGTCTTTTGAAGGCAAATCATCATTAGTGAAAATGATTGATTTGTTGGATTTCTCGCTAGTAAGCAAGCTAACGAGATCCTGAGGGGTTGTGTCTGTGCTTACAGACAAAGCCGTTAGAGCGTTCATGAGAGAATTCCTATGTTCTTTAGAAGTAATTAGGAGTTCCCAAATGCTAACATTCGCCTTGGATTGACAAAGTTGTTTAACCAATGGATCTTCCACCTCAAGTGGAGGTGGTATTGGATTTTCTACTTGACCTTGAGTTTGGTTTTGTGTGGTCGAAGATCCATTTGGTGGTGGTGCTTGGTAGACTCGCCTAGAACGAGTTAAATGATCTATCTCGTTTAGGTTAGTTGTAGGACTCACAAACCAACTTTCTTCTAGAGGCTTTGGATGTGCCTCCATTTCAAGATGTTCCATGAGTTGTGCTTGAAGCCATAGTTCATCCAAGGAGAGATTCGATAATTCTTGCGATTTCCCCAAGAAATGATCCCAATCAAGCCCTCCATTTGTTTCATTTTGTAAACAAGATGGAGGTGGGACAACGGCATACTTAGAGACATATAAGTCTTGAAAGTTGTCGTCCCATAGTCTACATACATTATTAGTTGCTCCTATGAGTATTGTAGATAGAGGTTCTCCTATAGGTGTGATATAGTCCAAAGGATTGAACATATCACTTCCCATATGGTCCTCATTGATGTGAAACACACCCAAGGGGGATGCATTATTGTTAGGTTTAGGTGTGGGAATTTTCCCATCGTCTACTAAATATTGTATTTTGTGCTTCAAGACATAGCAACGTTCAGTATCATGTCCAACACCTCTATGATAAGCACAATAAGCATTACCATCCCATTGAGGAAATCTTCTTTCTGGTAGAGTGGGTGGTGTTGGTGCAAGTAAGCCTTTTTCATTTAATTTTTCTAACAATTCTTTATAGCTTACAAGAAATGGAGTAAATTTTCTTTCTTTTGTCCATCTTTTTCTAGGATCATCATATCGATTTGTGTGATTGTATTACATAGTAGTCGAATATACATCAATAAAGGATGATGCATTATCATTCCCCTTCTTGTAGTTATTCTTAGGTTGATGATGATGATGAGGTTTGTTTGCTTTTTCTTTAGCAAGATCATCTTCAATCCTAGTAGCCACAGAATAGACCTTTTGAAAAGTGTCTAAACCAAGGTAACATAGATGTTTGTTGTAATTTTCATGACAGTTGTCAATGAATTTTTGTACTAACTCGAGTTCAGGAGGCCTTTGGGCAAGGTGGGCCACCTTTTCTCGCCATCTACCATTAAAAGCAAGGAAACCTTCATTGTCGCCTTGCTTAAGCATCTCGATTTCACGTAAAGTTGATTTACACTCTACGTTACTCTCATATTGGGTAATGAAAGCCGAAACTACATCTTCCCATGTTGCTTTGATTTTTGGATCTAGCCCATCGTATCACTCTCTCGCGGTTGGGTCTAGGGATAAAGGGAATGTCAAAGCATAAAGCTTAGGATTAACTCCCTTTAATGCCATAGTGCCAGTAAAACACATTAAATGATTTTGTGGATATTGGTCACCTTAAATATTGGCAAGTCCGTTGCTACGAACTTTTGCGGTAAAGAAAGTCCTGGGGGAGGAGCAAACTTTTCTCATCAAAGTACTTGTTCCCCATTGTAGAACGAAGAACTAGCTTCTCCAACGACTTTTTTTTTATGGATAATTGTTCCATCTTTTCTTGCAAGGCTAAGGTTTCAACATTTTTCTTTGCAGCCTTTTCTATTTTCTTAATTCTTCTCTCCTCGGCCTCTTGAGCCTTTTCCTCTCTCAAACGAAAAATCTCTTGTTGAAGTTCTTTGATGGTTGGCATTGATGTTGGACTAGGATTAGTTGTCGAATCAAAGTGGTTTGAAAGGGGTTGATCTTTTGGTGGTAAACGTAGAATGCGAGCGTCCGGGGGTCTTCTTTCCCAAGCTTGGAAACCGGCCCTAATGGAGTATGAAAGGATAAGTAAATCGATACGCTTGATATTGTTCAAACGGAAAATATATTCAAACGGATAACATCACCTTTAACAATTCTTCAATGAAGAGATTGTTCGGACGAGTCGATTTGTTTTTTGAGAAATTAAAATTGACTCATTCAGTGGGCGCGCACAAGTGACTCAGTTGCGCGTGGCTGTCGCGCTTAACGGAATCTCTTGTGCTGGGAGGGGTAGCGCAACTCACTGAGTTGCGCGCGCCACTTGCTCGTAGGATTTTTTTTTTAATTCGAGCGTTTTTTTCTTTTTTTATTGATTTTTTTTATTTGTTTTTTTTTTATGTTTTCCTTTGAATATGGCGCTAAATCACGAAGAGACAACTTTGTAATTGGAAACCTAGACCAAAATAAAAAGAAAAAAGAAGATTATCCTAACAAGTTTCATATAGTCACATAATAATCACATAAGCATGCCGTAAGTCAAGATTCACGTAATGCCATTCTAAGGTCTAAAAAGGCTTGGGTGTCCAAAGGTACCATATCTTAAGGAATGACGCACAAATCAATCACTCAACGTGTTGACTCATGGCATCGCCCTCCCAACATTTTGTTGGCGATATGGGTGGGATGATTGTTATTGATTTCGGGATAGAAGCCTAGTGTTGGCGAACCCTAGTCAATGAGACAATAATCCCCAATGGTTTAAGTGTGCTATGCTTATGCATGATGCAATGTTGCTTTTTGGTTTTTACTCTTGTGCAAAAGGAAGATATTATGCGTTCAAGTCTCGCTTTCTAACTAGAGATTATCCAAGTTAATTCTCGTTACAACCCATAGGAAACCTAGTGTTGGATACCTTGGATCATAACTACGAATTAATCATGTAACCTCTAAGTCCCAGTGGAGTCGCAACTGTAAGGAGGGGGTTCCCATCGTAAGCGGTCCTCTCCTTAAATGCCCATGGCCCTTTAAAAGCCTATGACTTTACACTTGTTAATGTGTAGTAGGATTTTAATTCCTGACTGTTTGGGGGACCTTGAATTAGAATTGATTCTATTATTACGCTTTTTTGTAAGAAACAAGTAGGGAGTCGCCAATGAGTTTTAGGAAAAACTCATAAATCTTGTTCATGCCTTTCTTCCATGTGGAGTTCATGGAATAATTGGCACGAATCATAAGTTTACCCATGCCCAAATTGGTCTATAAACCAGAAATGAGTTCGGGAGCAAGGGTACTAAAATAACGTTCCTTTTAGAGGGGAATCGTTATCCTAGCCCTAGTGCGGCCTCTACTAGCTCTTCCTTTTTTACAATTTCATCACCAAACAATATATGCAACGCGATACCTAAAACTATGTTAGTTGATTTTATTTACACATACCAATTCACGTAGGAATTACATCGTAATGTCGTTATTCTTATTTAATCAAATTCGTGAAAAGGACAAGAAAATAAACAATATTCGCCTTGGCTTAAGTGATCAATCAATAATTATTTAATTCAATTCTAATCTTTATTTAACGCAAGATACTATGTGGAATTGATTAATTAATTATTTTAAATTTGATCAAACAACACTAATTAATTAATTAAGGTTCTTTTAAACAAGAAAATAAATGTGATTTAACTAAGTGCTCGGGAATTTACCACTTCTCTTTGCTAGATCTCCATTTATAAAACTTACGGACTCTTTCTAGTTGGGGAACCTCCACCGTAGTAACAAAATATCAAAAGGGGTGAGTGTTTAGGACAAGAGGGGCTAAGTTGCACAAGTTCACTAGTATTTCGCCAGAGTTTTTGGTTATTTTCTCTCTGTTTAAGCCTAGGTTTAAGCTCTTATTTATAGGGAATGCTTAGGTTTAGGGTTACGAGCATTTTGCCGCAGTAGGTGTCGCACGCAACAGGATGAGTTACGCGCGGCATCCCAGCGCAAGTGATTAGGTTGCGCTGCTACGGGCAGCGCAACTAATTGTCTTGCGCGCGGATTTATGGTAAGATTCGATTTTATATTTTCTGTATAATTCAGAATCTTCCACAGCGCAACTCTGGAGGTTGCGCTGGGTTTTGCGAGCAACTGAATTAGTTGCCCGCGGCAGCCCAGCACGACTGTTTGAGATGCGCACGACTTTTTCTGTGGGAGCACTAAAATTTAACCTAGGCGCTCCTAAATTTGTCATTATTAGGTTTTAAGCACGGGCTTAAGCCTAATTATGATCGGGTTTAGTTAATTAGACCTTTGTTTTGGCTTTTATCTTTATTTTGAGCTAGTCTTTTGTGTGTTGTGGCTTAACCAGTTCTCCATAAGTATTCGTCACTTTGATCCAACACAAATATTTATCGTCATTGCACTTCCTGTCGGGACAGGAGGCCAAAAGTAGATGTCTACATGAGCCGGATTATGTTCACGCACTTGATGATGAACAAGAAGCAAAAGAAGAAGATGAAGAGCCATGGTATACAGATATCCTTAATTACGTGACAAAGAGAGAATACCCTCCCAATACTGTAAAAGGGCATGCCGTGCTTTGAGGCTCTTGGCCTCACAATATGTAATCATCAGAGGAGAACTCCACAAAAGGACCGCTCAGGGGAGAAATCACTTGTGCATAGCGAAGACTGAAGTGCGCAAAACCATGGAAAACCTTCTCGCCGGAATATGTGGAACGCATATGAATGCTAAAATTTTAGTCCAAAAGATTCAAAGGCAAAGTTATTATTAGACTACTATGGAGAGAGACTGTCACGAATACGTCAAGAAATGTATGAAGTGTCAAGTCTACGCAAATTTGCAGCAAGTTCCACTTTCGCTTCTCTACACATATACTTCTCCTTGGCCTTTCTCTACTTGGGGTATCGACATCATTAGAAAGATAACGCCACCAGGACAAGGGGGATATGAGTTCATCCTTGTAGCGATCGACTACTTCACTAAATGGGTCGAAGCTGCCTCATATGCTAAGCTCACAACAAAACTTGTAGCTCAATTCATTGAGAAAAATATCATATGCCGCCATGGGGTACCTCATGAGTTGATCAGTGATAATAGGGTGCATTTCCAAGCCGAGTGCGCAGAACTATTAAAGAAATATCATATCAAGCATCACAGATCATCACCCTACAGGCCACAAACAAACGGTGCGGTTGAATCAGCCAACAAGAATGTGAAAACTATCATCGAAAAGATGACGAAAAATTACAGAGATTGGCCAAGTAAGCTACATTTCGCCCTTTGGGGTTATTGAACCTCTGTTCGTACATAAAGAAGGGCTAACCCTTTCTCTTTTGTTTATGGAGTTGAAGTTGTACAACCAATAGAGCTCAAAATCCCTTCTCTCCGAATCGCATTGGAAAGCCAATTAGATGAAATCGACTTGATTAGGGCAAGATATGATGAACTAGTCTTACTTGACGAAAAACGCTTGGCAGCTTTGCATCATGTCAAAACCTACCAACAGCGTATGGAACGACATTTCAATATAATAGTCAAGACTAGGAACATCAAGGAAGATGACTTGGTGCTTAAGGCACTTCGCAAAAATGTGTTGGATCCAAGAGGAAAATTTAGACCAAACTGGTCAAGTCCGTACATTGTTAAATCCATTTTGTCTGGCGGAGCGGCACAATTGGTATACATGGACGGTAACGATTTCCATAATTTAACCAACTTGGATCAACTCAACAAATTTTATGCCTAGTTGGATGGGTTCATGACCCGATAGAGCTACGTTTGGCCTGATTCCTTTTTAAAGATACGTAGGAAACCCCTCAAGGGGGCCCGGCCACTTCAAAAAATAAAATCCTTCCTCCGTCGACCAAGTATAACACACAAGACAGGAAAACAGAGCTAAAATCAAGAAAATTCTACTGTAATAGCTATTACGCCAGTTCAGCATCCACCGCGCCCCGGAAGCAGCCACCGCGGGACGGTAGAATACCCCGTGGCACGGCAAAAAAAAAAGTGTCGTGCCACGTTAGCATCCACCGTGCCGCGGGAATTGTTATCGTGTCATGGCGATTTTCACCATGGCACGGTGGATTTCCAGCAAAAAAATATAGCAGACAATCCCCGCGTCACGGTATTTTCCAGCGTGACGCGGCGGATTTTTTCGTAGCGCGACTAATCTTGACTTTGCAAATTCTGTTACTTTATTGTTTTACGTATATTTGTTCGTTGATTGTTATTATTCCTCCATTGCGTCCGACTTCTTGACTCGGATAATAATAATAAAAATTAAAAAAAGTCAATTCAATTTTTATTTAAGGCTAAAATAAATATGCTATTATTATTGAAATAAATGTAACTACAATTATTGGCATCATGTGCCTTATTTAAAAATTAAAAATTTAAATCATATAAGCAAAGCAATATTGATTAATCCTTCTTCACTTTAGGAACCTCCTTCTCTATTTCAACTAGGTCGGCCTTCACCATTAATGTGCCTTTTGTAGCCCGAACCGTCACACCTCTAGTTGAACTTTCACCCCTTTCACCTTTCTTAGAATTCTTCGATTGCTTCTCTCTATAAACCATCTTTTCCTTACCCTTTCCTTTCACATAATTTTTCTTTTTAGGCATTATAGGAATCTTAAACTCAATTCCTTGTGATCTCGGACCTAGACGATCTTTAGGAGGCGCCTTCTTACTTCCAAGACGTCCCTTCACATCAAAGTTACGTGATCTGACTCGATCCCTTCTACTTCTAGGATTCAACCATGCCTTGTATGCACTAGATAGGGGAGGAGGGGCTTGGTTACTCGCAGAAATGGTCCACAAAGGTCTTCCAATCCAATAAGTCTCGTACTTGTGAACATTACTTTCATGCAACGATACTTCACGAGGACGATCGTTATAGCGTTGAACTACTTGTTTAAGACCATATTGTCGCATCAATCGAGAAGGACAAAAAAAAGGCAACTTTGAAATACTAGGAATGCGACAATACAGGGCCTCATTCGTGCCAACCATCCTAGTAAGCCTCTATCATGGCACCACCCACCGAATGGAAAATTCTCTCTTTGCAAAGAAGACCTTCCAATCATCATATGACATGTTTGCAGAGTAATTCTTCTTCCTACGGACCAGATCATTGGGACTATATTTTTCAATATCGTTGTGAGCTTCAAAAATTTCTAAAAGCTCCATCAACCAAATCTACAAAAAAAAAAATGAAAAGAAAAAAAATAATAAAATAAATCAGTCGAAAAAAAAAGTGCAGAAAACAACCGTGACACTGCAGATTGCACAGTGTCATGGCATCCATATACCGTGACACGGTGCCTGCTATGTGTCACGGGGGCTGATCAGGGCGCGTTTTTAACTGCAACAGTACTAGAGAGCCCTTCCTGATGGCTTTCCGGTCAGATTTTGCTTCGTTAAAGCCATGCAAAGTTTCTCGAAGGCAAGTAGGCATAGGATATCTTCCAGATTCAACATGTTCAAGCATAGACGCTAAACAAGCATGTCCTACCCCATCGTATGCAAATAAAATCTTGCTAAACATGCAAAAAATATAAGCCCTTCTACGGTATACATGATAAGACTAAGAGAAAGGACGATTGAAATACAAATTTGCAAGCTTTTCTAATTCTACTCATTACCACACACAATTTTATTTAAATCTTGATCTATCAGATTCAGATGGTGTTCAAAGTCTTGGTAATAATACTCACGTAGGGTAGGCATTGCAATGAGATTTCTGGCAAGAAAACCAAAGATGGCACCGAATTATTCCTCCGGCAGGGGACATATTCCATCATAATCAAATTTGAAACAATGCGTTTCTGGACTCCAATAATCTAAAGCTGCCCTAAGAAAATCATGTTCAATTGCTACATGCCTTAAGGATAATAAGCCTTTGGCATGAAACAATTCCAGCTCTCTTTTGTCCGCATTGGTAAAAGAATAGGACCAGTCACGCAATGTATTATCAAAATTCTGAGACATTATTATTGAAATATGAAATTCTAATTATTTTATGTTTTGTAATTATGCATATCACGAATAAACTGGTCCTATTTTCTAGCCAAAACGCATGGAAACACTCAAAATCTATCTTTACATGCGTGCTGCAGAACACGCGCACCGTGACACGGGAAATCCCAATGTGTCACGGGAATTAGTGCCTCGACATGGCATGCTTTTCCATCACACGGTATATACTACCGTGTCGTGGTGCCCACGCGTCTTCATATTTTTATTTTACCTATTTTTATCCGGATTTTTATAGTTTTGCCTTCAGCGTTTATCTTCTAATCTTGTTTTTCGAGAGTTTCATTCCTAATAAAATTCTCCATTTATTTAATTTTTTATTTTTTTATTTATTATTATTTATTTATTATTTTTATTTTGGGGAAGTTGTAAAACTTGTCCCATTTTCTTTTTTATTTCTTTTTCTTTTGGGGAAATTACAAAATTTGTCCCATTTTTCATTTTCTTTTTCTTTTGGGGAAGGTCAATACCCTCTACTTACAATTTTTTTCGCGTCATTAATAAATACACAATTACACACAACGAGTCTCAAGAACACACTAATACACACTAATAAATGCATAAACTGTGAATAAAATATACAAAGTGAATCATGATGCATAAACAGTGCATAATAACAACCCTCGATTAAAAACTAGCAAAACTAGAAGAGTTAGGATCAGTGTCATCTCAAGCCTGCGAATACGGGAACGGCAGATGAAAGAGTCCCTCCATCATCCGGGTACGAGGAGTAGTATCCCTACTAGTCCCTATAGCTCCAGTAGCAGACAAACTCAATGCAGGACCTGTCCAACTGGGAAAAGACGTAGGCTGACTCCAAGAGCTAGGAAACGTCGGTGGAGGCATCGTCCTAGACAATGGAACTTAAAATAAGCCCTGGACCGGTGGAGTAAGTGCCCTAGACAATGGAACTAAGTATAAACCCTGGTCCACAGGAGTAATGATTGGCCTGAACTCAGGCTATGAAGGCTGGGAAGATGAAGGCCGCTGCCACTTACCCTTAAAATGATGGAATGGTTGAGAAGGCTAAGGCTGCTGCCATTGAGCCTCTTGAAATGGATGAGAAGGCCGAGGCTACCTCTGAGACTGAGAATGTCGACGAACCTTAGGAGATCGTCTGTCGCGAGTAAGCCCACCCTCGTCCGAGTCTCTGTGCCTCGAGTGTGAGCGAGACCGCCGTCGCTTCTAAAAGACATAAAATGAAAAGATATCAATGGTGCAAGATAGAACAAATGGTAAGTATGGGAAAAAAGTTAAAATACCTCGAGAACATCGCCAGAACTGCCCTGACAACTTGCACCACGTCGAATCTTGATGATGCAGTACTTTAAAGTGTCAACCAGCTTCATAAATCCCATCATGTCCGAGTGCGTAGGCTTAGAACAAAGCAAAGAAAAATCAGTAACAAGCGGTATTAAAAAGGATGAATAACGTGTCAAAAAGCTTTCCGGTTCAAACACACTCCTATGTCTGTCTAAAACCCTCTGGCGCATCAACATTATGATCCTCAGTAATAGCGATCGGCCCTGGGTAACAAACAGATTGAGGCGGGACCTCAATCTTCCCCCTACGACGAGTAGTCGTCTGAAAATACGATTGAATAATCAGGTTATTAAACGGTTTAAACAAAGACTAACAAAAAAATCATACCTCGGGAAGACGGGGCGGAGGAGCCAAAGAAGGAAGCAAGTCCTGTGAATAATGGCCCTCCATACACACAAGCTCCTGCCAAGGAAAAGTGTAGCGCTCTCCTTGTTTATCAGCGCCCCAAGCAAATGTGAGTCTAACATCGACTTCGGTGAGGCAAAGGCACCCCAAAGTGGTCAAGGCTGTGCTGACGAACAACGCGCTCCCCAAGATACCAAGCAAAGTGTGCGGTACCAACAAAAACAGTACAATACGTTGAAAGCTGCAAGGCCTTGGGAAGATTAGTCATCCCAACCCAAGGCCGATACTGGATCTCAACAGCAACCTGAAAACCATAAAAAGTTGCCAGGGAACGCCGAAAAACAATCAAGTTAGAGAATAACATGCTGCAAAATCAATTCTTACACCAAAAGAAGAGGTGCCTTGGCGCAGCAGCCCGCGCAACGTAGAAACAGACTCCACTCGTGACTCGCCTCAGTCACTTCAACTGGCTCTAATAGGGAAATCATGGACCGCTCCCCAACATCATCGAGGGGCCAATCCCGGAAAGTACTCATAGAACCAGAACTGCAATGAAAAGATCCTATCTCGCCGATCCTAACCAAAGAAGGAAGGTAGCAAACGAGCGCACGTGAACTCCTATCAAGAGAAAGAGTCTTAGAAATGAGAATCAAGATAAAGATCCGCACTCGCTGCTCGGGTGTCGTCTCAGCCATGTCAAAGCCATGAGCAAGAACAGAAGCAAACTTCGATCGCCCGCTGTTAGGATCACCTCGAGGCACCAGCTGAGTCCTGATATGCTGAACGACCGGACCTAACAAATCTGCTACCTCAGCCGCCCCCTAAGTGAGGTCAGAAATCTGCCGTACGGCCCGCTCGGTGAAGCGTAAGTCGTTAATCATGCTAAAATCCAGGGGGTCACTGTCATCTCCCCCCAAGCAAAGTGAAAAGTGTTGTTAGTATCCCAAAAATACTCTAACAACGCACGCACAACTGTCGATCCACAACCCCGGGGGCTGCGAAATCCTACGACCACTGAATATAAATCTCCTAAACCAGCAGACTCCCACAAGGCGTTAGTGACAGGATCCCTCGTGATAATCCCGTATAGCCGGGGAATCGAATCTCCAGCCCCGGATCCATGATGGCGAAGCGTGCCATCGACTATCTCAGCAAGTGGACGGTGAGAAATGTGGTTCTCACGACAGATAACCAACTCGTCTGGTGTCCACAGAGGTGGAATCCACCTACCCCTACTGGAAGAAGGGCGAGGCTCAATCTCTAAGGCATCGTCATCCATGCCCTCAGAAACTGTGGGAGTGTCTTCTCGAAAAGCCTAACGCCGGCCACGAGTAGAAAGATCGCGATCCCGTTGTCTAGGCAAGATATTGCATTCAAACAAAAATAAAAATCTAAATAATTAGCATCCTTTCCTAAGTTATTTAGTTATTTATTTAACGTCGGCTTCACATCTACCTCAAGTTGCATTTCTATTATACACAAAATTTTCACCTCAAGGCTAAAAATTAGCAAAATAATGGAATTATTTCTAGTATTTAGTTTCTCCATGACGAACTAATACTACAGTTCTCCTAATCGCATGATACCATGTTCTCCATGACAATATAGTACATACACAAAACAGAGCATATTCCGAAATTGCATAAGAACTATTGATCGACACATCATGGCATATGTTACAAGATCTACAACCAGTATATCACTATTTCAAGTGCAAAAAATAACATGAAAAACAAGAACACCATTTCACACAAGTAGTACCAAAAAATGGTGATTTGCTCAATTCTTCACCAAATCACACAAACTTGGTCTCAAATTTCTCACAAACAAACATACATTCATATATAAACCAATTCATAGCAAGAATTTTGACATAGAAGCTTAAAATAAAAAACCCCCCAATTTGATTTTTTAGGGTTTCAAGCAAAGATGGCATTTTACAATAAAATTTGAGACAAAAGCAAAGGAAACTTACATGGATCCTTTTGAGAAATTAAAAATAAAGAAATAGAAAAACATTGGAGCGAATTTGGTGGAGAATTGAGCTCCAAAAGCTCGAAAAACCGCAGAAATGCTGCAGCGCAACCAGCGCACTCACCACAACACGGTGGTCTAATCCGTGACACGGTGTAGCTTTCCCGTGTCACGGTGACTCTCCAACAGCAGCGACGACTCTCTGGCAACAACAGCGGAAAAAAAGGCGAAAAAAATGGTCGTGCAGCGGGTTTAGACGTTGTGACGCGGTTGAGTGCTTCGCGAAGCGGTGCTAAACTCTGGGGCACGGTGACCAGCGAAATAAAAAAAATGAAAAGGGGGAAGAGAGAACAGAAGAAGATCGAGAGAATGGAAATGGCGAAGGAGAAGTAATAAAATGGGGATGCAGCAGCTTAAATTTAAACCCAAAAATATAACTGTTACACGACCCCGTTACCGTGCCACGTAACCTGTTACCGCGTTACGACATTTCCGCGCGTGGCAGAGTGACGTGATCAAGGCGCGTGGAACATTTCAGCAAAAAAATATCCCTCGTCACGGGGTTATCCACCGTTTGACGAGACTTATGCAACGTGTCGCGGGATTTGTGCACGTGGCGCGGTGCTCACCTGTGTGACCTACACGCTCTTACAACCTCCTGGCGAATATTTTGGCATTTTTGACTAAATTTGAACGATTTTTGGCAACTTTTGGACAATTATTTTTTCAGCGGAATTCTGCGAAAAATTCTAATTGGTATTTAAAGGGTTCCAAAATTACTGATTTACCCCAACAAGCATTAAGGTTGCATTTTTGACACTTTAAACACTCAATATGGTCAGATAGTTGACTTAAATTTAAATCATCTGCGGCCCACGTTTGGGGATAACCGAACCATCATACACTTGCGAATTTCATTCGATAAGTTTTTTCCTCAAGCATGAAAAATTGTCGGTCGTTGTCACCTCTCAAAGTAAAGAAGTCAGCGATTATATCAGTTGTCGATTTTCCTCGAGCATGGAAAACATTGTCGGTGGATTTTTCTTCAAGTATAGAAAACTGCTAAGTCAGTTTTCCTCAAGCATGGAAAACATTATGGGTGGATTTTTCTTCAAGTATAGAAAACCACCAAGTCAACTTTCCTCAAGCATGGAAAACATTATCGGTGGATTTTTCTTCAAGTATAGTAACCGCAAAGTCGGCTTTCCTCAAGCATGGAAAGCATTATTGGTGGATTTCTTCCAGCATAAAAAAGGCCAAAATCATATGTTGACTTTCCTCAGGCATGGAAAGCTGCTAAAATCATATCATCCGGTAGGTTTCTTCAGGCTTAGAAAGCTGCCAAGCTCATTAGTCGACTTTCATCAAGCATGGAAAGTATTTCAGCAAAACATCATCTGGTGGATTCCTTCAAGCATAGGAAGCTACCAAAATCATATTTGCCACCGATACACTATTGTCAGATACGAATTATATCCCTTTACTCTTTTATCTGTAGAACTAATATTTTTCTGCAGGTATCGGCGTATACAAAGTGATTTAGGATCGCAGAACGTCTAAAATCATTCTTAGTCCCAATCGACTACTTTGACTATCCATTTCAAAACTAAAGTTTCTACAAACCCAGTCAACGTGGGGGCTTCTGTAGACACCTAAAAATGTCTCCCCAAAACCAAACCCGATGATGAACAATTTTTCATCGCCATTATTGGTCGGGTTCAGTATTTAATCCTGGGAATGCTTAAAAAATCATATTTAATGAAAATCAGTTTTTAATAATCCATGGATCAGTCTTGATGTTTAGACAAAGCATAGTTTATTTTTAATTTTGGCCCAAACCTTTTTTATTTATTTTATTATTTTTGTCCAATTAATAATAAACTAGAAATGGCCCGAAATTATCAATCGGAACTTAAAAAGGTTGAACGAAATTAGGGCAAAAATGTATTTAGACGGAAAAACAGACATAGAGTTTCCCGGGTCACGGCAAAAAGAACCGCGTCATGGGGCTCAATGCCGCGCCACGGTGTGCATTCCCGTGACACGGTGCCAGTGCTGTGACACGGGGCAGATCCATGTCCTTTCCGCGTAAACCCTTCACGCGTTTTATCTCTCGTAACCTAATTATTTCCTGCGTCACTTTGTGTTCCCCCGTGTCACGGGATTTTTCCCTGTCTGACGGTTCCTGGCACCGTGTTGCGGTGTGCTCTGCCGTGTCGCAGTGTTATTTTGTAGGGTTTTTATCATTTTAGGGTTCCGTGTGTTCCCTCTACTCATTTCCGTATAAATACCCCCTCATTTCTAATGTTCGGGGCATCAATTAACTCTTTTTTTTTCTCTTCTATGCTATATCCTAAACACTAGCCTACCTTTCTTCTTTCAAAATTCCCTCTTCAAGCACTCCAAGGAGTCCATGCTTTACTCGAGGTTGTGTCCTTAAACCAAGGCATGAAAGGTAGAACTGTTTGAGGGTTTGGCCCCAAATCAACTCTATTTAATTTAATTTAATTAGATTATTGTATTATTAATTTTCCTTAAAGTTACTAACTTGTTTATTATTTTATAGTTGCATGCAAACAGAATCAAAGTAAGAATTATGTTCCTTTTATTTCTATTATTTTTCTAACGATTTTATATTTTTGGATTTATTGTTAAATTGCTTCCAATATTAATGTTTATTCTATTATTATTTATTGATCACCATATTTCATGTTTAAAGGGAATATGTAATTGAAAATCACGCCTAATAAGATAATTTGGACGACCGGTTTAGGTTACTTTTTAATCTTGTTATTAAATCAAGTGATCATAAGTATTTTAGAATTATATGTTGCATTAATATTCAACCAATTTAGCTTAATAATAGTTTGGAGCAGATTGAATCTTTGTTTGCATGCCTTTGAGATCGCATGAATCACTTTTCACAATAAGAATCGAGTAGAGGCCAATACGAGCGAACGTGACTTTATGACTCACTTCGTACCATCATCACCGATCCTCCTTTTGTGGTTTCGAACCATATGGAGTTAGTAATCTCATGGATTATGAATGGGGTGTAACCTTCACAGGACAATCGTTGTTGCCTATTGTTGTCCCTTAATCGTGGTTGCCTTATATGATCCGTGAACGGTTTACAAGTTCCTTAAAAACTTGTTAGCGGCTCCTTACTTTCCTTGTCCCTAATCGTATTATGTCAATTCCCACTTCCTATGAGTGCCAATCATATTCATAAAATGCTTTAATGTAGGCGCACTTCAAACGATGCCTACAGGATGTCATTGTGATCCCTGCTCCGCTCCCTGTTTGGGCTGATGATCCATCTACTTCCACCTTCCAGATTCCAATGTCATCTTCTTTCTCTTCGTAAGAGGCTTCCACAATAAAATCCTCTAAGGCTTGTGCTTATATAGTTTCCCTAGGCTTGACCTCGAACTCATACTCAGAGAGTTCAATGACCCATTTCAAGAGTCTACCTAATGCATCCATTTTTTGTAATGCTTTTTTCGGTGGGTGATTTGTGTGGATTTGTATTATGTGCGCGTCAAAGTATGGTTTCAACATTCTTACTGTTGTTACCACCGCAAAAGCCAGCTTCTCCACCAACGGGTACCTTTGCTCGGCCTGAGTCAGTACGTGGCAAAGTATATTGGTCTTTGTTTCTTTTGTCTTTCTACCAAGAGAACAACTGCGATTGTTTGAATTGACGTGGAAATCTACAACTGTAATTTCTCTCTGAGCTCTGGGCTGATCATTGTTGGGAGCTTAGTTAGATGCTCTTTGATTCCCTCAAAGGCTTCTTTTTCTATGGCTCCCCACTTAAATACCATGTCCCCTTTCAACAACTAGTAGAACGGTAAAGCTTTGTCGGCTGACTTGCTGATGAACCTAGTTACTACGGCCATTTTGCTTGTCAGCTGCATGATATCCTTAATGCACTTAGGCTCAGGTAAGATCAGAACTGCTTCAACTTCTCCGAATTTGTGTCTATCCCTCCCTCGCTGATCAAGAATCCTAAGAATTTTCCCGAGCTCACCCCGAAGACACATTTCTCCGGGTTGAGTTTGATGTTATACTTGTTTACGGTGGAAAATGTTTCCTCCAAGTCCATGATATGTCCTGCATGCATGACGCTCTTGAAAATTAAGTCGTCAACGTATATCTCAAAATTCCTACCCTTCTGGTGCATGAACGCTCTATCCATTGTCTTCTGAAAAGTAGATCTAGCATTCTTCAACCCGAAGGGAATAACTATGTAATTGTACACTCCCCCTCGGTGATGAATGCGGTTTTCTGCCAATCTAGGTTGTGTAAACTGATTTGACGGTACCTTGAGAAGGCATCCATGAAGCTTAGCAGGGCGTGCCCGCTGGTTGAATCTACCAGCTGATCGATTGCGACAGCGGGTGACAGTCTTTTTGGGCATGCTTTGTTGAAATCTGTGAAATCCACGCACATCTTCCACTGGTCATTTGCCTTCTTCACCATGACCACGTTGGCTAGCCACTCAGGGTAATTGCAGGGCTCAATGAATCAAGCTTCCAAGAGTTTTTCCACTTCTTCCTGGATTGCCTGATTTTTCTCCGTGGAAATGCTTTGTTTCTTCTGCCTGACTTGCTTAACATCTTCCTTCACATTCAGCCCGTGGACCATGACTGCAGGGTTAATTCCGGGCATATCATCTGCTGAAAATGCGAAGATGTCCTTGCTCTTCCTCAGCAATTCTATGAGGTGCACCCCCACTCCAGGATCAATGTCCTTTCCAATTTTTACTGTTCTTGAAGGATCACCTTCTGTGAGCTCGATTGTAACATGCTCCCCACTGGGAAGTGGTCTAGGCATCTCTTCCTTTGCGGGCTCAAAATTTTCCATGGCCAGCTTTTGTTTATCCTTCTCGTTGTTATATTCTTTGCGCTTCCTTTTTCTTGACTTTTTCTAAGCCTGTTGAATGGACCTTTGCTATGAGATTGGCTGCTGTCTAGTCCTAGTGGGCTGCTTTAGGGCAGTTATGTAACATTGTTAAGCTATTTTCTGGCTTCCCTTGAGCTTTGCTAGCCGCCCTTCATTGTTTGTGTAAGCCATGGAAAAATGATAGGTCAAAACCACTCCGCCAATCTTGTGGATGAGCAGCCTCCCCATGATCACATTGTAAGGTGAAGGAGAGTCTATCACCATGAACTCTGCTCGAATATCGCGTCGTTTTGACCTTTCTCCTACTCGGACTGAGAACTCGATTATACCTTCCGGGGCCAATCCAGACCCGTTAAACCCGATGGCTTCATAATTCACCCTTTTTAGGTCTTTTTTTTATCTAACTTCATGTCTTTAAACGCGCTGATATATATGATGTTGGCTGAGCTGCCCCTATCTATCAATATTCGGTCTACCTCCTAGTTGCAATTCTAATCGTTACTACCAAAGGATCATCATGAGGATAGATTATGCCCTTCTGGTCATACTTATCAAATGTAGCTCGTGGCTACGGGGGAAGAGGTGGCTACTTGCGCTTCTCATTATAGTTTATCTAGTGTATCATTGCCCGTAGGTCTGCCGGCGCCTTGTTCACTGTTCCCCCATGTACCGGTTCTCCGCTGATCGCATACACCCTGCCTTCTGGCTTGCTGTATTTGTCTCTATCCTCAGCGGAACTTCTGTCTAACATAAGCTCTTTGAACGCGCTGATATATATGATGTTGGCTGAGCTGCCCCTTTCTATCAATATTCGGTCTACCTCCTAATTTGCAATTCTCATCGTTACTACAAGAGGATCATCATGAGGATAGATTATGCCCTTCCAGTCATACTCATCAAATGTAGCTTGTGGCTGCGGGGGAAGAGGTGGCCACTTGCGCTTCTCATTATAGTTTATCTGGTGTATCATTGCCCGCAGGTCTGCCCGTGCCTTATTCACTTTTCCCCTATGTACTGGTCCTCCGCTGATCACATACACCCTGCCTTCTGGCTTCCTGTCTCTATCCTCAGCGGGACCTCTGTGACCTCCTCCGCGGTCACGGCCTATTATGTTATCTTCTCTTCTTTTGGAGGGATCAGACTACTGTTTGAACTAGTTCAGGTATCCCCTCCTAACTAGATCTTCTATGTTGTCTTTTAGGTGTGTGCATTCATCAAACTTGTGGCCATAATCCATATGGAAGTCACACCACTTGCTGGGATCACGGTTCCTATTAACCATCCTCGGAGGTCTCTGCCACTTGTCATCAGCTTTATTCACGCTTAAGATGTGGGATTTTGAATGAGTGAGTGGGGTATACTGGTCGAACCTTTCAGGTCTTCCTCCCCTCTTCGGGTCTAACCTTCTCACCCCAACAGCTCGATCTGCCTCCCTGCGACCTTGCTCAGCTTTGCTGGGCTAGTCAATGCTGGCTGTGTTTTCAGCCCGGGTGACTTTTACTTGCTTAACTGGGTCATTTGGCGCCTTCCTGCTCAGCATTGCTCTGTCAACCTCATCCGCCTTGATGAACTCATGT
Source organism: Chenopodium quinoa (assembly GCF_001683475.1). NCBI lineage: Eukaryota > Viridiplantae > Streptophyta > Magnoliopsida > Caryophyllales > Amaranthaceae > Chenopodium > Chenopodium quinoa. The sequence continues at coordinate 2,741,043 of NW_018742817.1, read as the reverse complement.
GCTTTACCTAGCGCTTTAGCTAGCGTCTTGAGGCACTTACGCCCCATATACGCTCTGAATGGTGAGCCTGGTAGCAAACCGCTCTACATTGCCAGTAACGCTACCTCCTGGCTCAAATTTGGGATGGTTGTTGCCTCCTTGTTGAATCTGGTGATAAACTCCCTCAAAGGTTCATTCTTCCCCTGAACTAGAGACATCAACTCAGTTTTCATCTTAGTTCGATCTACCAAGGTGATAAAATGCTCCATAAACATCCTTTTTAGCTGATTATACGAGTACACGGAACCCTTTAGAATGGCTCCATGTCACTCCACTGCCAGCCCCTCTAGAGTAGGCGGGAATGTTTTGCACCAGACTGAATCCGTCATGGTGTAGAGCACTATGTGGTTCTCAAAAGCCGAGATATGATTCTTAGGTGTTGTGGCTCCGTTGTACCTGCATCTTGGCATATTTATCTTCTCCATCGGCTCCTCAAGAATCGTCCTGTAAAATGGGGAATCATCTAGAAAATTCTGGATCCGTGCTCGCTTCTCCCTATCTAAGCTCGGTCCCGCTTAGAGGCTGGTTACCTGCTGCGGACGACTCATTTCTCTAGGCTGCCCTTAGCCTGGGTTATTTTCTCCATGCTCTATTCTCGGTTCAAATTCAGAGCTTCCAATTCCAACACCTTCTGCTCGAGAGTGAGGGTTGCGGGTGTTTCCTTCTTCACCGCTGGTTCCGTAGTTGTTACTACTGGTGACGAGCTCGCTCCCTTACCGAAGTTAGCAAGGACTACTTCATCGCTGCTAACTGCTCCTTACTGCAGTTAAAGAGGTTCTGCAGAATGGCTGGCATGTTTACCGACTGTGGTTTCTGGGTTATGGGTGTGAAAATAATGGGTTCATTGTTCGCGCCTCTCAATGGCGTACCGTACTTGAAAACGGAACTAGATCCTATCTGATCGACTGGTTTCGAGGCAGCTTTAGCTGCAGTAGACGTCGATCCAATGGGATTGGATTTTTGTGAGATGGTGGATTTGGGTTTCTCGACAGAACCTTTAGGGATGATGGCTACTGGTGGTGTTTCTTGTGGTGTTTGATTGGTGTCATTAGCCTTAGGTATGGGTGCTTGTACTGCTTCCTCTACGGCCATGGTGGTTTATCAACTAGTCCCTTACTCAGTTGGTGAACCTAAGGTTGGATGATCCTTTCCCTCCTTCTAGCGTCAATTATTCCAGGTATGGATCCAAGGGTTCTGCTGGGTGAGCTGGGTCCCGTTGACAACCTACACAAGGCAACACACGTAAACTCCCTCGGGGGTGGCTCGAGGAACCCCCTCCGATGCCTAAGTTAGAGAGTTTTAGAGAGAGAAAGTGTACTTAGAGAGATGTAGAGTGTGTAATAACTTGTGTGTCTAACCTCTTTTCCGTTGTAATTTGCCCTCTATTTATAGGTGTACAATCTCCTTTGTGGAGAGTTTGGCCTGGTCAGCTCTGCGGGCTGACTCTACCGGGCTAGTAAGCCCCTCTTAGTTGTCCTCTCGACAATGAGTGTGCACCATGGGAGCTGGACGATAGTTCAGCGGGAGCTATCCTATACAGTAATAATTCGAAATGTGGGTAATATTAGTTAAAAGAAACAAAGTCCCATGCAAACCACACTTAAGACTTTAAGAATTCCAACCAAAATAGAGAACATTCTAAAAAGGTTGGCAGCTAGTCTGGGATTTACGCCCGATTCTTGAAGTAATGGGTGAATATATCGAAGGAACGGTTCTTGTGATAAGGCAAGACCCTTTCCATTGAAACCCATTAGTGAAGTCATTTAAAATTTGCAACCTTAGCTTGGAGAGGTAAGCAAGCTAAGGAAAGCAACGTAAGTCCTAAGTGGTTGGCGCATGGTCGTCAAGGACCATGAAAATCTGAATGTCATAGTTCTTGGTATAAACATGGGAACCTTTTAGTTTAAAGGGGATTGCGTTAAGCATCTAACCAACTAGGGCATTTCACCCATTCTAGGCATGAGGTCTAGGACTAAGTGAGAATGATTCTCACACTGGACATTACGGACAACCCTTAAGAAGGGTTCAGCATAGCAAGTCCATGGATAAACCGTGGAGCATGGCCAAGTGGTGTCATTGCTTTGCTAAGGGCTGTGCATAGAGATGATTATGTACTGAGGTGATGTTCTTATTGCTTGTCATTTGTTATCCCTGCACAAAAAGGTAGAGATCAAAGGTTGGAGATCCTTTAATTACCTAAGAAGGTCAGGGTTGCCTTTGTTGAGCCTACTTCTTGCTAAGGAAGTAAGCAAACTAGCTTGGTTGCTCAATGCAAGGTTGGTAGCATTGAGGTGAACAAGGTTCAAAACCTTCAAATTTATGCCATGTGGATGATCTTTGATCAAGTAAGGATGAGTCTTTGATTCCTCAAACTTGGTTGACAATTCGAGTCGGACACTAGTGGTGTAACACCCTGTTCTTTTGGAACTGGAAGTGTTATCGAAATTAGGCCTAAACGGGAAGCTACTTAACTTCGATTAGAAAAATTCAAGCTTCACCTAGTTCTAAAGGTCAAATTTAACTCATCCACATCCAAATTAAGTTGTTTAAGCTAAGTGCAAACTAAGTAAACAAAAGAAAATAACAAATGAACTTAAACATACACCAATCAATTACATTCAAAAGCCAAGGGCAGAACAACCCTTATCGGCCAAACAAAAAACAAACCAAACCAAATTCAAAGTACGTAAACAATCAGCTACCAATAAAAGGAATACAAGCCTAAAAGTTAGGTTCTAAACTCTCAATCCCCAACCCATCGTCACAGAGATCAAATCAACAAATGAAACCTGCAAATTATAACAACGTTCCACAATCAGTGGGGAACAACTAGCAGTTCTCCCTCAAATCAAAGATAGAAGTGTTCCAGGTATGGACCCAAGGGTTCTTCTAGGCAAATTGGGTCCCGTCAACTACCTACACAAGGCAGCACACGTAAACTGCCCTCGGGGGTGGCTCGAGGAACCCACCTCTGAAGCTTAAGTTAGAGAGTGTTTAGAGAGAGAAAGTGTACTTAGAAAGATGTAGAAAGTATAATGACTTGAGTGTCTCACCTTCTTTCCGTTGTACTTTACCCTCTATTTATAGGCGTAACATCTCCTTCGTGGAGAGTTCATCCTGGTCAGCCCTGCGGGCTGACTCTGCCGGGCTAGTGAGCCCTCCTTTAATTGCTTTCTCGGCAGTGAGTGCGCACCCTGGGGGCTGGGCGATAGTTCAGCGGGAGCTATCCTATACAACTAGCCCCTCAAGATGTGGTATGAGGTCACTCAGCCGACTCTTTGCTTGTAGGAACATTCTTCTTAATTTCCCAGCTCGAAGGAATAGCTCAGCAGGAGCTATCCCCTTCAACTTGCCCCTCAAGAGATGGCGTGAGGTTCTTTTCATGCCATCTGTTCTGAGCGTGTAGCCTTATCAGCCATGAATCAACGGGTCGTCTGGCTGAATTAACCTGCACACTCCTAGCCCCTCAAGTCTCTAGGGTGTTGATGCGCCCTGGAGACTTGGGAGGTCAGGTGCTGTTATTGTTGAGTCTATTGCCGTATTGTTTGTATGGTGACGTTGGTTCCAGTCTTAAGAAATGACGAGCTCGCGGGGAAGAATTTCAATCACTCCCGCTGAAGTCTGAGAAATGACGAGCTTGTAGAGAGGATTTTCGATCACTCTCGCTGAAGTCTGAGAAATGACGATCTTGCAGAGAGGATTTTCGATCACTCCCGCTGAAGTCTGAGAAATGACGAGCTTGCAGAGAGGATTTTCGATCACTGTCACCGAATTATGAGAAATAACGATCTTGCAAGATCGTCATTTCGATCACTCCCGCTGAAGTCTAAGAAATGACGATCTTGCAAAGAGGATTTTCGATCACTCCCGCTCAAGTCTGAGAAATGACGATCTTGTAGAGAAGATTTTCGATCACTCCCGCTGAAGTCTAAGAAATGACAATCTTGCAGAGAGGATTTTCGATCACTCCCGCTAAAGTCTGAGAAATGACGAGCTTGCAAAGAGGATTTTCGATCACTCCCGTTGAAGTGCTCTCTTCTTTTTTTTTTGGCGCGGGAATCGTATTTGCTTGAGTGGGACACGTGTTGACGATTCGAGCTGTCAGTTTGATTTTATTGAAGTGACATGGCGGTTTGGCTTTGCCTTGTGTCTAACTTCCCATTTACTTCGTATTAATTTCACTGTCCACTCTTTTCACTTATTTCTTTTACTCCTCTTACTTTTTCATCTTCCCTCTTCATTATTATGTCATTTCAAAATTTTCGCTCTTTGCTTTTCCTCTTTCAAGAGTTCGTTATCCTCCATTGTTGTGGTAAGTTCTTGCTTCTTCGTCTTTGTTTATGTCTTAATTTTCACTTTATTTGCTTTTCCATCCTTAATTCTTGCTCCTTCACTGACTTGTTTCTTCCTTGTTCTTCTTAATTGCAGGTTCAAAATTTCGTCTTGCTGGGCTTTTATTTTCTCCATTGATGTTGTACTCTATTGCTTCTGCAACTTTTTTCCTTAAAGGTACTTACTTTGTACCTTTTGTTGTTTGTACTTACCCAATTTTGCTTCTTTTTGCTTTTTCTTCGCAAGATTGTGCCTTTTGATTCTCCTCAATTGTCCTTTTTCCCATTTCTTCTCTTTGTTGTTGTATTTGCACTCTTGGCTTTTTTCTTCTTATTCCTTCATTGTTCCTAAACTGATTCTTTGATTTTCTGGTGCCCCATTGCTTTTTCTTTCCTTAGCGGGCTTGTATTTCCTTGTAGATTTCATAATGTCTGACGCTTCTAATAGTCAGAACACGAGTGAGCCTGAAACGACCACTGGATCGGATTCCTCTTCCCAATCTTCTCTTTCAGGTGAGCGCCCTGCGCACACTTCTCCTATTTCTCCTTCTTCTTCTCCTACCCCTATACAAACTGTTATGCCTCCTAACTTTCCCCCCGCTGCGAGCGGGATAGGTACTGATGCGCCTCCTGCTGCTGCGTCTGGGTCGGGCAGTAGTCGTCCCACTGAGGGTAGTGCATTTTGCCCTTTCTAGCGCAGGCCCCGCCCTGATTTCTTTGATCCTTATTGCGAGCGAGTGCTCACGCTGGATGGGTTTCCTTTGTCCCATCTTACTCGCTTGAGGCTGCGCGCAATGCGCCATAAAATCTTAGCTGATGCTGTCAAGACTAATGCCCCTGACGTGTCTCTTGTTAGCCCCATTCCCCATGTTCAGCCTTTAAACAGTTTTGCTTGGCTTGATAACATGGCTGACATGCATCGATTTGATCATTATGTAGTGTTAGGTGGAAATACTAGGACTCCATCACCGTCTCCTTCCCCAGCAGTTAAATCAAGTAGGATGACTGAGTCTCCTGGTGACCGCTCATATTACGACTGTCAGCCCACTTATGTTGTGGAGCCCGTAGAGGAGGGCAAAGCTGAATTTTTTCTAGACGACAAGTGTTATGGGCCCAAGAATGTGTGTTGGATTCCAGTTGGCGCAAGGATGCTGAAAGGCTAGATCTGGCTGCTGTTGGGCAGAAGTTCTATGGTTTTGGGGAGGGTTACGAGTTGGTTCTCCCTGCTGATGGTGCGAAGTTATCAGCTCTTCCTGCAGGTCGTATTGTTGTGTTTGCCTTGCAGCTAGATTTGGGTTTGAGGCTTCCTTTGGACCCCACCTTACAGAAGTTGCTTCGTGCTTTCAATATCTGTATATCTCTGGTGCACCCTACTTCCCTTCACACCCTGATTTGCCTACTGTGGTTTATAAGGTTTCGAAGGTATCCTGAGTCCCTGCACTTGTTCAAGTCTCTCATGAGTCTGAAGAGATCTGTGTCTGGGACTAAGTTAGGGTGGTACAATGTTGCTCCCAAGGAGAGTAGGGTCTTGTCCTACCTAAAACTTGGACATTTCAGGGACTGGACTGGCAAGTTCTTTTGGGTGAGGGTGCCTTCCAACTTTGCTGCCCCGCGCAACTTCATTGAGATTCGTACCAACATGGTCGGGGTCACAGTTTCCTCCTCTGAGCCTGCTCGTGAGACAGAAGCTTTTGAGGCTCTACAGGGAGCGGGGACTGGTGACTCCAAGTTTCCTAAGGTCTGGCTGCCTAACTCCATCTACATTGTGGGCAATGAACAACTTTCTGCCATGCGCTTGAGCCGTACGCATGAGTCTGGTAAGTTTTTCTACTTTCTGCTTTTTCTTTTCCTTCCTCGTCTTATTTGACTCTCCTGCCGTTTTGTTTTTCAGGCTATGACAAGTTTGACAAACGTATGCTCGGGCTGGTTGATAATTGGAAGGACCCTTTGGCCGCCACTCCTGAGAATCCTCCTCAGCTTTTTGATACGCTGGAGGTGTTTGCAGGCTCTCTGAAGGGTGAGGTGCGCCTGGCTCCTTCTGAGCTGCGGGCTGTTGTTGGCACAACAGCTACTGGTGAGCGCGCTGGGTCTAGCCGTGCTGAGCCTGAGCCTTCGTCCTCAACTGTTGGGAGTAGGCGTGAGACTCGCCCTGCTCCTCGAAAGGTGGCTTTAGATTCTGAGGCGTTAGTGGTGCCTACTGCTTCTCCTGAGAAGTAGTCTGTCGCAGCTACCGGCCGGGTGGCACCTCAGACCTCTGCTGCTAAAAGGCAACGTGATCAAGCTTCTGATGAACCAAAGGATACTGCCGATGATTTTGCTGACAGTGTTCTTCAGTTTCCCTCTGAGGGGATTGAGACTACTACTGCGGGTGAAAAACCCGTTTCCTCTACTGAGCATGTTCTGCTCTTTCCTTCTTCTGTTGATGATACTACCGCTGCAAAGGACACTACTGTTCCTTCTGCTGCAGCCACTGATTTTCAGCTCCCTGATGAGTCTATCATGGAGCTTCCTAGAATTCCGCCGCGTCCCTACGGAGTGAGAGGGTGGCTCCGAAGCGCTTCACAGGGTGGGCTCTCCCGAGCAGGGGGTTCTCACCAGCAAGATCGTCCAGTGGTTGACTTGGAGGACAATCCGATGTCTTCTGCCCCTGTTAGAGATGAGCTAGAAGAGAAAAAGGCTCGCACTTCTCCTGGTCCAGACCCTCTTGCCTCCACATCTGCCAATACTGGGCTTCCAGGTGGGAACGCTGGTGGGGAAGACACTCAGAACTCCAGTGAATTTAACCGCTGTGTTCACCAGATCTTGAGCGATGCCTTTGAGAATCCTTTGTCTGCGACCTCACTCTCTGCTGGAGGGACTTTCCGCCCCACCGGGGCTATTGAGTTTGCTGAGGTTCCTATTGATGTTCATCTCCGCCCAATACTCTTTCCTGCTGGAGCTGAGAACGCTCCCTTTCGTCCCTTAATGAATGTGAGGGCTAATGAATCTTTGTTTGTGGACGACCCTCAAAAGGGTGGTACCTTGGGGTACCATTTGACTCAGGGGGTTCGTCTTCCTGCAAATTCTACGCGTAGCTGAGTCAGCCTCCCAGCTGCTACGGCCTGCCATGACCTGTAGAAGGTTAGTTTCTTCTTTCGGTCTTTCTCTTTCTCGTTTCAGACTTTCTTTTCTTCTCTGCTTATTCTGTTGCTACTGTTTTATTTTACTTTTATTTTTTTGTTAACTTCTTTTGTTAACTCCCGCTTTGGTTCACCCTTCTCTTCCTCTACTTTTCTTGCAGCTTGTTATGTCCGTGGGAGATTTGTCCAACGCTCTGCTGTTAGTGGAGAAGGAGTATCAGAATCAGGGCATAACTCTCTCTCAGAGGAATTTGGAGGTCCATCGAGCTTAGGCTGAGAGGGATGCCATGGCCAGTGAGGTGACTCCGCTGAGGGAGAGGGCGGACGCCCTGCAGCTCTAGTTGGGAGAATTTTAGCTCACTTAGACCAAGTTGAAGAGCTGCGAGGAACAGTTGGGGACCTCTCAGGAGAGGGTGAAGACGTTGGAGGCGGAAATGGCAGATCTGCGGGTTGTGCATACTGTTGAGCTGGAAGCTTCTAGGAAAGAGGTTCTCAGATCTTTTGCGCTCTCTCCTGCTTTTGCTATGCTATTGGCTGATCGCCATGATGGTGGATGGGAAGCTGCGGCTCGGTGCGTTAGCAGCTTATATGGTGAAGGCGAGGAGCAGCTGGCTCGCTTCTACGCTTTCTGGGATAAGGTTGAAGCTGCAGGTGAGGTTGGTTTGTTTGACCTCCCTGCTGATCATCCTAGTGATGCTGGCTGCAAGATTCCCAACCAGGTTGTGCTGAACTTGGAGGTGCCTCTCTGCCCTGACGTTGCTGCAGCTATTGGAGTGGAGTCCTTGACTGGTGATCAATAAAGGTTATGGCGGCTGTCACCCTCCTACTCCAGTGGTACCTCTGAGTTTCCCTCACCCAGATCTGTTGTAACTAGGTAGTTTTCATTACTATCTTTGGGGTGTATAGCTGCCAAAGATTATGTTTCTCTGTGTAATTCCTGAATACTTTGTCTTTTGTTGCTGGGTCTTCCCAGCTTAACTTGAATTTGTGTTCTCCTAACTTTACCTGCTGAGTGTTTCTTTGTCCTGGTGGACGGGGGCTCAGCTTTATTTGTCCCGCGACTGGCTTGCTGAATGTTTACTCTGCCCTGGGGGGTAGGGGTTCAGCTTTATAATGTATGCTCTTTATGATCTTCTTCTGCTGATTTGCCTGCTGTTTATTTTATTGTTTGCACATTTCCCTGGAACTATGCATTTCTTAGCTGTATCCAGATCTTTTAGCGCTGCAGCATCTTTATTGCATTTGGTGGGGCCTCGTAGGTTGGGCCTCCCTGTCTTATTGATTTAGCTGCTTAGCGCTTTCCTGCTTCTTTGTACTCTGTTGTGCTTTAGCAGGAACTTTGTCGCATTTTATCCTTTTTGCTCTATTTCTTTTAAGTGCTTATGCATTGCGCACTCTACTTGGCTCTGACCAGAGGTTTTGCCTGTGCGCTGGCTGGTTTATTCGATTGCACGTTGTTTAATCTACCCTTGCTGAGACTTATTTGTGTCGATCAGATTTTTGCCTATTCCTTTTATGTCATTTAGCTTGTTTTGCTGTTACTTATTTGTGTCATTCAGCTTACTTATGCTGCGACTTGTCATTTTGTGAGTTGTCATTCAGCTTGTTTATGCTGCGACTTTGTCATTTTGTGCCTGCTTACTTCTTTTCGTAAGGGCTTATTGTCTGGTTGTCTTCTCCTTCCCTCTCCCCCTCAAAGAGATGTGCTAAGTGGGACTAAGAGAGCCTTAGTGTTGCCCACATAGCTCATCTTCTTCTTTTCCCCTTTTCTCTACTGCTCAAGCTGAACGTGCCAGGCTTCCCCCTCAGGCGTCCCCGAGGTGGTGCCCTGTTTTGCTGTGAGCAGGTGAGGTGAGGTTTTAGGGAGGGATATGTTTACTTTGCCACTTTGCGCTAGAGTGCTTCTTGCCTCTAACACTTTGTTATTGTCTTTATTTGACTTCTGCATGTTAGCATATGATGCTTGGGCATAACATATTAAACAAATTTACGCAGCATACTCCTCACGTAGAGGCTTGTATTTCATATAATAAAATGGCTCAAATGCCTGAATTAACATAACATGGACTGAATAAAAGTTTATCAGACTTGAAACAACTATGTTTGTTTTTTCAGACTGTTTAAACAAAATACTTCTTTAACACATCAGCATTGAAACTGTTTCTTAAGACCTGACCTTCTTGATTTGCAAGGAGGAACGCTTCTGGTCCAACTTGCTCGTGAATGATGAAAGGGCCTTCCCAGTTTGCTGATAGCTTTCTTTCTAGGGACCAAGTCTCCGGGCAGAAGCTCCCTATGCTTGACCCTCTTGTTGAAAGCTTTTGAAATCCTGCTCTTCTGGGTTGCCAACTTGAGAGTTGCTTTCAGCTTTATTTCTGGCAGGAAGTCCAGCTCTTCCAGCATACACTTTTCATTTCCTTGCTGCTCATAGTGTTGTATCCTTGGGCTGGGGATTTGTACTTCCACTGGGACAATTGCGTCAGCCCCGTAGGCCAGGGTGAAGGGGCTCTTACCGGTTGACTCCATCTCAGTGGTCCTGTTTGCCCACAAGACCTCTGGGACTACGTCTGCCCACATGCCTTTGTACTCCTCCAGCTTCTTCTATAGGGCTGTCAGGATCTGCTTGTTTGCTGCTTCTGCTTGACCATTGCTCTGCGGGTGGCAGACTGAGGCACTTGCATACTTGGTGCCCATGTCCCCCAGGTAGTCCTTTATGGTGTCACAGTCAAATTGACACCCGTGATCAAAGACTATGCACTGTGGCACCCCGAATCTTGTGATGATGTTTTTCCATATGAAGGAATGTCCTGACTTGGGCTGCCTTTATGTACTTAGTGGGTTCGGCTTCTATCTACTTTGTAAAGTAATCTATCGCCACAATGAGATACTTCCTGCCCGCTGACCTAGTGGTGAAAGGTCCCAATATGTCCATTCCCCACTGAGCAAACGGGATCGGGCTGAGGATTGGAGTTAGATCGTTTGCTGGCTGATTTATGACTGGTGAATACTTTTGACACTTGTCCCATTTTTTCACATATGCTAGTGCGTCTTGTGTGAGAATTGGCCAATATGCCCCCCTTTTGAGGACCTCTACTCCCAATGCTTTTCCACCAATGTGGTTGGCGCATATTTCGGAGTGGGCTTCTTCCATAATGCCCTCCTGCTCCCACTCTGGAATACACCTCAGCATTGGTTTTGAGAAGCCTTTTTTGTTGAGTTCCCCGTTCATCACTACATACCAATTGGCGTCTTTCTTCACCTTCATAGCTTGTACTTCATCATCGGGCAGTGAGTCGTGGACTTTGTATGCCAAGATGTCTGAGAACCAGGCTCTCTGCCTTCCAATGCAGTTTACCTGCTCTTTTTCTGCAATGCTGATTTCTTCTAGCACTTCAACCATCACTGTCCTTGTGAGGCTTTGTAAGGTGGAACTAGCTAACTTGGACAAGGCGTCGGCCTAAGAGTTTCCTGCTCTGGGGACCAAGTCTATCTTGAAGTGGACTAGCTGGGCTGCCAGTTCCTTTACCTTGGTTACGTACTTCAGCATGGTGGCTTTCCTTATCTCATACGCTCCCTGTAGTTGGCTGGCAACGAGCTGAGAATCAGTTTGCAGGTGTACTTTGCGGGCTCCGGCTACGAGGCTCATACACAGGCCTGCCAGCGCCGCTTCGTACTCAGCTTCGTTATTAGATGCTTTGAACTTGAACTTTATGGCATACTCGAATACGTTTCCTTCTAGAGATATCATTATGACTCCTGCTCCACTCCCCGTTTGGGCTGAAGACCCATCCACTTCCACCTTCCAGACCCCAATATCATCTTCTTTCTCCTCGTAGGAAGCTTCCACTATGAAGTCTGCTAAAGCTTGTGCCTTGATGGCTGCTCTAGGTTTGACCTCGAATTCGTAATCAGAAAGCTCAATTTCCCATTTTAAGAGTCTGCCTGATGCATCCATTTTTTGTAATGCTTTCTCCAGCGGGTGGTTTGTGAGGACTTCTATTACATGCACGTCAAAAAATGGCTTTAGTTTCCTTGCTGTTGTGACCACTGCGAAGGCTAGCTTCTCTACCAATGGGTACCTTTGCTCTGCCTCGGTCAGCACGTGGCTCACGAATATTGGCCTTTGTTGCTTCTGTCTCTCTACCAGCAAAACGGTTGCGATTGTCTGTATTGACGCAGAGATGTACAACTGCAGCTTTTCCCTCAGCTCTGGGCTGATCATTATTGGGAGCTTAGTCAGATGCTCCTTAATACCCTCAAAGGCTTCTTTCTCTTTAGCCCCCCACTTAAATTCTCTGTTCCCTTTCAATAGCTGATAGAACGGCAGGGCCTTATCCGCTGACTTGCTGATGAACCTGGTCAGCGCGGCCATTTTGCCTGTCAACCGCATGATATCCTTGATACACTTAGGCTCAGGCAGGCTGAGGACTGCTTCGACCTATTCTGGATTGGCATCTATCCCTCTCTCGCTGATCAGAAAACCCAAGAACTTTCTCGAGCTCACTCCAAAGACACATTTCTTCGGGTTGAGTTTGATTTTATACTTGTTCAGGGTGGCAAATGTTTCCTCCAGATCCATGATATGTCCAGCCTGCGTGACGCTCTTAACAATTGAGTCGTCAACGTATACTTCAACATTTCTACCCTTCTGGTGAAGGAATACTCTATCCGTCGCCTTCTGAAAAGTTTCCCCAGCATTCTTCAGCCCGAAGGGCATAGCTATGTAATTATACACTCCCCCTTCAGTGATGAATCCAGTTTTCTGCCTGTCTGGCTCATGCAGGTTGATCTGATGGTACACTGAGAAGGCGTCCATCACTACAAGAAAAGGGGAATTAGCAACTGATTTTTGCGACTGCCATAATAATTAGTCGTAAAAATAATTTTGTGACTTAAAAAGACAAGCAGTCACAAATTTTGCAACTAATTTTGCAGTTGTTGCTATTCGGTCGCTAATTTGCAACTAATATTTGTGACTACCATAATAATTAGTTGCAAAAATTATTTTTGCGACTGGAAAAAACGAGTTGTCGCAAATTTTGCAACAGATTTTGTAATAGTTGTTATGCAGTCGCTAATCTGCGACATTCTTATAACTTTTTGCAACTAAATTGCAGTTGCTAAGGCTAACAAATTTGAAATTTTTTTTTTTAAAAAATTTGCGACTAATATTGCAACTAACATGGCAGTTGCTACTATTTTTTTCAAATTTATTAAAAAGGAATTAAAACCCTTAATATATAATAAGTTATTTTTTTTTTCATTGTTTTTTGGTACGAAAATATAAAAACCCTCAGTACAAAAGTAAGGAAACAAGTACTACGTAGTATAATGAGTTGTTGCCGCCAAAAAACACAATAAACAATTATATCACTCCTTCCTAAAAAACATAAAATTATATCACTCCTTATTTTCGTGCTACTCGATACTTTTCATCCTCACCAAAAGAAACAAAAAACGAAGGGAAAACCATCGTCGTCTTCATCTGTCGCCGTTGCGCCATCCATCTTTTCCCGGGTTAGTTACACATGCTTACTCTTCCTACCGTCCATTCAATCTTTCTCATATTGCAATTTGCTAATTGCGATTTAGGGTTATCATTGAGTATTTTGTCCAATTTTTTTAATTTTAGTCTAGTTTCGTTTGCAAATTGCGAACTGATTATAAATTTCGAATTGATTAAATTGCGAATTGAATGAGTTGTGAATTGATTAAATTGAATTTAAACTGGTTTATTGCGAATTGATTGAATTGATTTTGTTTGGCTGCCAATTGCGAATTTTTGGGTTATTTTTGAAGTCAATTATTGTAAAACCATTCAAACATGATTTATTATTCAAAAAGCCCTAATTATTACTAATTTCTTTATGACTGATTTCATTTGCCCTGAGGTTTGCAAGGTCTAGTTAAGTTTGAATTCTCTGTACAATTTTCAGAAAATGAAAAAATAATTAAGTGAAGGATATATGTATTTTTACATTGTAATTAAGGATAGAAATGACAATGATAAAAAGGAAATGTAAAAAGTGATCATGTTTAGTTGTATATTTACCTTGAAATCTTCATATTAAACTTCTGGCACATAGACTAATCATGTCATTGATGATTATAATTAGCATTGTCTATTTCAAACATGCTTGTATATTTTATGACATGTTGGAGCTTTGTGATTAAAAGGGTATTTGGTTGCCTCAATGACATATATCTCAAGGAGTTATTTTATTCAAGTTCTTGTAGTTATTATAATGTGTATTGTTTTGTTTACTTCCTCAAAAATGTCATGGGTGCATCATTTATATTTGTGTCATATGGAATTGGAAAACGTTTCTAATTCAATACCAAAGATGTGTATGTGTTTCTCCTTTGTTCTGCTAATGAGTGATTTCATTGGCCAGACTTTGAACTTACTTTTCTAATAGGGAGATGGCCCTATATTACCAATTAAAAATGACTGAAGTCTCTGTCACATAATGGTAACAATATAAACAATTTGATGTGGTTTTGTAATTTCTTTCTAGGGTAAAGTCAATAATTTGTCTGTTTATGCCCCAAGCTTCTGAAAAATGAAGTCTTCCCAACTTCTTATTTACTGATCAATTTCACTTATTCTATGAGAATACATTTCATGTCAGGATTTACTATCTTTAGTCAAAGAGGATCTTTGTGGGGGAAGGGAATGGGGTTGCGGTGGATTAGATTTATCACCTGCTTGATTGCTTCAATGTTAATTTGTCATGAATGTCTCAAAGCCTCAATATATGTTTAGAATTTAAGACATTCTCTTGTATTCATTTCTCTTAAACAAGTGAAGCTGCATGTTTCAATATTAGCTTTGAGTCTCTAATTATGTGCAGCGTACATATACTTGGAGACTCGAGTTCGATGCTAAGGCTAGGAGAGAATTTTACAAAAAAAGTCGGGGACCGACTTAGGGGTACATTGAACCAAGTTTACAAAATGGCTCTCCATAAGCAAGTTAGTTTTATGACTGACACTGTTCGATCTGAATTCATAAATAAGCGTAAGCATCCTGATTTTGTGAAACGTTCTAACCAAGCAAGAGATAATCGGTTATCTAGCCAAACATTAGAGAAGTTTGACCCTGCCATCGCCAAGGTAGCGTATCTACTCCTCAAGTGGTTAAAAAATTGGTAAGTGTATGATTTTATTAGAAGCAAACTTATGATTTTTTATATAAGATTGAAGCAAGTAGAAACTTTCTAGCCACTAATAGAGATGACTATAACTGCTCTTTATTGCAATTGCTCTGTAGTCTATGTCCCCCTATTTTTTGTTGTTTTTTTAGTGCTAACAACTTCTTCTAATACAAGGCAAAGAAAAAGGATGGAATTTTACCAACTACTATTGAAGTCTATGAGAGCACTCATTCTGTTTGTGTGGGCAATGATGAAGTTTAATTGATGGGTGACAAGTCTCAAAAAGTCATGGTATGAGTATACTTCTATATTTTTCTAAGATTATAAAAAAACAATATATGGTAGTTAATGTTTGGAAATATTATAGATTGTTTATTTGTTTGTGTGATTGAGTTGGAGGATGAGAATGATTTGTCGGCATTAATCATATGATTAATGTGGTATGTCATAATGTGAATTGAAACAGGATAATTTTGAAGCCATACCCTATAGGAGGGAATTCTTCAATTTACAAAGGAGACTCTATCGAAATTTTTACTAATAACTGCTTTCATAAATTATGTTGCTATAAGTGTTGTATTTTTTATTTTAAAAAAAAAAACAACTATAATAAATATACCCCTGATCCTCTATTCCCCAATAGTTGTACCTTTGTAATCTGGAACATCTATTAAGAGGTAAAATGACACTTTTACCCCTGATCCTCACATTCAGAAATTTCCAAACCACCACCACCCACCCTCAAATGTGTTTGACTACCCAACGACAAACACCCTGTGCTAGAATATGGAAATCACCACCATCACCATTCCATCACTTGACTTAGCTGCATCATCACCTATCCACTTGCCTATAGATCTAGATGCTCAATACCAATCCTGCTTGGACCCTCACTGCCATAGTGCCACTGATATCAGTTGCTTTGACCCTCACTGCCATTAATACCTTTTGCTTAGACCCTCACCTAACTTTTCAAAAATAGATTTTGTAACCAAACTCAATTACATATGATACACTCATCGAACACCATAAGGGCAGGTCTTAGTCTCTTGCCATTTGTTGCATAGCTCAGTCTTGAACATGCCTTGAATTGTAAACTTCCAGCTCAGTTGGTCCGTTTTTGTTGCTCCCTCCTCGCACATATACCTTTTGCTGTACACAGAACAAGTTAAGCAAATTATTGCAATCCTCGTGAGATCTATAAGACAATGCAGGAATTAGAATTTTACATAAATCAGATGGTATCTAAAGGCAAGTATTTTACTGCTTTATACTGATCCGATGTCCAAAATGAAAGACTGTATAAGATAACAATTGATAATCTAAGAAGATAAACGGGCCAAACAACTCAATGATACCAAGCCAAAATGAGAAGCAGAATTGACATCCAGTGAGAAGACTAAGAGCCTCAGAAATACTCTTATCCCAAAAACAGCAAACTAGTACTACACATTAAAGCTTTTTAGCAAGTCTTAAAATCAAACTGAAGATCTTCAGCATGTCAATTAACCACCAGACTTACTATGTTCTTTCTTATAACCAAAATTATGAACCTAGTTGGTGAAATCCTGTAATTACTTGACAAAATGAGAGGCAGAATTGAAATCCAGTAAGAACTTCAGAAATACTCTTATCCCAACAACAACAAATTAAAACTATGCATTAAAGCTTTTTGGTGAGTCTTGAAATCAAAATGAAGATCTTCAGCATGCTAATTAATCACCAGACTTACTATATTCTTTCTTATAACTAAAATTAGCAATTTAGCTTAGTGAAATCCTGCAATAAACTAAATTGATATTTAGTTTAGTTGATCCAAAATCTAAAGTTGTAACATTAACTGATAACTATTTAACTTGCGGTCTTTTGCAACAAGGCACGACAACAACAACAATAAAAACAAAAATTCCTAGTTTTAACACAGTAACATCATCACAGCAGCAACAAGATACATGTATCAACTTCAAACAGATAATCTAGAATTTAAAACAAAATATCAAACAATATAATAATACTTAAAAACATAATTATAATTAAAGAAACAGATAATCCAGAATTTAAAAGGAAATATCGAGTTTAGAAGCATACCGGTCCATACACTTTTCTTGAAGATCGAAGCGGAGTCACAGACTGAGCTGGAGTCGAATCCTTCTGAGTTGAACCAGCAGCAATCTAGTTCATCTTCATGAATCCATTAGCCCTGACTGAGATACTCTTAGGCAGAGAAACACAAGCATTCTCCTCCTTACAATCTTCATTTTGACTCTTCTCATTCACATTTGATCGATTCTGATTATTACTGCAGATTTTAATTTAAGAACTTCATTTACATTATTTCTTATTCCCAAAAGATTGTCAGCGTCTCCCTGTTCAAATCCAATTTTCAGATCCTTTTATAATGTGTCTAGGTACTCTGATTGTACTTGTATTCATGTTCTTGTATCATTAATGGGTAATACTCTATTAGCTGCTCTAAAGAAGTTAAATTAAATTGTGTTTTAGAAGACCAAATTAGTTTTTGGCCCAGACGATATCCCGAGTCATTGCTTGTATTTTTATTATAGTTGTTTTTTTTTTAAAATTTATTTAGTTTATATAAGTTTTAACATTTGAGGTCATAGTTACTAATACATTTCTTAATGCAGGGAGAATATATGGAAAAACTTGAAGAATATAAGAACAAAGGAATTGAGATAAACCCCGAAAAAGTCTACTTGGAGGTTGTAGGTGGGAAAAAGAAAGGAAAAGTCTATGTTTTAGGGAGTGCTTCACAAATGTATTACAAGAGCAATCCTACTTCTCAATCTACTACATCATCTTCCACTCCTTCCATGATTTCTCAATTAAGTTCTCAAGTTGAAGAACTAAAGAAGATGGCGGAAGAAAACCATAACAAGGTAGAAGAAAGACAAAAAATAGCGTCAGAGAGCTTAAAATATACTAAGGAATTCGTCGAAAATCATGAGATCGAAAAAGCTACATGGAAGAAGGAAAAATTAGCTATGCAAAAAACATTGCAGGAAATGGCAACACTTGTAAAACAAGATTACCATCCTTATAAGACTCCTACGCCCGCACTCACCCGCTCTCGTGATACAATTAAGTGATTTTTATTTTCTTGGTAGTAATTTTATGAACAACTGGTCTTTTACATTGTCATTAGTTCTTATTTGAAGTAGCTTTTTTTATATGGGAGGTAACTTTTGAAACAATTAGTTATATGATTTAAATATTGTTTTTTAATACATTGATACAAAATTAATGATATTTTGGATATTTGAATAAAATTAACATTTTGGTTATTTAAATTTATGCGTGGTTACCTTTTTTGTTTTGTGATTAATATTGGTCATCGCTTAATTATGGTTCTAAATACTGATAGTTAGTCGCAAATATTTAGCGACTGTAAATTTGGTTTAGAGACTAATTGGTTAGTTGAAAAAGAATTAGTCTCAGTAGTCGCTAATCTATCACAAATAATTAGTTTTGTAGTCGCAAAAGTTTGGTCTCATAAGTAGTTGCTAATCCGTCGCAAAAACATTAGTCTCAATAGTCGCAAATCCGTGACAATAAAACTAGTCTCCGTAGTCGCAAAAGTTTAGTCTCGTAGTCGAAAAAGTTTGGTCTTGCAGTCGCTAATCCGTCGCAAAAGTAGTCTTAAAACATTGATCTCTGTAGTTGCTAATCCGTCGCAAATATATTACGACAGACAATAATTTAGTTGCTAAAATTTGAAAGTTAGTCGCTAAATGGTAGTTGCAAAGGCATTGCAAATCCGTCTCTAAATTTGCGACTGTTCAAAAATTAGTCGCAAAAATGGATTTGCGACGAGGTCTTTGGCAACGAACCAAAGTAGTTGCAAATCCGTTGCAAATCCATTTTTGCGACGGATTTGCGACTACTTTGGCCGTCGCTAATTACTCTTTTTCTTGTAGTGCATGAAGCTTAGCAGGGCGTGCCCGCTGGTTGAGTCTACCAGCTGATCTATCCGCGGCAGCGGGTAACAGTCTTTTAGGCAGGCCTTATTAAGATCTGTGAAATCAACACACATTCTCCACTAGCCATTTGCTTTCTTTACCATGACCACGTTGGCTAACCACTCTGGGTAGTCACAAGGTTCAATGAATCCTGCCTCCAGGAGCTTCTCCACCTCCTCCTGGATTGCTTGGTTTTTCTCCGTGGAGAAGCTTCGCTTTTTCCGCCTAACTAGCTTAATATCCTCCTTCACATTAAGCTTGTGTACCAGGACTGCTAGGTCAATTCCGGGCATCTCATCTGCGGAAAATGCGAATATGTCTTTGTTCTTTCTCAACAGCTCTATGAGGTGTACCCCTACTCCTGGATCAATGTCTTTCATGATTTTCACTGTTCTCGAGGGGTCACCTTCTGTGAGCTCGACTGTGACATGCTCCCCACTGGGAAGTGACCTGGCCATTTCCTCTTTTGCAGGCTCGAAGTTTTCCCTTACTAACTTCTGTTTATCCCTTTCCTTGTGATATTCTTCACGCTTCCTTTTCCTCGACTTCCTCTTAGGTTGCTCAGTGGGCCTTCTCTCAGAACCAGGCTGCTGTCTGGTTTTTGCGGGCTGCTTTAGGGCAATTATGTAACATTGCTGGGCTGTCTTCTGACTTCCCCTGAGCTTTGCTGACCATCCCTCATTAGTTGTGTAGGTCATGGCAAGGTGATAGGTGGATACCACCCCGCCTATCTTGTGGATGAGCGGTCTTCCCATGATCACATTGTAGGGTGAAGGGGAGTTTATCACGAGGAACTCTGCCCGGACATCACGCCTTCTTGATCTTTCCCCTACTTGGACTGAGAGTTCGATTATGCCTTCTGGGGTAAGCCCTGATCCATTAAACCCGGTGACTTCGTAGCTCACCCTCTTCAGGTCTTTTCTGTCCAACTTCAGCTCATTGAACGCACTGATGTATATGATGTTGGCTGAGCTGCCTCTGTCTATCAGTATTTTATCCACCTCCCAGTTTGCGATTCTCATTGCCACCACTAGCGGGTCATAATGAGGGTAAATTATGCCCTTCTGATCATACTCGTCAAACATGGCTCGCGGCTGCGCGGGAAGAGGTGGCCATTTTACGCTTATCATTGTAATTTATTTGATGTATCATCGCTCGTAGGTCAGCCCGCGCTCTGTTAACTGTTCCCCCATGTACTGGACCCCCGTTGTTCACATACACCCTGCCTTCTGGCTTGCCATCTCTGTCTTAGTCTCCGGCTGGGCCCCTATGACCTCCTCTGTGGTCAGGGCGGCCTGCTATATCCTCATCCCTCATTCAGGGAGGGTCATCGTGCTGCTTAAACTTATTCAAGTACCTTCTCCTGACTAAGTCTTCTATGTTGTCCTTCAAGTGTGTACATTCTTCAGTGGTGTAACCATGGTCCCTTTGGAAGTCACACCACTTGCTGGTATCACGATTCTTATTAACCATCCTCGGGGGTCTCTGCCACTTGTCATCAGCTTTATTCACGCTGAATATATGAGACCTGGAATGGGTCAATTAATGGGGTATATTGGTCAAACCTCCCAGGCCTTGGCCCTCTCTTTGGGTCTGACCTTCTCAGTCCTACTGCCCTGTCCGCTTCTCTGCGGTTTTGCTCAGCCCTGCTTGGCTGGTCCACCCTGGGTGTGTTCTCTGCCCGGGTGACCTCTGCCCGCTTAACTAAGTCACCAGGTGCTTTCCTTGCTCTGCCAGTCTCGTCTGCTTTGATGAACTTGTGCGCTTTGCCCAGCGCTTCAACAAGTGTTTTGAGGCTCTTACGCCCCATATACGCTCTGAACGGTGATCCTTGTAGTAAGCCACTCTACATTGCTAGTAGCGCTACCTCCAGGCTCATATTTGAGATGGTTGTTGCCTCCTTGTTGAATCTGGTGATGAACTCCCTCAGGGGCTTATCTTTCCCTTGAACCAACGACATCAGCTCGGTTGTCATCATGGTTTGGTCTACTAGGGTTATGAAATGCTCCATGAACATTCTCTTCAACTGGTTGTACGAGTATACGGAACATTTGGGAATGGTTCCATACCACTCCGCTGCCAGCCCCTCCAGGGTCGGCGGGAAAGCCTTACACCGGACAGAGTCTGTCATAGTGTAAAGTACCATATGATTCTCAAAAGCTGATATGTGGCTTTCGGGTGTTGTGGTTCCGTTGTATTTGCAGCTTGGCATCTTTACTTTCTCCATTGGTTCCTCCAGAATCTCCCGGCAAAATGGGGAATCATCTAGAACAACCTGGATTCGCGCTCGTTTATCTCTCTCAGGGATGGGTCCCCGCTCTGAGGCTGGTGACCTACTGCGGGGGACTCGCTTCTCCGGGCTGATTCGAGCAGGGGTTATTTCCTCCACGCTCCATTCTCGATTCAGGTTACGAGCTTCCAGCTCCAATACCTTCTTCTTTAACTGAATGAGCTCTTTCTGCTCTGAGGGTCGACGACGCCGGCTTTTTTGCTACGGGCTCTGCAGCTGCCGCTATCGATGACGGACTTGCCCCCTTACCCATAATGGTGAGGACCGCAGTCATTGCAGCCAGCTGCTCCTTACTGCACTTAGAGATGTTCTGCAGAATGGCTGACATATTCACGGGCTGCGGTTTCTTGGTTACAAGTGCTGAAACAATGAGCTCATTGTTCGCGCCGGTTAACGACATTCCGTATTTGTAAATGGAACTGGATCCCACCGGATCTACTAGTTTTCGACGCCGCTTTAGCTGCAGCTGATGTCGATCCGATGGGGTTGGATTTCTGAGAGATGGTCGATTTGGGGTTTCCGGTGGATCCTTTTGGATTGATGGTTACTGGGGGTGTTTTTTGTGGTGTTCGGCTGGTCTCATTAGTTTTAGACATGGGTGTCTGTACAGTTTCTTCTCCGGCCATGGTGGTTAGTTAACTAGTCCCTAGCTGAGTTGGTGAACCTCAGGTTAGATGATCCTCCCCCTCCTTCTAGCGCCAATTGTTCCAGGTGTGGATCCAAGGGTTCTACTGGGCGAACTGGGTCCCGTCAACTACCTACACAAGGCAGCACACGTAAACTGCCCTCGGGGGTGGCTCGAGGAACCCCCCCTCCGAAGCTTAAGTTAAAGAGTGTTTAGAGAGAGAAAGTGTACTTAGAAAGATGTAGAAAGTATAATGACTTGAGTGTCTCACCTCCTTTCTGTTGTACTTTACCCTCTATTTATAGGCGTACCATCTCCTTCGTTGAGAGTTCAGCCTGGTCAGCCCTGCCGGCTAACTCTGCCGGGCTAGTGAGCCCTCCTTTAATTGCTTTCTCGGCATTTAGTGCGCACCCTGGGGGCTGGGCGATAGTTCAGCGGGAGCTATCCTATATAAGAAGATTTTAGACTTAAATTAACAGAAAAAAACCACAACCACAAACAACTTAAAAACTTAAATGAAATCACTTAATACCATCAAACCATACTATCAATGAAATATTTCAAAATAATCTTAAAACAAGAATATCGATATTAAATCACTTAATTCCAACATAATATATAAACTTCAAATAAGTAATAATATAATAGTATAATTATTTGAAACTCAAAACCTTCAAAACAGTAGAATTGACATGGAAGGAACACTAGTGGCCTCGCAATCCACTTCCTAAGGTTTGTCAGGACAAACCCCCGGTCATCTCGCAGAGACCGTGTCTAAGATTAGTCGACTCCCGGTCATGGGTAGATGCCTATAAGGTCTTACACACCCCCGACCGACAACAATTAACCCAAATTGAGCTACCTAAGACTCGCAATCCAGATAGTTAGCATGTTCATTAACCATCGGAAAGCAACTCGGCCTCACCCCCGACTATGGCCCCACACACAATTCAAAAATCACTTAAAATTCTTAATATAATATATTTCATTCAGAAATCTACATAAAAGCCAAAAATGGTCTTGCACTCAATTCAAACAGCATAAGAAAATCATATTTCTTAAATTCAATTGAAACTCCATTTCAAAGCACACTTTAACTAATAAATCACAAAAGGTATCGTCTGAGTTTGGGAATATAATTAATTATCGAAATTCAACAATTAAGTGCATTCACAACTCTTGGCAAAGTGATGCTAAAGACAGTGTTATCCTTCTCTAAAGCATTACAACGTCGACAATAAAATTACAACCCACACACATTCAAACACGCATTAAAATATTTTACCTTAGGGATTTACAATACCCAAAGATTCACACATTACTTATTTAAAATATAATTTCAAATAATATAATATATTTTTAATAAAGATTATGTAAATTCATTTGATAAAACCAAAAATTCAAAGTACAGTTTAATGAAATAACCAAAACAAGGCAGTAAGATACGTGTCCAAAAAACATTATAAAAACTTAATCAAACATACTTTAAATGAGAAATAAAAATTATGGAACATACATATACTCAATAGGCATCATATAAAACCATTTAGGACTTAAAATTCAAGAGAGAACATGCCCAAATAAATCATAAACACAACAGCCCCAATTTAGGTTCTAACAGTACCACTCACACAAAACACCCCAAAATCCAACCTTAAACATGAAACGAAGCTTAGCCCATTTTACTAAACACTCTAAAAACATAATAGGTCATGTCAACAATGCATTTGGGATTAGAAATTAGGTAAAACATATCATAAAAACTCTCGAATCACACAACCTTCACAATGGATTACAGCAGCTCCTATACTTACTTTGGGCCATTAAAACAAATCACTCTATGTTAGATTTATGCCAAATTAATTGGGGAATATTCTAACATGATACTAAATCAAATTAGGCAAGAAAATCAATCAATAAAATCAGATTTAAGATCTTAAACACACGCCCAACATGCTGTAATTCTAGTCGCGGATTTAAGCTTTTCTTGCCCAAAATCATGTACAAAACATGCCCAAAATCAAAGTTTAACACATGGAACTTATACCTTATTATCCCTAATAAGCTACTACACATTAAACAGCAAGAATAAGACCAAGAAAATAGGTTAAACATGCCTCACGACCATAATAAAACTCATGACAGGTGTGCAACATTTCAACAGTACCTATGGTTCATTTTGTGCCTCAAAACCATGTATAAACTCATTAAAAACATCATACAAAGATCATAAAACATCAAGGATTTGGTATCAATCAAGTTTGGGCACAAAAACAAGGATAAATATCACTAATTCACGTTCTATGTTACACAAATTACAGCAGCCACATAGTGAACGAAAATTACAAATAAACCTAATCCTAGCCATATTTCTACCTATAAATTCAACTCTAAAATCCAATAGTTCTAACCTAAGGGAGTAAAGATAGTTACCTCTTAAATGAAGGCCATAAAATTCAGATTAAATTGCAGCAAGTGTTGCCCACCAAAACGCCCCAAACGAAGCTCCATTCACCCCATTGTCTTGATGTTCTTGAGGACAATTAAGTGCTCGAATTTGAGAGGAAAAGCAAAAACAGATTACCGACAAAAATCCCTTTGTTTTAGCCTTGATATTATACCAAAATTTTGAGGGAAATAAGGAGAGAAACAGATGAGATGCAAGCAGCAAAAAGAACACTTAGTCATCATGATTTGTATGTTCAAAAGAGAGGTAGAAGAAGGGTCTTGGATAGCCACTTGAAGAGGAGTAAAGGGGGGTGTTATTACATGATTAATTAGGGATTTTTAGACTTTAGAAACTGATCATTAATCAGCCTTAAGGCTGCCGTGAGAGGGGAGAGAAAATGGGCTTCAAATGAGCTTCATATAAACCCTAACTTAACCTACACTTATGGGTTTGATTGAATGATTAATTTAGGCTTAAGAATGAGATTAGGAAAGCTAATTAACAAGTCTATATAAATCTACTTAGTCAGGAAAGTGTTAAGGTGAAACCCGACTCATAAACAAAGTTTAGTTGACCCGAAACTAGATAAGGAAAGGGATGTAACGAGAGGTGATTTGAAAGTATATTTTAAAAAAAAAACATTAATATAAATTATATTATTGATGACTCAATAATAATATAAATAGTAATTACAATAATAATAATGAAAACAATAATTTAAATCACTAAACAAAAATATATATAAAGTTCATATTTTTACACAAAAGCAATATAAAGAGGCGATATGCGAAACCAATAATATTATTAATATATAATGACCTTATTAATAAAAGTACATTAAAATGAGTTTTATAAATATAAATTAAAGAATAGTTTGTAAACAATATCAATTCGATAATCAAGTTGACTGAATCACCCAATACCACTTTATACAACGATATTAATACGATTAAACGTAAAACGTCTTTAAAACCATAGAATCATTTTATGCCTATCAAATTGACACTTCAGTCAAGGAATCACCCATGATGACCCGTATCAATTATGATAAGTTAAATATTGAAATTACATATAATTTATAAACACTTACTGAATTGATGCTTAAGTTTAAGGAATCACCCTTTAAGGCTAATATCAATTCCGACATGTCAAATACAATTAAAATGATTAAAACACTAATATTAAATCTTTTAAGTTATAATTTTCAATCGCTTTGTCAAATCATTAGAATTCAAAAGATAAGGATAACCCTTAAATCAAAATAATAAAGATTTTAATAATTTAATTAGCATTTGATTTGGAAATTGAGATTTAAATTAGAAATTAGGTTTAATTGGTTAAAATGCACATAAAATAGTGGTTCGAAAATACGGGGTGTTACAAGTGGAGTGACAACAAACATTACTGGGAGCAACACCATCCCTGATGCTATGCAAATTGCCTTTGATATATGCTCCATGTATGCGTTATTTAGGATGTTAAGAAAGTGGACTTGAATACGATGACCTAACACTTGGGTGCTAATCATGGAACATTTTTATGATCAGATGGAATGTTCGAGTTATAGACTATGAAAGTTTGAACAATTAAAGGAGTCCTTACATCTAGGAGCATTGCTATAACTAGGGGGGTCAAGTTTGAAGGATAGTTTAAAACGTGTTCACAAATTGGGTGGAATAAGGTAAGACCTTGCTGCCATCGCTATGGATAGATGAGAATTGTTGTGTGAACCCAACAAAGAAGAGGTACCATGGTAAGAAACTGCTTAGGAAATGAGTAGGTCTATGGACCAGCAATCATTGACAATGATTGTGAGGCGATTTGGAAGCAATGAGGATTGCTACTAACAAAGCCGAGGTTAGCCAAAGGCTAACGAAAGTCTTGGTGATAGAGCTTGCATGTGAATCCCTTGGCACATGAGGACTTCCAAATGAGTAAGTGGCAAGAGTATACTATCACATTAACTCAATCAGGTGCTAATCCGAGCGAGGGGTGTCCTTTGGGAGAGTTGTGAATTATCTCTTAAGAATCTACATGGGGGAGCAACCCAATTAGATTGCTTTCGTAGAAGATGAAAACAAGCCCAAAGAGTCCCGTGCCGGCTTTAAAAAGGGAATATTGGACAAGGTTTATTTTAAAGGGCCAATGATGTTGCCTAGTACACGTTGGTGCTACGGGGTAGCCCAACTTAGTGTTAATGAGGCAAGTCGTGCGAGGCACGACTAATTTTGATCAAGGGAAAATCATAGGCCAAAGATGATACTGGATAGTATAATCAAAGTTAACTTAGTGGCTAGCAAACTCCTAACAATGAGAACAGGGTGAAGTCTGGATTAAGTGAAGGTGTTTGTGCTATGAGAGCATCAATCGAGTGGCTATATACCTTTTTAATCTTTAACGAGGACGTCAAGATAAATTTGGTGGAGGAGGTTGGTTACGGTCACTTTTGGTTGACCTAAGCTAGGCCGTTGACCACCCTACATAGGCGTGCAAGGCCTTCGGTATCTCACTTGCCTAAGCAAGAAAGTGCACGCTCAGTGAAAGGAATGGTGTCCTTCGAACAAGTGTATTATTCTGATAGTGGGATAAGAATTATTAGAAAGCTAATATATTCAGTAAGGTCAAGTGATCGGAATGCCTAGGTGGAGGCCGCTTTCGATCAGTAATATTAATGTATACTCCCTCCGTTTTTAAATACTTGCTCCATTTCTTCATGCGCGGAGTTTTAGGAGAAATTAGATAAAGTAATAAAATATGAAGGTAGTGGAGTTGGTGGAAGAATAAAAAAATTATAGAAAGCAAAAGTAGTGGAGAGAATTGGAGGAGAGAGAATATAGGTTGGGACCACTAGGTGAGAGAAATTGATTAATTATTGTAAAAGCTTTCCAAATAAGGAAATGGAGCAAGTATTTAAAAACGGCCGCAAATGGAAAGTGGAGCAAGTATTTAAAAACGGAGGGAGTAATTAATATTACAACTTAATCTTGACTGAACCCTTCGGGTCACACCCAAGCAATTATAAACCGACTCGACAAATTAATTCGGAAGAAATAAATGAGTCGCCCGAGTATTAAATATTTATACGCCTGAAATTCGAGCTTAGAGCGTCACAACCAAGCGTCGGAAGTCGAGTCAAAAATAGAAAAAGACGTGACGACAAAATTAATAATTAATCAACAATGACCAAAATACCCTTAGCGTCAGAACCCCGAGTGCTAGGGGATTAGGCAAGCTAGCAGCCCGCACCATGTGCGAGGCTTGCTAGCAAGCTACGGTCAACATCTCACACATAATGCGTGGCTTGCTGGTGCGCTACAACTAGCAGCCCGCACATGTGCGAGGCGTGCTAGCAGTAGCCTTCGGCAACACCAGCCCGCACATGTGTGCGTGGGCGTGCTGGCCGAATTGGCTGGCAGCAAGCAGCCCGCATGTACGGGGCTTTGCTGGGCCGGGTAGCTAGGGCCGTGGTCATTGGGGAAGCATGTGAGGGAGGCTTAGAGTGTGGGGGACAAGTGGCACAAGGAGAGGAAGGAGTGGGGAGCAAGTATGGTCCCCTCCTCTCCAAGTGGTCCTCACTTCCCTTTGCATGTATTAATGAAACTTGTAGATTTATTATTATTTTGCTTATTTATTTTATTTGAACTTTAAAATAAATTATGGAATTTCATGCTCCCACATTGCTGGGATAGAAATTCCCACTCTCACTCTTCCCTATAAATACCCACCTTGGGTTTTTTGGGAAGAGTGCTTAAGTAGGAGTTCAATAGAGCATTGCATTTGCAAAAACTCTTAAACTCATAAAATACTCGTGTATAGGATAGCTCCCGCTGAACTATCGCCCAGCCCCCTGTTGGGGTTTTGTGAGTCCGACTCACCGCGGAAACAACCCCGACCCAAGGAACCACTCGTAATTAATAAAACCATAAAGCATAAATAAATAAACACAAGAAAAAGGAAGAACGAATCGTACCCTTGAAGCGAGCTTTGCCCTCTAAAAACGGGCTCTTACTTGAAAGCCTTGAGCACCGCAAATGCTGTGCCTCCAACGATATCCACCCACAAAGGACAAACACGACTTTTTAGGTCTGCTACCTTGGAGTTAGCAAGGTCCGACCAAAACCTAAGTGTTAATGGAGTTTAAGAGTTTTTCCCAAAATATGGAATGCTCTTTCTAACTCCTACTCAAGCACTTTACTGCAAATTCCAAGGTTGGTATTTATAGAGGAAAGTATGAGTGGGAATTTCTATCCCATCAATGTGGGATCATGAAATTCCACAAATTAATTTAAAGCTAAATTAAATTAAAATTGCAAATTAATAATAAATCTACAAGTGGCATTACCATGTGAAATGGGTTGGTGAGGACCTCATGGAGAGTAGGGGACCATACTTGCTCCCCACTCAATACTCTCCTTGTGCCACATGTCCTTACCCACTTGCTCCCATATTCCTCAAGCTTCCCCATAGTGACCGGCCCTATGGCCCAGCCACGAGCCCAGCCCCGCACCCGCACCAAGATGCGGGCTGCTGCTGTGCGCGCAAGCCACGCACTTGGTGCGGGCTTGCTGCTGTGCGTGGTTGCTAGTGCGTGCGCTGCTAGCACGCCTAGCTTGCGGCAGCTAGCTGCTGCACGCACCACGTGCACGTGGCTGCTAGCTACTGTTGTGCGTGGCTGCTAACACGGTGCGCTAGCACGCACCTAGCCAGGCATGCTAGGCTCGGCTTGGTGCGCTTGCTAGACACCTATGCTTGGACATTTTTGCCCCTAGGGGTATTTTGGGAATATGGTCGATTTATTATTATTTTGCGCGTCTCGTCTTTTTATTATTTTTGACTCGACTTCCGACGATCGGTTTCTACGCTCCTAGCTCGAATTACCGACGTCTAATTATTTAACACTCGGGCGACTAATTAATTTCTTCCGAATTAATTCGTCGAGTTGGTTCGTATATTTTGCTTGGGTGTGACGCGAAGGGTTCAGTCAAGATTAAGCTGTAATATTGATTATATTAATATTACTGATCGGAAGCGGCCTCCACCCAGGCATTCCGATCACTTGACATTACTGAATATATTAGCTTTCTAATAATTCTGAACCCGCTATCAGAATAATACACTTGTTCGAAGGACACCATTCCTTTCACCCCCAGGGTGCGCACTCACTGCCGAGAAGGCAATTAAAGAAGGCTCATTAGCTCGGTGGAGTCAGCCCGCAGGGCTGACCAGGCTGATCTCTCCATGAAGAAGATGGTACGCCTATAAATAGAGGGTAAAGTACAATGGAAAAGAGGTTAGACACTTTCTCTCTTTAAACACTCTCTAACTTAAGCTTCGGAGAGGGGTTCCTCGAGCCACCCCCAGGGCAGTTTACATATGCTGCCTTGTGTAGGTTGTTGACAGGACCCAGTTCACCCAGCAGGACCCTTGGATCCATACCTGGAACAATTGGCGCTAGAAGGAGGGGAAGGATCATTTAACCTCAGGTTCACCAACTGAGCTAGGGAATAGTTAACTAACCACCATGGCCGGAGAAGAAACTTTACCAACACCCATGTCCAAAGCCAATGAGACCAACCAAACACCATAAAAAACACCCTCAGTAACCCTCAATCCAAAAGGATCCACCGAAAATCCCAAATCGACCATCTCACAGAAATCCAACCCTACGAATCAACGACAGCTGCAGCTAAAGCGGCGTCGAAACCAGTCGATCCGACAGGATCCAATTCCATTTTCAAATACGGAATGTCGTTAACAGGCGTGAACAATGAGCTCACTATTTCAGCACCTGGAACCCAAAAACCGTAGCCCGTAAACATGCCAGCCATCCTGTAGAACCTCTCTAAGTGCAGTAAGGAGCAGCTGGCAGCAATGACGGCGGTCCTTACCAATATGGTTAGGGCGAGCCCGTCACTGGCAACGGCAATTGCAGAGCCCGCAGTAAAGAAGCCGGCGCCCTCAGCCCTCAGCCCTCACCCCCGAGCAGAAAGAGCTCGTTCAGTTGAGGAAGAAGGTATAGGAGTTGGAAGCTCGTAATCTGAACCGAGAATGGAGCGTGGAGGAAGTAACCCCGGCTCAGATCAGCCCGAAGAAGCGGGTCCCCCGCAGTAGGTCGCCAGCCTCAGAGCGAGGACCTAGCCTGGAGAGGGACAAGCGAGCGCGAATCCAAGTTGTTCCAGATGATTCCCCATTTTGCCGGGAGATTCTGGAGGAACTAATGGAGAAGGTAAAGATGCCGAGCTGCAGAAACAATGAAACCACAACACCTAAGAGCCACGTATCAGCTTTTGAGAACAACATGGTACTCTATACTATGACAGACTCAGTTTGGTGTAAAGCATTCCCGCCAACCCTGGAGGGGCTGGCAGCGGAGTGGTATGGAGCCATTCCCAAATGTTCAGTGTACTCGTATAACCAGCTGAAAATAATGTTCATGGAGCATTTTATAACCCTGGTAGATCGATCTAAGATGACAACTGAGCTGATGTCGTTAGTTCAATGAAAGGACGAGCCCCTGAGGGAGTTCATCACCAGATTCAACAAAGAGGAAACAACCATTCCAAATATGAGTCAAGAGGTAGCGCTGCTAGCAACGCATAGCATCTTGCTACCAGGCTCGCCCTTCAGAGCGTACATGGGTGTAAGAGCCTCAAAACACTAGCTGAAGCGCTGGGTAAAGCGCACGAGTTCATCAAGGCAGACGAAATAGACAGAGCCATGTTGAGTAGGAAAGCACCGGTTGACTCAGCTAAGCGAGCAGAGGTTACCCGGGCAGAGAACACACCCTAGGCTGACCTGCCAAGCAGCGCAGAGCAAAGCCGCAGAGAAGCGGATAGGGAAGTGGGGGTAAGAAGGTCAAATCTAAAGAGAGGGCCAAGACCTGGAAGGTTTGACCAATATACCCCGCTAACCCACTCAAGATGTCATATCTTCAGTGTGAACAAAGATGATGATAAATGGTAGAGATCCCCAAGGATGGTCAATAGAAACCGTGATACGAGCAAGTGGTGTGACTTTCACAGAGATTATGGCCATACCACCGATGAATGCACACACTTGAAGGAAAACATAGAGTATCTAGTCATGAGAGGGTACATAAATCAGTTTAAGCAGCGCGATGATCCTCCCAGAAGGAGGGACGAGGATAGAGTAGGCCGCGCTGACTATAGAGGGGGTCATAGGGGTCCCGCTGGGGACAGAGACAGAGTTGGTAAGCCAGAGGGCAGGGTGTATGTGATCAGTGGAGGTCTAGTGCATGGAGGAACAGTTAACAAAGCACGGGCCGATCTGCGGGCGATGATACACCAGATAAACTACAATGAGAAGCGTAGATGGACACCTCTTCCTCCGCAGCCGCGAGCCACGTTTGACGAATATGACCAAGAAGGCATAATTTACCCTCATGATGATCCAGTGGTAGTGACGATGAGAATTGCAAAATGGGAGGTGGACAGGATATTGATAGATGGAGGCAGCTCAGCCAACATTTTATACATCAGCGCGTTCAACGAGCTGAAGTTGGACAAGAAGGATCTGAAAAGGGTGAGTTACGAAGTCACCGGGTTTAATGGATCAGGATTGAATCCCGAAGGTATAATCGAGCTCTCCGTACGGGTAGGGGAGAGGTCAAAAAGGCGTGATGTTCGAGCAGAATTCGTTGTGATAAACTCTCCTTCGCCCTATAATGTGATCATGGGTAGACCGCTCATTCACAAGATAGGCGGAGTGGTATCCACCTACCACCTCGCCATGGCTTACACAACTGATGAAGGGCGGTCAGCAAAGCTCAGGGGAAGCCAGAAGAAAGCTCAGCAATGTTATATAACTTCTCTAAAGCAGCCTGCAAAGACAAGGCAGCAGCCAACCTTAGAACGGAGGCCCGCTAAGCAGGCTTAGAGGAAGTCAAGAAAAAGGAAGCGCGAAGAGTATCACAGGGTAAAGGACAAGCAGAAGTTAGAAATGGAAAACTTTGATCCTGCAAAGGAAGAAATGGCAAGACCACTCCCCAGTGGGGAGCATGTCACAGTTGAGCTCACAGAGGGTGACCCCTCAAGAACAGTGAAGATTGGGAAAGATATCGATCCTGGAGTAGGGGTACACTTCATAGAGCTGCTGAGAAGGAACAAAGATATTTTCGCATTCTCCGCAGATGAGATGCAAGGAATTGACCTTGCAGTAATAGTCCACAAGCTGAATGTGAAGGAGGATATAAAGCTAGTCAAGCAGAAGAAACGAAGCTTCTCCACGGAGAAAAACCAAGCAATCCAGGAGGAAGTAGAGAAACTCTTGGAGGCAGGATTCATCGAGCCTTGCGATTACCCAGAGTGGTTAGCCAACGTTGTCACGGTGAAAAAAGCAAATGGCTAGTGGAGAATGTGTATTGATTTCACAAATCTCAACAAGGCATGCCCGAAAGACTGTTACCCGCTGCCGCGGATTGACCAGCTGGTGGACTCAACCAGCGGGCTCGCTTTGTTAAGCTTTATGGATCCCTTCTCAGGGTACCACCAGATCAGCCTGCATGAACCAGACCGGCAGAAAACCGCATTCATCACCGAAGGGGCAGTGTACAATTACATAGCTATGCCCTTTGGGCTGAAGAATGCTGGGACAACCTTTTAGAAAACAATGGATAGAGTATTCGAACACCAGAAGGGTAGAAATGTTGAAGTATATGTTGACGACTCAATTGTCAAGAGTGTCACGTAGGCAGGGCATATCATGGATCTAGAAGAAACATTCGCTACCTTGAACAAATACAAAATCAAACTCAACCCGACGAAATGTGTCTTCGGAGTTAGATCAGGAAAGTTCTTAGGTTTCCTTATTAGCAAGAGAGGAATAGACGCAAATTAGAAAAAGGTTGAAGCAGTCCTAAGCCTGCCGGAACCTAAGTGCATTAAAGATATCATGCGGTTGACAGGCAGAATGGCCGTGCTGACCAGATTCATCAGCAAGTCAGCAGACAAGGCTTTGCCGTTCTATCAGCTACTAAAAGGAAGTAGAGAATTTAAGTGGGGGGCTGCAGAAAAGGAAGCCTTTGAGGGTATTAAGGAGCATCTGACTAAGCTCCCAAAAATAAACAGTCCGGAGCTGAGAGAAAAGTTGCAGTTTTACATCTCCGCATCAATTCAGACAATCGCAGCCGTCCCGCTAGTAGAGAGACAAAAGCAGCAAAGGCCAATATACTTCGTGAGCCATGTTCTGACCGAGGCAGAGCAAAGGTACCCGTTGGTAGAAAAGCTTGCCTTTGCAGTAGTAACAACAGCAAGGAAGCTGAAACCACACTTTGACGCGCACGTAATACAAATCCTCACAAATCACCCGCCGGATAAAGCGTTACAGAAAATGGATGCATCAGGCAGACTCTTAAAGTGGGCCATCGAACTTTCTGAGTACGAGTTCGAAGTTTAACCGAGGGCAGCCATCAAGGCACAAGACTTAGCAGATTTCATCGTGGAAGCCTCCTATGAGGAGAAAGAGGATGACATCGGGGTGTGGAAGTAGAAGTAGATGGATCCTCAGCCCAAACGGGGAGCGAAGCGGGAGTCATAATGACATCCCAAGAGGGAAATGTATTTGAGTACGCCATAAAGTTCAAGTTCAAAGCATCGAATAATGAGGGGTAGAGTACGAGGCAGCGCTGGCAGGCCTCCGCATGAGCATCGCGGCTGGAGCCTGCAAAGTCCACTTGCAGACTGATTCTCAGCTCGTCGCCAGCCAACTGCAAGGAGCGTATGAGATTAGAGAAGCCGCCATGCTGAAATATGTTACCAAAGTAAAAGAGCTGGCAGCCCAGCTAGTTCGTTTTCAGATAGACTTGGTCCCTAGAGCAGGAAACTCCTAGGCTGACGCTTTATCAAAGTTAGCCAGCTCCACACTGTAGAGCCTCACAAGGACAGTGATGGTTGAAGTCCTGGAGGAAAGCAGTGTTACTGAAAAAGAGAAGGTAAACTGCATTGGACAATAGAGAGCCTGGTTCGCAGACACTCTGGCATACAAGGTTCATGGCTCGATGCCCGACGATGAAGTACAGGCGAAGAAAGTGAAGAAAGAGGCCAATTGGTATGTGGTGATGAATGGAGAGCTCAACAAGAAAGGCTTCTTAAAGCCACTGCTGAGGTGCATCCCAGAATGGGAGCAAGAAAGCATTATGGAAGAAGCCCACTTAGGAATATGTGCCAATCACATTGGTGGAAAGGCATTAGGGGTGGAAGTCCTAAGAAGGAGTGCATATTGGCCGACCTAAGCTCAAGACGCGCTGGCATATGTGAAAAAATGAGACAAGTGCCAAAAGTACTCCCCAGTCATAAACTAGCCAGTAAATGATCTGACCCCAATCCTCAGCCCGATCCCGTTTGCTCAGTGGGGAATGGACATATTAGGACCATTCACCACTTGGTCAGCATGCAGAAAGTACCTCATAGTGGCGGTAGATTATTTTAATAAGTGGATAGAAGCTGAGCCGACAAAGTACATAAAGGCAACCCAAGTGAGGACGTTTATATGGAAAAACATCATCACAAGGTTCGGGGTGCCGCAGTGCATAGTCTTTGACCATGGGTGCCAATTTGACTGCGAAACGATTAAGGATTACCTAGAGGACATGGGCACCAAATACGCAAGTGCCTCAGTATGCCACCCCAAGAGTAATTGCCAGGCAGAAGCAGCAAACAAGCTGATCCTAACGGCCATGTAGAGGAAGCTGGAAGAATACAAGGGCTTGTGGGCGGACTTAGTCCTAGAGGTCTTATGGGCGAATAGAACCACGGAAAAGGAGACCACTGATAAAAGCCCTTTCACCTTAGCATACGGGGCTGATGCAGTCGTCCTAGTGGATGTGAAAATTCCCAGCCTGAGAATACAACATATGAACAACAAGGAAATGAAAAGCGCATGCTGGAAGAGCTAGACTTCCTGCCAGAATTAAGGCTAAAAGCAGCTCTCAAGCTAGCAGCCCAGAAGAGCAGGATTTCCAAAGCTTTCAACAAGAGAGTCAAGCACAGAGAGTTTCTGCCTGGAGATTTAGTCCTCAGAAGGACAGCAGTAGTGGGAAGAGGAAATCAACATGGAAAATTGTCAACAAACTAGGAAGGCCCTTTCATCATTCACGACCAGGTAGGACCAGGTGCATTCCTGCTCGCAGATCAAGAAGGTCAGGTCTTAAGAAACAGTGTTAATGCTGATGTGTTAAAGAAATATTTTGTTTAAGAAACATGAAATTAAGAAGAAACAAGGATAGTTCTTTCAATTCTGCAAAAACTATATCTAGTTCATGTTATATCAATTAAGGCATTTGAGCCATTTTTATTCAATGAAATACGAGCCTCTACGTGAGGAGTATGTTGCGTACACTTGTTTTAATATATCATGCTTTAGATCATATACTAATGTGCA
Organism: Chenopodium quinoa; assembly: GCF_001683475.1. Classification (NCBI taxonomy): domain Eukaryota; kingdom Viridiplantae; phylum Streptophyta; class Magnoliopsida; order Caryophyllales; family Amaranthaceae; genus Chenopodium; species Chenopodium quinoa. The sequence goes on along the minus strand of NW_018742817.1, from coordinate 2,705,659 downwards.
GAAGTAAAAAAAAAAATACATAACACGTGCAAGTGTTAGAGGCAAAAAGCACCCCAGCGCAAAGTGGCAAATTAACATATCCCTCCCTAGAACCTCATCTCACCTGCTCAAAGTAAAATAGGGCACCACCTCGGGGACGCCTGAGGGGGAGGCCTAGCACGTTCAACTTGAGCAGGAGAATAAAGGAAAACGAAGAAGATGAGCTACGTGGGCAACACTAAGGTTCTCTTAGTCCCGCCTAGCTCACCTCTTTGAGAGGGAGAGGAAAGGGGGAGATAGACATACAATAAGCCCTTACGAAGAGAAGTAAGTGGCACAAAACAACAAGTCACAGCATAAACAAACTGCTATGCTAAAAGATCTAGATACTGCTATGGAGACTTGGTTCTAGGCAAATGTGCAGATAACGAAATAAATAGCAAGCAAAACAGCAGAAGAAGATCACAAAGCGTATACAATATAAAGCTAAACCACTGCCCACCACGGCAGAGTAAACATTCAGCAGGTCAGTTACAATATAGACAAAGCTGAGCCCTTGTCCACCAAGACAAGGAAACACACAACAAATAAGGTCAAGAAAACAAAAATTCAAGTTAAGCTGGGCAAACCCAACAACGAAAGACAAAGTATTCTGAGAAGACACAAGGAAACATAATCTTTGGCGGCTATACACCCCAAAGATAGTATAAAAAACTACCTAGTTACAATAGATCTGGGTGAGGGAAACTCAGAGGAACTACTAGAGTAAGAAGGTGACAGCCGCCATAACCTTTATTGATTATCAACCAAGGACTCCACTCCAATAGCCGCAGCAACGTCAGGGCAGAGAGGAACTTCCAAGTTCAGCAGAGCTTGGTTGGGAATCTTGTAGCCGGCAACATGGGGGTGATCAGCAGGGAGATCAAACAAACCAGCCTAGCCTTCAGCCTTAACATTAGCCCAAAAAGCGTTGAAACGATCCTGATGCTCCTCCACCATACAAGTTGCTAACGCACTGAGCCGCAGCCTCCCATCCACCATCATGGCGATCACCCAATAGCTTAGAAAAAACAGGGGAGAGCGCAAAAGATTTAAGTGCCTCTTTCCTGGCAGCTTCCAGTTCGGTTATGTGAAGAGCTCGCAGATCTGCAATCTCTGCCTCCAGCATCTGCACCCTGGCCTGAGAGGTCCCCAACTGCTCCTCGCAACTCTTCAACTTGGTCTAAGTGAGCTGAAATTCTCCCAAATGGAGCTGCAGAGCGTCTGCCCTCTCCCTCAGAGGAGTCACTTCATTGGCCATAGCATTCCTCTCAGCCTGAGCCTGCTGGACCTCCAAATTCTTTTGAGAAAGAATAAGGCCCTAATTCTGATAATGTTTCTCCACTGACAGCAAGGCATTGGATAAATCTCTAACAGACCTGACAAGCTGCATAAAAGACAAAAAAGGAAAGGAGTAAACCAAGGCAAAAATTAGCCAAAAGCAAAATAAAACAAGGCAGTAACGAGGAGATCAGCAAAAATAAAAATAAAAATAAAAAGAAGAAAAGGAAGAAGCAGAAACTAACTTTCTGCAAGTCATGACAAGCCGTAGCAGCGGGAAGACTGAATAAGTCGCCATAGATTCAGCGGGCAAATGAACTCCTTGAGTCAAACGGTACCCCAAAGTACCACCCTTTTGAGGTTTGTCCTCATACAAAGACTCGTCAGCCCTCACGTTCATCAGGGGCCAAAAGGGAGCATTCTCAGCTCCAGCAGGGCAGAGTATAGGGAGAAGATGGACATCAATGGGAACCTCAGAAAACTCTATAGCCCCAGTGTAAGAAATATTTCAATTAAAGCACTTACTTGGATGCCTCGTACCTCTTTCAAATAACAAAATACACACGTCAGTAACTTCAAGGAAAATAATAATTAAAACAATTAAATTAAATAATTGAGATAGGGATTTGGGACCAAACCCTCAGAAATTAAAACCTTTCACGTCTAGGGCGAAGGCAACTTCGAATATGGCTAGGTGTATCTAAGTCTTGCGAATGCGGAATTTTGTATTTTGAAAAAAGCTAGTTTAGAAAAGAGAGAGAAAAAGAAAGTAATCAAGAATTTCTTGATGAGAGTTGGTTAATGAAAAAGGAGTTTTTAGGAGGCTATTTATAGAGAAAATCAGCCAAAAAGATAAAAAAAATCAAAACAGAGTTCTGACGCGTAAAACGAGATTATCGCTAGACGCTGACATTAGCGCCAGGCGCTAACGCTAGCGCCAGGCGCTAATGCTGGCGTTTGGCGCTAACTTAATTATTGACGCATTTTCTAAAATCAGATAGAAATTGCCGTACAGGAGGATAAAATCGTATTTTCCTCAAAAACATCTTTTATTCTGATTAAAACTCTAAATAAGTCAACAAAAGTCAATTTATCAATGCTAATTGAATTAGGAATTAAAAGAACCTTCTAGAAGAATCTAGAAGACTAAAACCATTCCTAATTGCATTAGGAATGATAAATCTATATTAGGGCCTCCTCTAGATCATTGGGCCGCATATAAGGCTCAAACTAGGCCCAGTTTAGTAATTTGGCCATAACTTACTCAATATTCATCGAAATTGGGCTTATAATATATCGTTGGAAAGTTCTTTTCAAGCCCTATCAAAATAAATTACTATTGGACCCATATTATGGACCAACCAAATTGGATTGGCTGTTTTTTAAAATAGGTTTTTAAAAACAGAGAGAAGAGAAAAGAAATTAAAACTATCCGCAACACTAGACTTTCCACACTTTCACTTCATTCGATTATAATTCGACGTGAAAGGTACTCGTCAATGGGTTTGGTTTTAGGGAGACACAAACGGGTGTCTACAGAAGCCCCCACTTTGACTGAGTTTGGAGAAACGCAAGTTTCAAAAACAAAAGTCAAAGTAGCGATAGGGACGGAGAATGATTCAGAACGTTCTGCGATCCTAAATCATTCTTGTAATGCCGATACCTGCAAACTAGAGTTAGTTAAACAGATAAAATAATTAAGAAACGCGTATCTTGCACCGTCAAGCACACGTCTCTAGAAGTAAATGATTTGCTGCTGCATTTGTCGTTGTGACAACCTTCAGCAATCTATGGAACGCCATCATGTTGTTTTAATGTTCACTCGTCTCTGAGCAATGGAGCTTTTGAATGATATGTCCACGCGCCTCTAAATAAGGAGCTTCTTTTTAATATGTCCACGCGTCTCTGATCAAAGAGCTTTTGAATGATATGTCCACGCGTCTCTGAACAAAGAGTTTTTGAATGATATGTCCACGCGTCTCTGAACAGAGAGCTATAATGATATTTCCACGCGTCTCTGAACAATAGAGCTTTTGAATAATATGCCCACGCGTCTTTGAGCAAAAGAGCTTTGGTGATATGTCCAGGCGTCTCTGAACAAAAGAGCTTGAAAGAAATGTACACGCGTCAAAGAGCTTGAAAGAAATGTCCACGCGCCTCTGAACAAAAGAGCTTGAAATAAATGTCCACGCGTCTCTGAACAAAAGAGCTTGAAAGAAATGTCCACGCGTCTCTGAACAAAAGAGCTTGAAAGAAACTTGAATGTTTGTTGTGATAATATTCCAAAGAAAACTTCTGAAGACCAACGCTCGTCGATCTTTAAAGCTTGCTTGAACTTTGCTCCCGCTATGCCAGTACGTCGGGGCTTTTGCTGTTTGTGAACAATTATGTCAGTGCCTCTGTTGTTTATGAACCAGTATGTCGGTGTCTCTGCGATGAGCCAAAGTTTAGGCGCTTTAAGCTAAGTGAGACGATCTTTCGTCAGGTCGATCACTTATTGCGATTGTAATCAAACCGACTACTTAATCATGTCAAATTGCTTATAGGGGCTAACTGGCGTACCAAGGAACCCGAAATTGCTGAAAGAGGTTGAAATAACTGCTTTAAGTGGCTGAGCGTTCTGTCGCCGATGCAATGCCTCTGACGCCGCGATTTGGCTCTGTCGCCAGGCACTGGGATCTAGTGCCAGGCGCTGAAATCTGTTGCCAGACGCTAGATGTTGTCATCTGGCGCTGGAGTAGGGTCTCCCCTATTTTGCTCTTGCTGCCGCTGGGATGCACCTGTATTTATCTTTGATTATAGGACTTTGCTAATCTCTTTAATTTTTTTTAGGGTTGACCTAAGGTTTAATGTCACTTGACTCATTAACTTGACACGACTCAAGGTATAAACTTGACTCCCTGTGATTGACTCGAGGTTGACTCGACTCGAAGTGAAATGACACGTGTGACTCATGACCCGTGTGTGCATTGTATTGTGATCGTGCGACTCTAAAATGATAAAAAGCAAAAAATTTCCGTCACTTTTGTGGAGGGTACCGACTTTCTCCCAAAAAAGAAAGACACGAAAAAAGAATCAAAGTTTTTGAAGGTGCGTGTTGAATGAGCTAAGCAATAAAAATCAAAGCTTTAACCCTAACATGATACTAACATGAATATTAGGAAAAGAAAATAGGAACCATCGCAGAAAACACAATTGTCATGTTTAATAATAGAAATTATAATTGTTACCCTAAACATGATACTAGGAAGATCAAAACAACCTTACATAACACTAAGAATCATAATAACAACCTAAGCATGGTTTCTATATCATAATAACAATAAATCAATTAAAGCACTTACTTGGACACCTCGTACCTCTTTCTAATATCAAAATACACACGTCAGTAACTTCAAGGAAAATAATAATTAAAACAATTAAATTAAATAATTGAAATAGGGATTTGGGACCAAACCCTCAAAAATTAAAATCTTTCACGTCTAGGGCGAAGGCAACTTCGAATATGGCTAGGTGTATCTAAGTCTTGCGAATGCGGAATTTATATTTTGAGAAAAGCTAGTTTATAAAAGAGAGAGAAAAAGAAAGTAATCAAGAATTTCTTGATGAGAGTTAGTGAATGAAAACAAAGTTTTTAGGAGGCTATTTATAGAGAAAATCAGCCAAAAAGATAAAAAAATCAAAACAGAGTTCTGACGCGTAAAACGAGATTAGCGCTAGATGCTGACATTAACGCCAGGCGCTAACGCTAGCGCCAGGCGCCAAGCTTAACGTCAGGCGCTAATGCTGGCGTTTGGCGCTAACTTAATTATTGACGTGTTTTCTAAAATCAGATAGAAATTGTTGTACAAGAGGATAAAATCGTATTTTCCTCAAAAACATTCTTTTATTCTGATTTAATCTCTAAAAAAGTCAACAAAAGTCAATTTATCAATGCTAATTGAATTAGGAATGAAAAGAACCTTCTAGAAGAATTTAGAAGACTAAAACCATTCCTAATTGCATTAGGAATGATAAATCTATATTAGGCCCTCCTCTTGATCATTGGGCCGCATATAAGACTCAAACAAGACCCAGTTTAGTAATTTGGCCATAATTTCCTCAATATTCATCGGAATTGGGCTTATAATATATCGTTGGAAATCTCTTTTCAAGCCCTATTTAACTACACTACTATTGGACTCATATCATGGACCAACCAAACTGGATTGGCTGTTTTCTTAAAATAGGTTTTTAAAAACAAACAGAAGAGAAAAGAAATTAAAACTATCCGCAACACTAGACTTTCCACACTTTCACTTCATTTGATTATGATTCGACGTGAAAGGTACTCATCACTGGGTTTGGTTTTGGGGAGACACAAACGGGTGTCTACACCTAGTAAGGCGGATAGTTCCTCCAGAAGAAATTGAGGTAGCAGACAGAGGGTTCTCAAAAGCATCACTCAAGAACTGGTGAACACAATGTTTAAGTTCACTGGAATTCTGAGTGTCCACCCCCCTATCAGCATTCCCACCAGGAAGCCCAGTGTTGGCAGACGTAGATGCAAGAGGATCAGGACTAGGAGAGGTGCGAGCCTTTTTCGCTTCAGGCTTATCTCCAGCAGGGGCAGGGGACATTGGATCATCCTCCAGGTCAATAACTGGACCATCCTGCTGGTGAGAACCCCCAGCCCAGGAGAGCCCACCTCTTGAAGCGCTTCGAAGCCGCCCTCTCAGCCCGGAGGGACGCGGCGGAAATCTGGGAAGCTCCATAATAGTCTCGTCAAGGAGCTGGAAGTCAGTAGCTGCAACAGAAGGGACAGTAGTATCTTTCGCAGTAGTGGCATCATCAACAGTAGAAGGAAAGAGCAGAACATGCTCAGCAGAAGAACTGGGGTTTTGACCCACAGAAGTGGTCTCAGCCCCCTTAGGGGAAAGTGGAGAACACTATCAACAAAATCATTAGTAGTAGTTTTTGGATCATTAGAAGCTTGATCACGTAGTCTTTTCACAGCAGAAGTCTGAGGTGCCACCCGGCCGGAAGCCGCGACAGACGACTTCTCAGGAGAAGCATCAGGCGCCACTAACGCCTCAGATCCTGAAGCCGCCCTTTGAGGAGCATGCCGAGTCTCATTCCTACTCCCAACAGTAGAGGATGAAGGCTCAGCTTCATCGCGACAGGACCCAGCACGCTCAGCAGTAGCTGTAGTGCCAACAACAGCCCGCAGCTCAGCAGGAGCCAGACGCACTTCACCCTTCAGAGAGCCCGCAAACACCTCTAGCGTGTCAAAGAGATGAGGGGGATTTTTAGGAGTAGCAGTCAAAGGGTCCTTCCAATTATCAGCTAGCCCAAGCATACGTTTGTCCAACTTGTCGTAGCCTGAAAGGGAGAAGGGAAGAAAAACCAAATAAGGCAAAGAGACAAAAATAAAAAAAATAAAAAAAAAAGAGGAAGAAAAAGAAGGGACGAAAAGTTGAAAACTTACCAGACTCATGCGTACGGCACAAACGCATAGCAGAGAGCTGCTCATTGCCCACAATATATATGGAGAGGGTAACCATATCTTGGGGAACTTAGAGTCACCAGTCCCCGCACCCTGCAGAGCCTCAAAAGCCTTTGTCTCACAGGCAGGCTCGGAAGGGGACATGGTAACTCCAGCCATATTAGTACGGATCTCTCTAAAGTTGCGCGGTGCAGCAAAATTAGAAGGCACCTTCACCTAGAAAAATTTGCCAGTTCAGTCCCTGAAACGACCAAGTTTTGGGTAGGACAAGACCCTGATCTCCTTAGGAGCAACATAATACCACCCTGATTCAGTCCCAGAAGCAGATCTCTTCAGGCTCATCAAAGACTTGAACTAATGCAGGGACTTAGGATACCTTCAAAACCTCAAAAACCAAAGAAAATAGATCAAAGTATGAAGGGAAGCAGGATACACCAAAGATATACAGATATTGAAGGCATGTAGCAACTTCTCCAGGGTGGGGTCCAGAGGGAACCTCAAGCCCAAATCCAACTGTGATGCGAACACAGTAATGTGACCAGCAGGAGGAGCTGATAGCTTCGCATTACCAGGGAGAACCAGCTCGTAACCCTCTCCAAAACCATAGAATTTCTGCCCAACAGCAGCCAGGTTCAGCCTCTTAGCATCCTTACGCCATCTGTAGGTGTCGTTCGAAGTACGCCTACGTTAAAGCATGTTTGTGAATATGCTTGGCACTCATAGGAAGTGGGAATTGACATATACGATTAGGGACAAGGAAAGTAGGGAGCCGCCAACAAGTTTTTAAGGAACTTGTAATCCGTTCATGGATCATAAAAAGGCAACCAAGAATAAGGGACAACGATAGGCAACAACAATTGACCCGTGAAGGTTACACCCCATCATAATCCATGGGATTACTAACTCCATATGGTTCGGAACCACAAAAGGAGGATAAGGGATGATGGTACAAAGTGAGTCATGGAGTCACATTCGCCCGTATTGGCCTCTACTCGATTCTTATAGTGAAAAGCATTCCTGCGATCTCAAAGGCATACAAACAAAGATTCAATTTGCTCTAAACTATTATTATGCTAAATTGGTTGAATATTAATGCAACACATAATTCTAGAATATTTGTGATCACTTGAATTAAACAACAAGATTAAAAAGGAACCTAAACCGGTTGTCCAAATTATCTTATTAGGCGTGATTTTCAATTACATATTCCCTTTAAACATGCAATATGGTGATCTTAACAATAATAATAGAATAACATCAATATTGGAAGCAATTTAACAATAATTCTAACAATACAAAATCGTTAGAAAAATAATGGAAATAAAAGGAACATAATTCTTACTTTGATTCTGTTTGTTTGCAACTACAAAATAATAAACGAGTTAGTAACTTCAATGAAATAATAATAAAACAGTCATTAAATTAAATTAAATAGAATTGATTTGGGGCCAAACCCTCAAACAGTTCTACCTTTCACGCCTTGGCTTAAGAACAGAACCACGAGTAAAGTATGAACTCCTGGGAGTTCTTGAAGAAGGAATTTTGAAAGAATAAGGGTAGGCTAGTGTTTAGGCTAGAGCATAGAAGAGAGAAAAAACTAGAGAATTAATTGATGCCCCGTACATTAGAAATGAGGGGGTATTTATAGAAAAAATGTGTTGAGGGAACACACGGAACCCTAAAATAATAAAAACCCTAAAAAAGTATCCCGCGACACGGCAAAGTGTACCGTGACATGGGAAATCCCACTGTCAGACGGGAAAAATTCTCGTGACACGGTGCACATTTTGTGTGACGCGGGAAATATTTAGTGATCAGGGGAGAAAACGCGTTAAGGGTTTACGCCGAAATGACACGGAAATCTCCGTGTCACAGCAAATGTCCCGTGTCACGGAAAACTCCATCGTCTGACGGGAAAGTTTCCCGTGACACGGTGGACTGTTGCCGTGACGCGGGAGTTTTCAGTCCGTTTTTCCGTCTAAATTCATTTAAACCCTAATTTCGTTCAGCATTTTAAGTGTCGATTGATAATTTCGGGCCATTTTCTGATTTTATTATTATTTGGGCCAAAATAAGAAAATAAATAAAAAATCAATAAAAAGTTTGGGCCAAAAATAAATAATAAAACAATAAAATAAAATAAAAAGATTGGGCTAAAATTAAAACTATGCTTTGACAAAACATCAAGACTGATCCATGGACTATTCAAAAATTAAATTTAATTAAATACAATTTTTTAAGCATTCTCGGGATTAGACACTGAACCCGACCAATAGTGGCGGTGAAAGGTTGTTCATCATCGGGTTTGGTTTTAGGGAGACATTTTTAGGTGTCTACACCAGCTGGATTCCAGCACACAATTTTTGGGCCCATAACATTTGTCATCTAGAAAAAACTCGGTTCTGCCCTCCTCTACGGGCTCCACAACGTAAGTGGGCTGACAGTCATAACAGGAGCGGTCACCAGGAGACTTAGTCATCATGCCCGATTGAACAGCTAGAGAAGGAGTCGGTGATGGAGTCTCAGTGCTGCCACCTCGCACTACATAATGGTCAAACCGATGCACGTCAGCCATGTTATTAAGCCAAGCAAAACTGTTTAAAGGCTGAACATGGGGAATGGGGCTAACAAGAGACACGTCAGGGGGATTAGCCTTGACAGTGTCAGCTAACATTTTATGGCCCATTGCGCGCATCCTCAAATGGGTGAGATGGGATAAAGGAATCCCATCCAGCATGAGCACCCGCTCGCAATATGGATCAAAGAAATCAGGACAGGGTTTGCGCTGGAAAGGGCAAAAAGCACTACCCTCAGCGGGATGACTACTGCCTGACCCAGACGCAGCAGCAAGAGTCGCAACAGTACCCATCCCGCTTGCTGTGGAGGGAAAGTCAGAAGGCATAACTGTTTGTACAGGAATAGGAGAAGAAGAAGGAGAAATAGGGGAAGTGTGCGCAGGGCGCTCACCTGAAAGAGAGGTTCGGGAAGGAGAATCCGATCCAGTGGCCGTTTGAGGCTCACTCATGTTCTCACTATCAGAAGCGTCAGAGATTTTGAAATCTATAAAGAAATACAAGCCCACAAAGAGAAGAAAAATCAATGGGGCACCGAAAATCTAAAGATCAGTTTAGGAAACAAGAACAACGAAGAAATAAGGAGAAAAAATCAAGAATGCAATTACAACAACAACAAGGAGAAGAAATTGAACAACGAAAGTTGGGAAGAATCAAAAGACACAATCTTGTGAAGGAAAAGCAAAAAGGAGAAAAATTGGGTAAATATAAACAACAAAAGGCACAAAGTAAGTACCATTAAGAGAAAAAGTTGCAGAAGCAATAGAGTACAACAACAATGGCGAACACAAAAGCCCGAGCGAGACGAGAGTTCAAATCTGCAATTGAGAAGAACAAAGGGGAAACAAGTCAGTAAGAGACAAGAATTAAGAAGGGAAAAACAATAAAAGTAGAAACTAAGGCAAAAACAAAGACGAGGAAGAAATAACTTACTACAACAATGGAGGAACACGAGCGTTTGGAAGAGAAAGGACAAAGAGCGAAAATTTTGAAATGACAAGAGTAATGAAGAAGGGAAGATGAAAGGTAAAAGGAGTAAAAAAAATAAGTGAAAAGGGGGGACAGTGAAATTAATACGGAATAAATGGGCGGTTAGACACAAGGCAAAACCAAACCGCCATGTCACTTCAGTAAAATCAAACTGACAGCCCGGATCGTCAACACATGTCCCATTCATGGAAATACGGTTCCCACCCTAAAAAAAAAACTTCAGCTGGAATGATCGAAATTCCTCTCCGCGAGCTCGTCATTTCTCAGATTTTAGCGGGAGTGATCGAAATTCCTCTTTACATGCTCGTCATTTCTCAAACTTAAGCGGGAGTGATTGAAATTCCTCTCTACATGCTCGTCGTTTCTCAAACTTCAGCGGGAGTGATCGAAATTCCTCTCCGCGAGCTTGTCATTTCTTAGAAACAGAATTATCTTTGACATACAGATAGTGCCACAACACAACTACCAAGAATAGAACCTGACCTCCCAAGTCTCTAGGCCGCATCAATACCCTAGAGACTTGAGGGGCTAGGAGTGTACAAGTTAATTCAGCCGGTCGATCCATTGAGCCACGACCGGTAAGGCTACACGCTCAGAACATCTGGCATGAATAAACCTCACGCCATCTCTTGAGGGGCTAGTTGTAGGGGATAGCTCCTGCTGAGCTATTCCTTCTAGCTAGGCTCAGTTAAGAAGACGGTACTTGCATATAAAGAGTCAACATGAGTGACCTCATACCACCTCTTGAAGGGCTAGTTGTATAGGATAGCTCCCGCTGAACTATCGCCCAGCCCCCAGGGTGCGCACTCACTGCCGAGAAGGCAATTAAAGAAGGCTCATTACCTTGGTGGAGTCAACCCGCAGGGCTGACCAAGCTGAACTCTCCATGAAGAAGATGGTACGCCTATAAATAGAGGGTAAAGTACAACGGAAAAGAGGTTAGACACTGAAGTTATTATACTATCTATATCTCTCTAAGTACACTTTCTCTCTCTAAACACTCTCTAACATAAGCTTCGGAGGGGGGTTCCTCGAGCCACCCCCGAGGGCAGTTTACGTGTGCTGCCTTGTGTAGGTTGTTGACGGGACCCAGCTTACCCAGCAGAACCCTTGGATCCATACCTGGAACAACTCGGGTTTTGGTCGGACCTCGCTAACCTCGAGGTAGCGGACCTAAAAGTCGTTAGTTGTTTTTGCGGGTGGATTTCTGTCGGAGGCTCTCGAGTTTTCGGGGCTAAGCTTTCGTGTAAGAGCCCAATTTGTGGGGCGAAGCACGCGACAAAGGTATATTTCCTATTTTGCCCTTTTGTGTTTATTTTATGCATTAGTGATATTATTTATTGTGAGCTTAATCCTTGGCTCGGGTTTTTTCCGCGGTGAGTGGGACTCACCAAACCCCAACAGCGGTATCGGAGCCCCGCTCGTTTATTTTTAATTACCATATTTTTCAACGTATTTTTATGGCTTAATTTTTCTGGTTTTAAGTTACTAATTAGATTGGTAGCTCGTATTATCCATTTTAACCTCGTATTAGAGCTGACTTTAGCTCCTAAACCCAGATTTCGACCCAAAAATAGTGAAATTTAGGTGGAAAAGTCGTTCTGGAAATGGTTTTTTTTCCTTTTAGGCTTGGTTTTTAGCCAAAAAAACGACCAGAAATTCAATTTTGGAAGGATTTTTCGTTTTTATGAAAAAATTTAAGTCTTTCGATCCTTGAAAATTAATTGCACATTTATGGTGGTTATGTAATTGGTTCAATACATATTTTATATGTAATTTTAAACCTCTTTAGGCATGATTACTTGGTGGTAATTTGTGTTTGAAAGCTTGGTTTTATTTTTCACATAATTGCAAATTAATCGCATTATGTGTGAATTATTTTGTTTTTGAGGCTTCTAAAGTGCTAAAGATTCAATCTTTAATTGTGTTAAGTGATTGAAACTTTAAAAGCTACAAAATTCCATGAATTTTATGTTGAACTTTGTTGTTTTAATCATTTTTGGTTGATTGGAAACATAAAGTTTCAACTTTGTGATAGAAATTTGTTTATCTTCATATTGGAAGATATAATTTTTTTCAAGGATTCACAATTGTTAGTAGTTGGATTTTTTCATTTGAACATTTTCATATTTTTCAACTCCTTCTTACTTTGTCAAAATCTCAAGATTAATTTAAATCGATTAAATTAATAATGAGAAATTGCCTTATTTATTTTGTTGCACCAAGTTAAACAAATTTAATTAAAGAATGGTTCTTGAGGATTATTTTGGTTGAATGCACCTTGATAAATTTTATATAAGTTAGACTTGTTTAAACTTTCAATTTTTTCTCATTTAATTAGTTCTAAAATTAATTTAGAATTACTAAATATGTCACGCGAAATTGGGATTGAAATCCCGAGGCTATGGCATGCAAAACGAGGCAAGAACATCACTTGGCTAGCCGGGCTGCATAGCAGCCCGCATGTGGCTGCCAAGGATGCTGCATGTACTTGCGCACAAGCCATGTGCGTGGCTGCTGCTTGCTGCCAGCAGCATGGCGTGCCAGCAAGCACCAAGCAGCAGCACGGCGCAACAACAACATGATGATGTGCGCGCTGTGCATGCTGCCTAGCTTGGCTGGTCGTGGCTGGTGCAAGCTTAAGCACCATGGTGCGTGGCTTGGGGCTTGGTGTGATAAGGCAAGAAGCCTTAGTGCGTGTGCCTCGCACCAAGCAACCCGTAGCAACACTACTAGGTGTAAGCCTAGCTAGTGCTACGAAGGGTGGTCGAGGAACATGCACCAAGCCGCATTGTCTGAGTTACTAGATGACTTTGGTTTTCATATGGCATGCGCCACTTGAGTGCTGTCGGCTTTGTGCTTGCTTGTTTTCCGTTTTATTTATTTTAATTAATCTTGTTTATTTTAATTAACATTTTTGAGGCTAGGCCTCGGTTTTGAGCGGCATTGGCAAAATTTATGATTTCAAATTTTGGGTTCTACCGGCTTAATTAATTGGATTAATTAATATGGATGCGGAATTTAGTGGGAGCTTCAATTATTAATTACGTCAATTACATAATCGGTTAAAAAACTTTGACTAGTTTTAATTAGGCGTGTGTAGGGAATATTTCAAGCGTTAATCCTCTAGCTTGAACCCCACTGTGATCATACACTAAAGTATGGTGGCGTCCAAAGGGAAAGAAGATAGAGCAAAAGAGTCGCCAACAAGTTTTAGGAACTTGTAAACCGTTCACAGGGTGAAGGTTACACTCCTTAACAATCCAAGAGATCGTCAACTCCAATAATGTCTTGAACCAAAATAGGGTTCGAGGATGAGGGTACAAATCCAACCTAAAAGAGATTGAACCACTACTACAAAAAATGCCTAAGAGACCTGTTAAAATAGGCCTAAGAGACCTTCTTAGAGGAGGTCTCTAGCTCACAAGTCTCTTTGGTAAAGAGACATGTTCAATAGAATAGGTTTCTTTGTGATTACTTAGAGACCTAATAAGTGTGACAACAGGTCTCTTTGAGCGTAATTAAAATACCAATTTAAGGAGAAAAACAGACCTGTTGTGTAACAGGACAGGTCTCTTTGGTGGGTACCAAAGAGACATGTTGTGTTACATAACAGGTCTCTTTCTTTCTTTCTTTTTTTAAAAAAAATTCCCATGATATATTTATCACGGGTATTAAATTTTGAAATATAATTATTTGAATTTTATTACTATACTATAATTGGCAAAAAAAAAAAAGTAAATTACAAAAGGAATCTTGTAAAGAAACTTACATAAACTTAATATTGAAGTTTACAATTATTAAATTACAACATGAACAGTACAAGTACAGAAACTTGTTAGAAATAATCTACAACTATGAACTTATTGAAATAATTAATAAGTAGTAGTTTACAAAATTTTACAAGCATAAACTCCATACATTATAGCATATACTCCATACATTAATAGTATAACTTGTAGACGTCAAAATCTGTCCAATGATATAAATTATGCAAATAAGTTAGTCAATTAAAACTTAAAAGAGAATAAGCAACTCAGGACAAATTTGTGAGGTAAAATTTAATCAACTAATAAGAACATAAGAAAATTACAAAGAGTAGCTCTGCACACGTATACCAAATGGATTCATGAGTGGTTCTAGTAGGTCACCAGTACGTAGGATCATAAGATGGGAACTGGACTGCTTTTTTAATCACACCATTATATCCTTTGAAAACCTATAAAGGGACAAATAAGGTGTTGTTTAACAAATAGTTATTAGATATAACTAGTAATAAGTGATTTGGAACAATAAAGTACTAATTTGGAGTGTAGATTAAAACAGCATTAATACACACATACAACTATACTAGTCAAGAACACCAAGTTATTATTAAAGCGAACATGTAACTCAGACTTGATGAAAGGGGGGTCTCGATTGTATGCTTTGTGGGCTAAGAAAAATAATAACTGCTTCATTGGTACCATTGCCAGCCATATACTAGCAATAAATTCATTCCTTAAACTTGGAACCACATAGTAAAATGACCTTAAAGCTGGTATACCACCTGGAACCTCCTTAGTGTGTCATCAATAGTGATATACCACCTAATCTTACAAGCTCTTCACAAATCTATATAGCTAGTTTAATATTCCACCCTATGATAGTTTGATGTCACCCCAATGATAATCATTATCTATTTTTTTCATTCTGTTACATACCAATATTTCCTCAAATTTTACAACACCACAATTATCTTTTCTTCATACTAATTAATCTGTACTTGCAAAAGATCAGTGCAAGTAGTAAAGACTTAAGACAAACTACGAATTTTACAGTATATGTGTCACAGAATATCAAAGTAAATAGAAAAATCAATGAGAAATCTTGGAACCTTTCAATAAACTAATGAAATGGAGGATTAAGGATGTTATAAGACAATTAAGGATGTTATAAGACAGTTAAGGATGTAGGTCGTAGAAAGATCAAGGAACTTCATTCATACTACAAAATTAAGGATTTATAATTGAGATAAGCAATGTAGCAGCTATACTCATTACACACAACAATCAAACAGAAAGAGCTAGAGTATAGACATATATCCTGGACAAGTGTACAGATATGATAGCATTCACATCAATGACAACAAATACAAGTATAAACATTTGAAAACCAATTGGGCAGATAAAATTTAACCAGCTCATAGAAGCATAAGAGAATTACGAAGAGTACCTCTCGGCGCAACGAATACCAGATGATTTAATGGGTGGTTCTAGTAGGATCATAAGATGGGAATCGGACTGCTTTTTCAATCACACCATTATATCCTTAGAAAAACTATAAAAGGACAATAAGGTGTTGTTTTACAAATACTCCATAAGTATTAGATATAACTAGTTTGGAGTCTAGATTTTAGTTGCATTAATATATATAAACATACAACTATATGAGTCTTGCTATAAAGTCTTTAACATTTGCCTAAAATCAATAATAATAAAACCACTATATTAGCAATCGAAGAACAATTCTAGGTTCACTATTGTGACTCCTAAAAACTCAACATTTACACAAATTTATAGTGAAAATATACTTCAATAATCTATTGAAAAAACAATTGATTATAAAGCATAGACAAATTTGTAATTAAATGATTATATTCCAAAAAAAAAACAAGTATAATGATAATGCAAAAATCGACACCATAAACAAAAACACTCAATGAAAAAGATGAGATAAAAGTACCAGCATTCAATATTAGATAATTTGGTTTAGTATTACCTCTGAATTAATTGAAGAAAATAAGATCACTTACATTGATGAAATGGGGAAATTTTAAAACTAGGGTTTAATAGAAAATGGAAACAAACCATAAAGAGCATTGTTATGGTGGCCAACGCGATTTGTCGGGGACAAATTCAAATTGCCTATATGCTTTTTTTCCTGAAACGACGTCTTGAAGGGCGGTGATGACAACGGAGATAGAAAGTGGCCTCTTAAAGTACGAATGAATTCCAGATCTGATGAAGAGCGACGATTATAGGTTGGAAGTATTGGGGCTTCTTGACTCCGCTTATGGCTAGAGCTAACTTTCGTAGTGCTTCTTGCAATAACGGAGGAAGAAAGTGGAAGAGGAAGACAGAGAAAGAGTTGAAATCAAAGGAAGGGGAATGCAGCGATTTAATTAAGGTGAGAAAAGGATAGAGCGAGAAAGAGGAGATGAAAGAATGAATGAGAAAGAGTGAGAGTCGATTTAAAAGAGTGTTGGGCCCCCACAAACATAAGAGACCTGTTATGATAAACAACAGGTCTCATATGTCCTTCCCTATTTCTCCTTTGAAAGCATGATAGGCTCTTTGACAAATAAGAGACCTATTATCTCAAATAGTAGGTCTCTTATATCAAAGAGACCTGTTATATCAGCCAACAGGTCTCTTATTACAGGTCTTTTTGGCTATTTTTGTAGTAGTGAACCTGCCCTTATAATAGGCCTCTACTTTATTCTGATTGTATTCATGTGCGCTTTCTGACTAACATACAATCAATAGGTTTACCCTAAACCTGTTAATCTATGTTGGTTGAATATTAATGCACAAATAAATCTATTATTGGCAATCACTTGAATTATAATCATATTAACCCTAAACAAGATTATTAATTATCTTATTAAGCGTGATTATAAGTACAAATTCCCTTTAAACATGCATAAAGAGGTGTGATCAAGCAATAACAATAAAAATAATCAAGCAACATAATATAAATAATCATAATAACCATAATTATCATAATAATCATGATAATCTTCATAATAACAAATTATAATAATCATGTTAAAGCATAACAATAGCAAGTTCCTAGGCATGAAACTAACAAGATTAATAACATACCCTAGCAGGTCACTAAGCATAAAGATCAAAGCTTTAACCCTAACATGATACTATTAGGAAAGACAATAAAAGGCATCATACTTTTAATCATACTTGATATTAAAGTTACCCTAGACATGATACTAGGAATATCATAATAACAACCTAAGCATGAACTCTATATCATAACATCAATGAAGTCCACTAAAATACTTACTTTGATGCCTCGTACCTCTTTCTAATGACAAAATACACACGTTAGTAACTTCAAGGAAAATAATAAACAAAACAATTAAATCAAATAATTGAAAGAGAGATTTGGGACCAAACTCTCAGAAATTAAACCTTTCACGTCTAGGGTGAAGGCAAATTCGAATATGGCTAGGTGCATCTAGATTTAATGAATGCGGAATTTTGTATTTGAGAAAGCTAGTTTAGAAAAGAGAGAGAGAGAATTGGTAGATTGTAGATGAATGTCGATGAATGAAAACGGAGTTTTTACGACGTTATTTATAAAGAAAATCAGCCAAAAAGATAAAATATCAAAACAGAGTTCTGGCGCACAAAAAATCTGATTAGCGCCAACGCTGGCTATTGGCGCCAAACGCCAACATTAGCGCCAGGCGCCAATGCTAGCGCCAGGCTCCATGCGTAGCGCCAGGCGCTACAACTGGCGTTTGGCGCTGATCTGGAAATTCACGCGTTTTCTTAAAATCAGATAAAATTTCCCGTACATGAGGATAAAATCGTATTTTTCTCAAAAAATGTTCTTTGATTTCAATTAAAACTCTAAAAAGTCAACAAAAGTCATTTTATCAATGCTAATTGGATTAGGAATGAAAAGAACCTTCTAGAAGAATCTAGAAGACTAAAACCATTCCTAATGCCCTCCCCTAGATCATTGGGCCGCATATAAGGCTCAAAACCGGGCCCAATTCAGTAAATTGGCCATAACTTCCTCAATATTCATCGGAATTAGGCTTATATTATATCGTCGGAAAGCTCTTGTCATGCCTCATCCAACTACACTACTATTGGACCCATATCATGGACAAACCAAACTAGATTGGCTGTTTTTCTTAAAATAAGTTTTCAAAAATAGAGAGAAGAGAAAAGAAATTAAAACTATACGCAACACTAAACTTTCCACACTTTAACTTCATTCGATTATGATTCGACGTGAAAGGTACTCATCATCGGGTTTGGTTTTGGGGAGACACAAATGAGTGTCTACAGAAGCCCCCACTTTAACTTAGTTTGGAGAAACGTAAGTTTCGAAAACAAAACACTACGTGAAAATATGAAATTTGCATCGGTTCAAACCCGGCCTAAGCCACCGGTTTGAACCGATGCCAATGTGGGGGGTGCCAAAAGTGGTTTAATAAGGCACCGGTTCAAACCGGTGCCAAAAATTGGAAATGGCACCGGTTTACCGGTGCCAAAAATGGCCAAGAAAAATTATTTTGTTGTTTTTGGCACCGGTTAACCGGTGCCAAAAATGCCCAAAAATATTTTTTTTTGTTTTGTTTTTTCCAGCAAATTTGCGACATATCAACAAGAATCGAAAATTTGCAATATATCAACAAGAATCGAAAATTTGCAACATATCAACAAGAATCGAAAATTTGCAATATATGATGAAAAAAAAATTACAACATATAAAAACTTTGATTACAGCATATAAAAGAAAAATTACAATATAAATTTAAAAAAAAAATTACAATATAAATTCAAAAAAAAAAAAAAAAAAATCATTCATTCTTGCTTGTATCTTGCTTCTTCGATTTCAGATCTAAATAACATACCTGCACCAATTAAAAAAAAAATCGATTAATATAATTAAACTTCGAAAGAAAAAGCCCAGAAATTTAATCCCAAAAATTGAAAAAAAATTCAAACCCAGAAAAAATTAAAACCCAGAAAAAAAAACTTGAAATCGAAAAAAAACAAATTTTCGAATAAACCCAGAAAACAAAAAAAATTGAAATCGAAAAGAACCAGAAAAAAAATTAAAATAAAAAAAACCAATGCAAAAATTAAAATTAGAATAAACCCGAAAATTGGAAAAAATTAAAATAAAAAAATCCAATGCAAAAAAATTAAATCGAATAAACCCAGAAATTGGAAAAAATTAAAATAAAAAAAACCAATGCAAAAAAAATTAAAAATCGAAAAAAAATTAAAATCGGTGTTCGAAAAACCCATAACCAAAAAAATAATTGAAATCGAAAATAAATCCGATTTAAATCTGAAAAAAAAATCAAAATTGAAATTGATTAAAATAAAATATATTAAAAATTCGATTCAAATTAAAATCGATTTAAATTTAAAAAAAAAACCCAAAAATTCGATTGAAATCAAAACAATAACCCAGAAATTTGATTGAAATCGATCTAACCAATAACCCAGAAAAAATAAAAGAATTTAAATCGATTAAAAAATAAATTAAAACATAAACCCAGAAAATTAAAACAAAACCCATAAATTCCCTCACAAATCGGTGTTGCATGTGGTCTTCAAAAACCCAGAAAATCGAGATGTTGCATGTTGCATGTGGTCTTCAAAAACCCAGAAAATCGAGATGTTGCATGTGTTCTTTGTGATTGTGAGGGAGAAGGAGATTGAAAAATTAAAGAGAATTAGAAGGAGAAGAAGAAGATCGAGAAAGATAAATAGAAATAAAACTGGTTCAGTTAGAGGAGAAGGAGATCGAGAACGGAGAAAGAGGAGGAGATGAGAGGAGAGAGAAAGAGAAAGAAGATGAGAGGAGTAGTTTTAGGGTTGGGGTGGATACGTGGGTTTTAAAGGACCGTTTTTTTTTTTTTTTTTTTTTTTTTTTTTTTTTTGGCTCTGGTTCAAAATGGCATCGGTTCAAACCGGTGGCCTATTTGTTTTTGGCATCGGTTTGAAGTGAACCGGTGCCTTTTACTCTGGTTCAGTTTCCCACCAATTTTGTAGGCCATTTTTGGCACCGGTTTGGACTGAACCGGTGCCAATTAGGGGGTGCCTTTTTGATATTTTCTACTAGTGAAAGTCAAAGTATCGATAGGGACGGAGAATGATTCAGAACGTTCTGCGATCCTAAATCACTCTTGTAATGCCGATACCTGCAAACTAGCGTTAGTCAAACAGATAAAAGAGTTAAGAAACGCGTATCTTGCACCGTCGAGCACACGTATCTGAAGGTAACCGATTTGTTGTCGCATTGCCGTTGTTTTGATGACCTCCTGCCTAGAGAATGCCATCCTGCTTAAAAACTGCTACGCTTGTAACTGCTTCCAATATTGAAGATTGCTTTGCTTGAAACGATCCTCCTCCGCTTTGATAATATTCCACGTCCAAGGGAATACTATCGAAGATTGCTTCGCTTGAAACAATCCTCTTCCGCTATGATAATATTCCACGTCCAAGCGAATACCATCGAAGATAACTTCGCTTGAAATCATCCCCTTCTGCTATGATAATACTCCACGTCCAAGGGAATACTATCGAAGATAACTTCGCTTGAAATCATCCCCTTCCGCTTTATGACCATCTTCCACGTCTAAGGGAACACGATCAAAGACAACTTCGCTTGAAATCACCTTCAGTTGCTTTTTGACAACTTTCCACAATCTATGAAATGCCGTCAAAGATATCCTCGCTTGAAGCTATCCTCATTTGTTGCGATAAATTTCCAAGGAAATTACCAAAGATCTCCGCTTATTGATCTTTAAAAGCTTGCTTGAACTTTGCTTCCGTTATGCCAGTACTTCGGCGCTCTTGTTGCTTTTGAACCTGTACGTTGGTGCCTTTTGCGAATGAACCACTATGTCGGTGCCTTTTGTTAATGAGCCAATGCTTAGGCGCTTTAAGCTAAGTGAGACGATCTTTCATCAAGTCGATCACTTTATGCAATCAAGTCGATTAAAAATCGTGTCAAATTGCTTTGAGGGGCTAACTGGCGTACCAAGGAACCCAAAACATATTGCAAAAAATTAGAACAACCTCACTGAGTGGCTAAACATTCTGGCGCCGCTGAAAACACATCAGCGCCACATAACAGGCTATAGCGCCAGACGCCAAGCCTATCTGTTGACGCCAAGGTCTATTGCTTGGCGCCAGAATAGGGTATTCTTTAAATACCCCTTTCTTCTTCATTTTCGCTGCTGCTCGGTTAGCTGCTCAGTATTCTGCCGAGCGTCGCTATTTCTTGGGGACTTATGGAGCGACTGCATACCTTGGAGAGAGGGTTGCTAGACAGCATTCCTCCGATATTTTTGTCGTTCCTGCTCCTCCACCACGTCACATGTTTAACGCCGCGAGGTTGTTGAGCATGTCAGAGGGAGCCGGTACCCCTTGGCGATCTTGCACGATCCTTGGGCGATGCTATGCGAAGGAGCTACGACCGTTGTTAGCTCCAGTCTTGTACCGGCTGAGGATGTGGCGGTACAACTTTTCAGCTTTTATCTTTCGATAAGTAGCCCCCAAGTAATGCTTTACTGACTTTGTTTTTCTTTATTAGGACGATGCTGCTGAGTACGTGCCACCCCGTATGTCTATCCATTACCAAGGGATATATGGGCCGATTGAGGCGATGATTCCTCCGGCTCCTGAGGACGAGCGCTTCGTAGAGCGGTCGATTCCACGCCACCAGACTCGGGTAAGCTTATTTATTTGCAACTTTTGTCCATATATTTCATGCATGTTTACTGACCTATTTCTTTGGCAGTTCTCGCGCGAGGTGGTTTCGGCGATAACACGATGTATAGATGCCTTCCAGAGCCAACTTGTCCGGATGAGGAACGTGGCTACCTGCCGTCGAGACGACGCCGTTCAGGAGGTAGTCTTTCTTTAATATGTTTTTGCACTACCGCTTCGATTTTTCCTTGTTTCTGATTTTAATTCTCTTTTGGAGGGTCAACATATTCCTTCTCGTACCCGCACGAGACCTGAGGTGCGGAGGGATCCAGCGAGGTCTAGCTCGCGACGTCGCCGTACTACTCGAGGAAGTAGGGGTGGTCATTCTGAGGTTGCCCGTACTGATATGGTAGAGGGCTCAGGTTCCTCCTCTAAGGGTGCTCATGTTGCGACGATATGCCAGGGAGAGGCTACCTCTTCTCTTAGAGGTGGTGGGATGTACGAGGTTGGCTCGTCATCGCAGCAGCCTCCGCAGCCTCAGCCACAGGTTGATCTTCGGTGGACTGGTCCCACGTTGAGTTTCCTCCTCCTGCGGAGACCATAGCTGATACCGGAGCTGGAGTAGGCGGAGAGGTTACTCCTCGTACGGCGGAGTTTTATGCGATGATGGGTTTACCTCCCCCGGCGCCGTAGTTTGTACATGTGCCTTTTATAATTTATTTGACTTTGTATAGAACTTTGCCTTTTAAATAGACTCATTTTTTAGACATACTTTGTATATACATAATATTATGAGTTTATTATTTATCATGTTTTTTCATTTTTTATTATTATCATTATTATCTGCATGTTTGTGTGTGCAAGAAAGTGTGACAAGTAATTTTACGCAAAAATTCCGTCATTTTTTTTAGTATTGATGGAGGGTATCCGACTTTCTCCCCTAAAAAGAAAAAATGAAAAAAGGAAGAATCAAATAAAATATTGGGTTTATAAAAACTTGGAAATTAAGCTAAATAAAATCTCAAACAAAAACAATAATATAATTAATATAATAGCTATATTAACAAGGAATAAAAATATGGTTAGAAAAAGATAAGGAAGCCGTAAAGTCAATGGCAGACTCGAATTAAGGTAGAAGCGCGGTTTTATAAAGCGCATACGACGAGGAAAATTGGCGCCAGCTGGCGCCACACGTATTGGTGTAGCGCCAGACGCTACACTTAGAGTTTGGTGCAAAGCTTTGGCGTCTGGCGCTAATAGCAGCGTCTGGCGCCAAATAGCGCTGACTCCGTATCCTTTTCAGATTAAAACTGCTCCGATTTCGTGCATAAATAGCCCCCTGCCCAGCCGATTCTTTTCATAAACTCAGCAAATAAAATAATTTTCAGCTTTAGAAAAATAATATCATGTCTCTAGTCACCAAAACTTTTACCTAATACACCCATGAATGGTGTCGGTATCTTAATGCCAAAGAAAGAAAAGAACTAGATGTGTTCCACTTAGGGGGAATTTATGGTATCAAAGGGGTAGATCTTGACTTAGATTTTATTCATACCGCTCTAGAATATTGGGATGTTGATACTCATTGCTTTAGAATAGGGTATGATGAAATTAGCCCTTTGCCGGGAGAATTTGGTGCTATTTTAGGTTTCCCTGCAATAGACCTCATAGTAGTCCCTAGAATAGATGCATATTATTATAAAGACTTTGAACGCTTCTTCAATTTAAAAGAAAGGGATTTATCAAAAATAGTAGATGGCAACATAGTTAACCTGAAAGAATTTGCTCGCCATTATTTTGATAAATCTCACTCCGAATCTTTTAATATTTATAGAAGAAGGGCTTTCTTATTTTGTATGCTTAATCAATTTTTCCTTAGTAGTGGTAAAAATAATGAGGGTCAATCAATTATAACCACCGTACTAGAACAAATTGAATCAGGGAGAAATCCAATGCCATTGATAGTTGGAGAGACTATGATTAGTCTTGATGAATTGAAAAGGAACCCAAAAGCACTGTTTCGAGGTTCTCCAATTTTATTACAAGTAGAAAAATAATATTTTTAATTACAGAAATAAAAAAAATATATTTTTTTATAGTAATAATAATTTATTTGCATTGTAATTTTTACAGATGTGGTCAATCGAAAGGCTAGAATTAATTAGCCCTCCGGACAACATTGAGAAGTACACTCCGAATTGTTTCGTGAGGAGGAAGAAACACTTCTCTAAAATGGGGCGCCATGAATGGAGAAGGGTCTTCAAATCTCGCAATTTTGCTATCAAGTGGGTCGTCCCGTGGTGGAAAATAGAAAGGATGGTTTCTGTCAATAAGCAACCTTTTTGCCGTCTTCCAAGTTTGTCCTGTATGACTTATTACTTTCCCTGCAGGGTAAAAAGACAATACGACCTTCTTCAGAATATTCCTTCCGGAGATCTTCGTCCTCCCTACGAGTACCCTGTTTCCCAGGAAGTAGACATATTTGATGTTTATTAGAGTGCCAGACCTCTATTGGAAGTAATTACCCAAAAGGTTCCTCCTTCTTTTCCCAATAATGTGAAGAAGTGGCTGCTGAAGAAACCTTCAAAGGACTTGAAGAAAAATCAGGGTAAAACTGATGTGAAGAGTCGTCTAGGTGCCAAGGTGGTTCCTGTTAGGGAACGCTTAGGTGAAAGAATTGAATTCAAAACACCTGCAATGCCTAGGAGGAAAAGTACTACACAAGATAAGGGGAAAAGGATAGCTGACACCACAGAGAAAAACGCTAGGGTAGAAAAGAAGAATGGAGTCCTAGGTGAAGGGGAAACTATCTACTCTAAGATTGAATGTAGGTCCACTAAAGGATGCCTACTACCTAAGGTTATGGATGAGGAGGAGGAGACAGACAAAAATTGGAAAAGGGCTAGGAAAGAAAAGGAAGATTAGGAGCATTGCTTAATTTCCAATTATTAGACTTAGTTTATATTTTTATTTAAAGTTAATTTATTTCAGCTTTATTAAAATTCCATCAATAATGTAATTTTATTTTATTAATGAAATTTCAGCTTTTAATTAATTATTTACTTAAAATTTATTTATTAAAGCAATGAAGACCGAAAAAAATTATTTTTCCAGAAATTCTTCGAGTACGGAAGTTGAAATTTTTTCGAAAAACACCGAAATATTCCCAGAATTTAAACTGTGAATTGGCACCACCTATCTGCGATTGGCGCCGGCCACGGCAGTCTGGCGTCAGGCGATGGTGTCGTCGTTTGGCGCTAATGGTCGTCGGCTGGCGCTATTGCTCAACTTCTGGCGATGGAACATTTTCCGTGAAGCCGATATTTCGCCAATCTTCCGTCGAATTTTTAATTAATTCTGGGACGCGAGATTTTTGGAAAATAAAGTGGCCGCACCCGTAAAGGGTTGCCTATGTATCTTTTCTTAAGGAATCAGGCCAATCGTAGCTCTCTTGAGTATCCTACTCAAGTAATTATGGGTAGTATTTCTTAAGTTGGTCAAGATTTGTCATGTTCCAGAACTTATTGCCATCCATATCAGTTAGTTTTGCTACACCTCCTGACAGGATTGTTTTGACAATGTAGGGGCCAGACCAATTAGGTCTAAATTTTCCCCTTCGATCTAAAACATTTTTCCTTAATGCTATTAACACCAAGTCTCCTACTTTGATGTTACTTGTCTTGACCTTCTTATTAAAATGCCTAGCCATACGAGTTTGATAACACTGAGTGTGATGTAGAGCTTCTAGTCGTTTTTCATCGAGTAGAATTAATTCTTCATATCTTGCCCTAGTCCATTCAACTTCATCGATTTTACTCTCTAATGCAATACGTAAAGATGGAATTTCTAGTTCGACAGGTTGTACGGCATCCATTCCATATACTAAGGAAAACAGCGTATTTCCTGTTGATGTGCGAATTGACGTGCGGTAACCCCACGATGTGAAGTGAAGTTTGTCAGGCCAATCCTTATAATTTTCTGTCATTTTCTCGATGATAGTCTTTAAATTTTTATTAGATGCCTCGACTGCTCCATTTGCTTGAGGCCTATAGGGGGAAGAATGATGATGTTGAATGCCATATTTTTGTAACAATTCTTCACATTCGGCTTGAAAGTGAGTTCCATTGTCACTTATCATTACATGTGGGACTCCGTATCGACAAATGATATTTCTCTCGATAAAGAGGGCTACATGTTTTGCAATGAGTTTAGCGTATGATTGCGCTTCAACCCACTTTGTGAAGTAATCAATTGCTACTAGTATATATTCGTGGCCTCCTGTTCCTGGGGGAGTGATTTTGTCGATGATGTCAATTCCCCATGTAGAAAATGGCCATGGCAGTGTGTAGGTGTAGGGCAAGGATGGAGGAATATGTTGTAAATTGGCATAGATTTGGCACTTAGGGCATCTTTTTACATATTGATGGCAATCCCTATTCATTGTAGTCCAATAATATCCTTCTCGCATTATTTTTTGGACTAACATTTTGCCATTTATGTGCGTACCACATATTCTTTCGTGGACTATTCTCATTGCTCTTTGTGCATCCCTTTTTTCTACGCATAAGAGAGCTCAACCCTTAGGTACCCTTTTATGTAGCTAGTTGTCTATGAGTACATATTGGGAAGCCAAAAGCCTTAATGCTCGTTTTGCTCTTTTGTCAGCATGGGGAGGGTATTATCCTTTGGTGACATAATTGAGTATATCCGGTTACCACGGTTCTTCTTCTTCTTCTTCTTCTTCTTCTTCTTCTTCTTCTTCTTCTTCTTCTTCTTCTTCTTCTTCTTCTTCTTCTTCTTCTTCTTCTTCTTCTTCTTCTTCTTCTTCTTCTTCGTCTTGAACTACTTCGTCGTCTTCTATAGCCTGGATGTATGCTGGTTTTTGCCTTTTTTCTATAGTTAGAGGTATTTTCTCGATTGTCGTGGGAATCCTAACCATTGAGGCTAGTCTTACCAAGGAATCAACAAATTGATTTTCTTCCCTAGGTAGATATGTGTATTCTACCTTCTCTAACTGATCGGTAAGAGTTTCCAGATAGGTTTGGTAAGGGGCTAAACTTTCGCTCCTTACTTTCCACCTTTTAGATATTTGATTGATAATCAAAGAAGAGTCTCTGAATATCCTTAACCTTTTTACTCCCAATGCCAAAGTTGTTTCAAGGCCTACCACGCATGCTTCATATTCAGCAGCATTGTTGGTAACGTCGAAATCAAGCTTTAAGGAGATTGGAACATGCTTTTCTTTAGGTGATACTAGTAATACTCCAACGCCACATCCCTTTTGGTTTGAGGCTCCTTCGAAGTACAAGGTCCAAGTATCTTCTTCAGTGACCATTAAGTCTTCATCTGGAAATTCATTGTCTTGTATTGGCATCGAGTCTTCTATTGGAAAGTCTGCTAGAAAGTCTGACACCACAGATCCTTTGATAGCTTTTTGTGGCATAAACCGTATATCATACTTGGCTAAATTGACTATCCATCTTGATATGTGTCCATTGAGTGTAGATTTCTCGAATAGATACTTGAGTGGATCTAATCGGGAGACTACGAAGACAGTATGCACTAACATGTAATGTCTTAAATTGGTTGTGGCCCACACCAAGGCGAGGCATAACTTCTCAAGTGGCATATAATGTGCTTCGTATTCGAGCATCTTCTTGCTTAGATAGTAGATTGCGTTTTCTTTGCCTTTTACTTCATGTGCTAGCATACCTCCCATTGTCTCTTTGGTAACTGTCAAATATAACCTAAGAGGTATTCCGGGAAGTGCTGGTGCTAATATGGGAGGATTTGCGAGATAAGATTTGATATTTTCAAAGGCTTTTTGACACTCGTCATCCCATATTACTGGTACATTCTTCTTAAGCTTTTTGAAGATCGGTTAGCATATTGTTGTCAATTTTGATATGAACCTACTTATGTATTGCAATCGGCCGATAAATCCTCGAATCTGTTTCTCGGTTTTGGGCGGTGGCATCGACATGATTGCTTTGATCTTGGTTTGGTCTATCTCTATTCCTCTAGAGCTTATGACATAACCCAAAAGCTTGCCCGAGGTGACTCTAAAAGCACACTTAGATGGGTTCAACCTCATGTTATATTTTCTTAACCTTTCGAAAAAATTTCTTAAGGGTACTTGATGGACTGGACGGTCTTTTGATTTTACAATCATGTTGTCGACATATACTTCAACTTCTTTATGCATCATGTCATGGAGTAAGGCAGTTGCTGCACATTGGTAAGTAGCACCCGCATTTTTCAACTCGAATGGCATTACCGTGTAGAAGTAAGTGCCCCATGTTGTTATGAAAGTTGTTTTCTCCATGTCTTCTTCTTCCATGAGAATCTGGTTGTAACCTGCGTACCCATCCATGAATGAGAGAAGCGCGTGATTTGCCATGTTATCTACCAGAATGTCGATGTGTGGTAAAGGGAAGTCGTCCTTTGGACTTGCCTTATTTAGATCTCGATAGTCGACACACATTCTTACCCTTCCATATTTTTTTGGAACTGGGACGACGTTGGCGACCCATTCAGGGTATTTAGATACCTTGATGAAACCTGCAGTTATTTGTTTTTGGACTTCTTCTTTTATTTTAAGAGCTACGTCGGGTTTCATTCGACGTAACTTTTGTTTTACAGGTTTTATTCATGGAATTAGTGGTATAGTGTGTTGAGCTATTTCTCTATTAATGCCTGGCATATCTTCGTATGACCAAGTGAATACATCGATAAATTCTTTAAGTAAGTTAATTAGATCGGTTCTTTCTTGTTCATTAAGTGTTAATCCGATTTTAACTTCTCTTTTGTTGGTTGAATCATTTTAGATATCAACCGTTTCAGTTTCTTCAATTACCGGTGTTTTCTTTTCGAGTGTTTCCATTGCTTTAATAATTTCTTTGTCTTTTTCATTTTTAGTTAAGCAATGCTCGTCATCTTTGGTTAGAGAAGAACACAAGAAATAAGGAGAAGAAGAAATATTATTATACTCTGAGATCATTATATCAAAGAGTGATATGTCCTCAAGGACTTGATCACTAACTATTCTAGGAGAAGAAATAGAAGGGGAAGGTGTTACTACTAAAGACCTAGAAGACACTATAGGGAGATACTCCGACTCAGACTCAGACTCTGACGACTCTTCAAACATTGGTCCTTGCCCTCTCGTGATGGATATTTTTCTTCCACTTTGAGTAGTCACCTTGACGGTTTTGCGCCACCCTTGTAGTGATCCTTCAGCTGGAGTGATTAGCTTCGAGGGATCGAAGCTTTCGCTTTGTAAGACTGTTTGAATGAGCGAGGAGTTATCTTCTTTGTAAGTTGGTTCATTCTTTTCTCGCCCAAATAGTAATCCCATGACGTTAAAGTCAAAGCATGGGGGTGCTTTCTCCTTATGGAGAGGAGTTGGGATTTCATCTATGAAATAACAATCCAAGAAAATCTCAAATCCCGATTGCCTTATGCCGTTACAACAAATGGCTCGGGAAATAAATTCATGGCATGGATAGTCCTCTCCTTCTTTTATAAACTGACCATTAAGTGTAAGAGGATACTGATCCATTGGGATTGCTTTCTTTTGAGTGCAAGCGTCTCTACGTGCCTTTGATTTTTCCTGGGCTTGCTTGAGATCTTTCCGAATCGATTCGAAACCAAGTCCGAAAGTGTCTAACTTAGGGAGGCCAGGTGACTCCAGCGGTTTTTCCATTCCCTTCTTCTATCCTAGGGTCATCCTAGGAAAATGTCCTTGTTTCTTCATAATGGCATTTACAATCATGTTGGAATGGGGGTCATGGGAAAGAGGGGTCCTTTCATCCTCCTGGATTTAGGAGACTTCTTCGTTAAAGCCCCATAAGTCTTCATCATCCTTG
Source organism: Chenopodium quinoa (assembly GCF_001683475.1). Classification (NCBI taxonomy): domain Eukaryota; kingdom Viridiplantae; phylum Streptophyta; class Magnoliopsida; order Caryophyllales; family Amaranthaceae; genus Chenopodium; species Chenopodium quinoa. The sequence continues at coordinate 2,675,979 of NW_018742817.1, read as the reverse complement.
TCGTCCTCCACATTAATGATTGGATTTTCTATAGACTTGATCCTCATAGGCGAAGCATCGATGGTGATAGGAATTCCCCCAACTATAGCTTTTACTTGTTGGTGGAGAGATGAGGGGACGACATTTAGGTCATGAAGCTAAGGGCGTCCGAACAGTAGATTGAACGAAGCTTTAATGTCTACTACATGGAAAGTAGTAACATGTTCTATCGCTCCCGCCGTTATATTCATGGTAATTTTACCAAGAGCTTGACGCCGAGTGTTGTCGTAGTCTCTTATTCCTTGTGTAGACAGAGTTAAATCTTCATCCCTTATGCTTAGCATCCTCGCAGTTTTAAGTGGACAGACGTTGATGGACGATCCGTTGTCTATAAGAGTCATAGGGACCTTCATTCTCTTGCAAACTACCGTGAGGTTCAATTCTTTGTAATGTTTGTCACCTTCCGGAGGTAAATCCTTGTCAGAAAAGGTGATCAAATTGATTGGACTAGGAAGATCACTTGTGAGGAAGTTTGCTAACCCCTCAGGAGTAGTGTCAGAATCTATTCCTATTTTGTCCACGACATTCATTACAGCCAACCTATGTTCTCAAGATGTTGCCAAAAGTTTCCATACGTTCATCTCAACTTTTGTCTTCTTAAACTGCTTAACGATATCATTTTCTTCAATGATAGGAATGGGAACTTGTTGTGTGGTCGGCATAGGTTGTGTTGAAACGGGAGGTTGCATTCTCCCGGATCTTGTGAGGACGTCAATCGATGAGTCTTCTTCAGCCCAAAAGTCATCTGTGGCATATGATACAGAAGGTGGAGATCCTACTATGTCTTTTAAAAAGACGTCTTCTTCATCACTGTCCCAAACTCCATTAATGGTTGCATCGTCTTCTTGTGGAACTTGGACTAGTTTCTTTTCATCAATCATTTTCTGAACTAAATCCTTGAATTTGAAACAGTTTTCGATAGTGTGACCCCCTAATTGATGAAACTGATAGTATTATCTATCTGTCCTTTTCAATGATTCGAATGGTCTCGGTTCGAGAGGTTTGATCTCGCCACTCTCGGAGAGCATTTCGAACATATGGGATCCCAATTGGAGTGTAAACTATATTACTCTTCTTGGGTTTTTCAGTGACTTGTAAAGGAAAACGCTTTGCCTTATAAGTCGTTCCCATGGGTGTGAATTCTCTCTTAGGTACATCTTTCGGGACTGGAATCTCGTCATATTTCTGCTGAAGTTCCTTTATAGCCTTGAGAGCTTCATGTAGCAAATGCGATCCTTCCATCATAGACAGTGTGAGCAATTGTATATCTTCTTTGCTTGCCGGTTCTGGAAGGTTATCCATGGCGTCAAAGAATATCTCCTCGTCTTCTTCAATGGCATGGATTTCTTTGACAGGTTTAATGAGAGACGAGGGGTCAACCTCGTTTTCCTCATCAGAGATAGCCAAGGCATGAGCGAGAGGTGCATTATCAATGCTTGGCTTCTTACTGGCAGGGGGCAATGGTAGCTTGTTGTTATCGATTAAGTCTTGGATAGCTTCCTTAAGCTTCCAACAGTTTTCGGTGAGATGGCCCCTACCTTGGTGATCCTTACAGTGTGCATTGGGGTTCCAATTAGCCGACCTCTTTTCGACTGGTGGGTCCCCAAATGGTCCAATAGGAGTTATAAGACCTTTTGCATTTAATCGATCAAATGCGGTGTCATAACTCATGCTAATAGGATTAAAGTTTCTCCTAAATGGTTTCTTTTGTCCTTGATTGTTCATAGCAAGGACTTCACCTAAATTAAAAGTGCTAACGTTGTTTGAGTGGGTGGTTTTGGAAGAAGAAGGATTATCATTCTTCTTTCCTTTCCAACCACTATTGGAGTTATTGTTGGTAGCTTTTAACTTAGCCAGGTCGTCTTCAATATTGATCCCAATGTCATAGACGGCCTTGAAGGTATGGAGATTATTTTGATACTTGAGATGCTTGGAATATTTTTCTTGAAGGTTTTTGAAGAACAACCTTACAGACTCTTTTTCACTTGGCACCTCAATCATCTTAGCTGAGGTTTCTCTCCATTTGTTAAAGAAAGAGGTGAAGCCTTCGTTCTCTTTCTGCTTGAGGATTTTAAGTTCTCTATTGTCAGTCTCAACTTGAATGTTGCACTTGTATCTATCAACGAAAGCATTTACTATGGACTCCCAGGTTGAGGTCTTTTCTTTCTCGAGAGAAAAGAACCATTGTTGGCAAACGGTCTCGAGAGATAGTGAGAACAGAGAGGGGAAAACCTTCTTATCGATACCCTTAATACTCATTATTGTTTTAAAGGCTCTTAAATTAAAATAAGGGTTATCAGTTGCTTTGAATTTTGGGATGTCGTTGGCATTGAACTTCTGTGGAAGAAGATCTTTGTCCACCGAGACCCCTTGAGAAGTAAGCCCTTGAAACTTGTAGTCGCTATCTTTGCTTAGACTCTCTTGCATGAGGTCCATCTGTTGTTGTTTCATGGGATCATCGATCTTAAGTGTGAGGAGTTTCAGTGTCTCAGTCACGGTAACCAATTGGTTCCTAAGCTCATTAACTTCTTCTTGTGTTACCATTAGTGTCCTAGCTTTCCTCTTACGAGCTATGGGTTTGTCGAAAAGTTGGACTTGTACAAAAAGGTTGTCTTTGATTAACCGTCCTTCCTTTCTTGACCACGCGCTGTAATTTAAACCAATTTGCGTTTTAATTACTTGACTCGAATCGACTTGACTTTACGGTTTATTGAAAAAGGAAAAAATAAAAAGTGGGTGCATATTTTTGGCAAAAATAAGCAAAAATAATGTGTATATTTTTAAGAGCTAAGTATAGTATTTTTTTTTTTGGAAAAATGGAGGATTAATATCCGACTTACCCCCCTAAAAAAATAACGGAAAAAAACGCATACAAGACTCTCTCAGACATGGTCAAAGTATGTGTATTGGTGTGTGCGTTGAGTGTAAGTGACATATTTGGAATCTTGTGTAAGACCATGGGACTTAGTGCCTAAACTCAATTAATGACTCGACAAAGTATTATTAACAGTAAATTTAATCGAATTAACTAGCAAACTGGTTAATTTAACACTAGGTGATGACTCGACCAATAATCCAAACTGTCGGCAAAACGACAGGACTGGGGTCACACTGTGTAGTGTAGCGCCAGACGACAGAGCTGTCGCCAGGCGCCACACTCCACAGAGTGGCGCTACAGTTCAGACTTTGGCGCTAATGCTGGAACCTTAAACTTAGATTGTTTTCGGTGTTATTTATCAACAGGGGCATGCCTAAAGTCGTACTAGGTCAATTCTGATTAAAATATTAGACTTTATTTACTCAAATTAATTAATCAATTAATTAATTGGGCAAAGTTCTTTAAGTCATTAATTTATTAAATCTCAACACAAGTCAAATAAACGGTTAAGAAAACATATATATGCACAACAAATAATGCACAATTAGTCAAGTAGACACAATATGATGCAATGAGTTTCCAACCTAACCATGGCTCTAGTTCTCTAAAGTTCGGAATATGGTTTAGTCAAAGAGGGTCCATGGTTAATTGTCCGGATGCATCGCACGGAAGCCTAACCGTGAAGGGTTGGCGCGAGTGGATGGGACACCGCAAGTTTAGAAAAACTCGCTTCCATGGTTTGGTGAATTCAACATTCTCGGATGTACCCTTTGTTGCTCAGAGCGATCAATCAGGTAGATAGAGCATGAATTCCCAGAGGGTTATGTCCATATGTAGAACACATATGGGTTTCAGAAAAGTGAGAAAAACTCAATCAGGAAGTAGGATCGAGCAAACAATGCGAAAAACTGGTCGAAATTAGAACGCATATTTCTGGCTCGATATTGGAAGGATTTGGCGCCAGCAAACAGAGCTTGGCGCCAGGTTTTAGCTGTAGCGCCTGGCGACTAGCCTGTCGTCTAACGCTACAGTTAAATGTCTGGCGCCAATGCTCTGGTCGCAAACGATAATTCCTACATGCCTCAACAGCTTTCTGTGCTCGATAAAATTTTCCAGCTTCGCGCAGTGTTATTTCGGTCCTAGTTGTGAAAGATATTTCTCAAATTTCCTACGTGTAAAATCCTATGTTTTAACTCATTACGAATGGTCTTTCCAATGAGATCTGTATTATGAATATGACAATAATGTTAATCAAAATTACGCACACGAAATACTTAGAACGTTTCAAGTCTCATCCACTTATTCTAAATAATTGCCGAAGCAAATTCAAGAATTAAAATAGAAATCCTCCCCAGTGGAGTCGCCAAAAACTGTAGGGAATATTTCAAGAGTTAATCCCCTAGCTTGAACCCCACTGTGATCATACACTAAAGTACGGTGGCGTCCAAAGGGAAAGAAGATAGAGCAAAAGAGTCGCCAACAAGTTTTAGGAACTTCTAAACCATTCATAGGGTGAAGGTTACACCCCTTAACGATCCAGGAGATCGTCAACTCCAATAACTTCTTGAACCAAAATAGCTATAGGGTTCGGGGATGAAGGTACAAATCCAACTTAAAAGAGATTGAACCTGCCCTAATAATAGGCCTCAACTTTATTCTGATCGTATTCATGTGCGCTTTCAGACTAACATACAATCAATAGGTTTACCCTAAACCTGTTTAATCTATGTTAGTTGAATATTAATGCACAAATAAATATATTATTGGCGATCACTTGAATTATAATCATATTAACCCTAAACAAGATTATTAATTATCTTACTAAGCGTGATTATAAGTATAAATTCCCTTTAAACATGCATAAAGAGGTGTGATCAAGCAATAACAATAAAAATAATCAAGCAACATAATATAAATAATCATAATAACCATAATTATCATAATAATCATGTTAAAGCATAACAATAGCAAGATCCTAGGCATGATACTAACAAGATTAATAACAAACCCTAGCATGTCACTAAGCATAAAGTTCAAAGTTTTAACCCTAACATGATACTATTAGGAAAGACAATAAAAGGCATCATACTTTTAATCATACTTGATATTAAAGTAACCCTAGACATGATACTAGGAATATCATAATAACAATCTAAGCATGAACTCTATATCATAACATCAATGAAAACCATTAAAATACTTACTTTGATGCCTCGTAACTCTTTCTACTGACAAAATACACACGTTAGTAACTTCAAGGAAAATAACAAACAAAAAAATTAAATCAAATAACTGAAAGAGAGATTTGGGACCAAACCCTCAGAAATTAAACCTTTCACGTCTAGGGCGAAGGCAACTTCGAATATGGCTAGGTGTATCTAGATTTAATGAATGCGGAATTTTGTATTTGAGAAAGCTAGTTTAGAAAAGAGAGAGAGAGAGAGAATTGGTAGATTGTAGATGAATGATGAATGTCGATGAATGAAAACGGAGTTTTTACGACGTTATTTATAAAGAAAATCAGCCAAAAAGATAAAATATCAAAACAGAGTTCTGGCGCACATAAAATCTGATTAGCGCCAACGCTGGCTATTGGCGCCAGACGCCAACATTAGCGCCAGGCGCCAATGCTAGCGACAGGCGCCATGCGTAGCGCCAGGCGCTACAGCTGACGTTTGGCGCTGATCTGGAAATTCACGCGTTTTCTTAAAATTAGATAAAAATTGCCGTACAGGAGGATAAAATCGTATTTTTCTCAAAAAATGTTCTTTGATTTTAATTAAAACTCTGAAAAGTCAACAAAAGTCAATTTATCAATGCTAATTGAATTAGGAATGAAAAGAATCTTCTAGAAGAATCTAGAAGACTAAAACCATTCCTAATTGCATTAGGAATGATAAATCTATATTAGGCCCTCCCCTAGATTATTGGGCTGCATATAAGGCACAAAACCGGGCCCAGTTCAGTAAATTGGCCATAACTTCCTCAATATTCATCGGAATTGGGCTTATAATATATCGTCGGAAAGCTCTTGTCAAGCCTCATCCAACTACACTACTATTGGACCCATATCATGGACCAACAAAACTGGATTGTCTGTTTTTCTTAAAATAAGTTTTCAAAAACAGAGAGAAGAGAAAAGAAATTAAAACTATCCGCAACACTAAACTTTCCACACTTTAACTTCATTCGATTATGATTCGACGTAAAAGGTACTCATCACCGGGTTTGGTTTTGGGGAGACACAAATGGGTGTCTACAGCGTGTTAATCGGATTAACCAACTAGATTAGTTACTAGTGCGCGCGCTTGTTTAATGCATTATTACTTGATTATTGTAGTAAAATGCATGGGCTATTCACATATAGTGAATGGATGAGTGGAATGTATATTCTATCATAGGTTTTATAAAAATGGCAACTAGTGGGGCCCGATTAGGATAGAAAATACGGACAGTATGCCGTGATGCATTTTTGTAAATCTAAATACGGTCTGCGTACCGTTGAGTATTTTTGTACCTTAATATTTAGATTAGTCCTAATCGTAGTTACTAGTATTGCATAATTATGGTCAAGTCTTGAAGATGGAGGTTCCTGGAAGACAAAGCAACGAAGTTGCAAAAGAAGACCTTTTGAAGACCCAAATAATTCAAGGGGTCATGCTAGTTGCTAATATACATCAAAACGCTTTTTCTTTACATATTCATGATTATTTATATATGAATTATATGTTAGATGCATGTTTAAGGATTTCAAATGTTGTGATGATTAATTAAGTTCACTTAAATCAAACCAACATAGAAACCCTAAGTCCCTAAATATTTAGTAAAATTTCCATTCCAAAACAACACTTATCGACCTATTGAGAGTAGTGATGGGCTACGCCAAAGCGAGGCATCACTACCACTCCCTAGACTCAAAGGCATACCGGGTATGCAAGTTGGTTTTGGTTATACTCAACGATATGAGTGATGGAGTCCTAACATGTCGTGGCAAAGTGGATAAATTGTTGAGAGAGCATTAGATGCGACGATTTATTCAACCAAGAGTGGCTTAGAGCCATTAGCAAAGCGTTGCTTACCTTGGGAGATTGAGTGCTAAGACAAGCCAAAGCATTCTTAGCCACTCATTGTTTCCTTGGATCTTGGAATCGCCTTATTTTCACAAAATGGGGACAATTTTATGTGTAAATAAGACGTTAAATAAGTATTGAAATATGCATGAATAAATTCAATCTTATTTAAGTAAGTTTGAATGGTTTTTCATTTAAAATTCTTTCAATTGTAGAATCATGTCTTCAAACAACTCAAACAACCAACTTTCATTACGCTCAATTCTCGATAAGGAGAAGTTGAGTGGGACCAATTTCCTTGATTGGCAAAGGAATTTGCGCATCGTTCTTATGCAAGAACCGAAAGAGTATGTCCTTGATGAGGAAATTCCCGAGGCTCCCAATGAGGAGGTGACTCAGACTACCCTTAACCGATGGCAAGTGGCCAATCGGGATGTCAAGTGCGTTATGCTAGCCACTATGTCTCCTGATCTTCTGAAAACCTTCTTCGAGAAGGAATCGGCCTATGAGATCATTTCTGAGTTACATAATATGTTTCAAGAGCAGGATCGAACTGAAAGGTTTGAAACCCACAGATAGATCCTGGAGAGCAAGCTCAAGAAAGGAGAGTCAGTCAGCCCACATGTACTCAAAATGATAGGATTATTTGAGAACATGGGAAGGCTTGATGCAGGGTACTCAACTTAGATGGCAATTGACATCATTCTCCACTCGCTGCACAATGGCTATGATTAGTTCAAAATGAACTATAATATTCGCAACATGGAGAAAACCCTCATTGAGCTTCATGGGATGTTGAAGCAAGCTAAGCAGACGCTCAAAGATGAGGGAAAGCATGATATGCTTATGATTAAGAAGGGCAAGCCGTTTAAACAGGCAGGCAAAAAGAAGAAAGGATTCAAGGGGAAAGGAAAGAAGGACTTTCCGCCTAAGCCGAAAGCTACCAAAAACAACAATGAGAAGGAGGTAGCATTTTCCAAGTCTGATTCCGAATGCTTCTATTGCAAGAAGAAGGGACACTGGAAGAGAGATTGCCTCAAATTTAAGGAAGATAAGAAGAACGGGCCGTTGCTTCTGAATCAGGTATACTTGTTATAGACTAAAAATTCACTAGCTCAACATCATGGGTATTAGATACTAGATTTGGCTCACACCTTTGTTCCAATTCTCAGGGACTAAGGAACGTTAGGAAGCTAGAGATGAGATAGGTTGAACTCCGAGTCGGCAAAGGATCCAGAATTGCGGTCGTATCAGTTGGAACTCTCAGTTTTTCTTTTCCCTCTGGGCTTGTTTTGGAACTTGATAGTTGTTACTATGTTCCTAACATTACCAAAAACATCATTTCAATTTCGGCGTTGGACGCCAAAGGTTTTAAATTTCAAGTAAAAGACAACGAATGTTCATTTTTTCTCGATTATGTTTTATATTGTTTCGCACATTCTGAAAATGGTCTTTATGTGCTTTCTTTAGACAAACAAGTTTATAATGTACTACCAAAAGAGATAAGACCATGGAGTCAAATCAAACTTACTTGTGGCATTGTCGTCTTGGCCACATTAACATCAAACGCATCAAGAAGCTTCTTCAAGAAGGCGTTCTTAACTCTTTTGATTTAGAATCTTTTGAGAATTACGAAAGATGTTTAATAGGCAAGATGATAAAGCAGCAATTCTCCAAGTTGGGAGAAAGAGCAGGTAACTTATTAGGTCAAATACTTTAGGGAATATTTCAAGCATTCCTCCAAACTTGAACACCACTGTGGTCATACACTAAAGTACGGTGGCGTCCAGAGGGAAAGAAGCTAGAGCAAAAGAGTCGCCAACAAGTTTTAGGAACTTGTAAACTGTTCACAGGGTGAAGGTTACACCCCTTAACGATCTAGGAGATCGTTAACTACGATAGGTCTGGAACCAAGTCTGGAAGTTCGGGAATGAAGGTATAAATCCAATCTAAAAGAAAAAGAACCTGCCCTAATAATAGACCTCTACTTTATTCTTCTTGTATTCATGTGCATTTTCTAACTAACATGCAATCAATAAATTTAACCCTAAACATTTTTATCTATGTTGGTTGAATATTAATTCACAAATAAATCTATTATTGACGATCACTTGAATTATAATCATATTAACCCTAAACAAGATTAGTAATTATCTTATTAAGAGTGATTACAAGTACCAATTCCGTTTAAACATGCATAAAAGGTGTGATCAAACAATAAATAATAATAAGCATCAAGCAACATGATATTAACATACTTATATATAGGGTATTCGTCAATTAACAAATAACATGAAATAATTCGTAAATTAACAAATTACGTAAAATAATTCGCTAATAAACAAATTACGTGAAACAATTTAATAATTAACAAATTACGTTAAATTATATAATTTGACACAACAATAATCATAATCATAATTATCATAATCATGTTAAAACATAATATTATTAGCAAGATCCTAGACATGATACTAACAAAATTAATAACAAACCTTAGCATATCACTAAACATCAAAGATCAAATATATAGCCCTAATGTTGTAGGAGTTTATAGGTACTACACAGCGGAAAAACATGAAACATATTCATACATTACCTAATCCCAAGATCTAATGCATAACACATAAAGAACATAAAATTGTACCTTTGAAGCGTGATTCCACGTGCGATCGAGCAAGAACAATGAGAGATAAAGAACCTCAAGCATGATTCCTCTACTTGGTCCACAGACACAGATTAAGTCCTTCACTAATGCTAGTTAGTTGCAATCGAACACTTCAATTGACCTTCTATGGAGTAGAACGAGCAACGAACAAATCATGAACCACCACAAAGGGAAGGGATAGGCGTGTGGTACAGAGAGATAGAGAGGTTTTGGATACTGGTTGCTTGGTGCATAATTAACTGTTAATTGTGTTGTGTCATACAACCCTAGGCATAGACTTTATTTATAGATATCATCTCTAAATAAGAGTCCATGACAAAGCCCAAATCCTAACTCTAATCTAAATATACTAGTCCAATCCAATTCATGATTGGTTACTTGTTCATGAGGCCCATAAATGGGCCTCTAACTTGCTTAACCCTATACCTTTGTTGTGTGACCTCATAGGATCTATTCTAGTGGGCTTTGGACTATTTGACTAGCCCAAAGATCAATTATCATAGTCTAGCAACAGATAATGACGACCCAAAAGAACAAACTTATTATCTCCATAATAGTGATCCTTGATATATCTAGTAATTGCACTTATCAAAGACAGAATTCCCTTAATCTCCCACTTGTCTGAGACAAGTGCACAATATTCAAATTCCTTAAGTCATTGTGTGTCGATTTGATAATATGATTGCATCTCATGTCATGATCATATTAATCTACAAATCTTTTCTTGAAAACTGAGTAAGAATTACAAAACAAATGATTACTATGTAATCCATTTGAGCAAAGCCATGCATTTTCTGAATTTTTCCTCTTCAAGGGGCCAAGACACATTCCTAATTTAATAGGTAGACTCAATCCAATCTTGTGGCAACCAAGGCTCCCACTCAAATCATGAGGTAACCAGGAAACACCCTTTATAATCTCCAGTTACTGGAAGACGTTTGAATGTACCAAGTTACATAAATCATTGAATGAAATCAATGTTCCACTCATGTCAAAGATATCCACTAATATATCCGGAAGTTCTATACTTGAACTTCAAAATAGGTCTATAGTTCGATCATGCATCATTCATGCATATCCATGTGATTGACCGTGCTTCACTACGCTCCTATATTCTAAGAAACAACACTATCCAATCAATCTTACATGCTAGTCCATTTAAAGAGATCATTTATGTCCACTTTAATGACTCTAGACTAGGAATTGGAATAATGAATGGATTTTGTTCACCTGTGGGGTTTCATTCACCAGGTTATTTAAATAAATTAACCTGATGAGCCCATCAATCCATAATTATTTTGGACATTTTATTTAATCTTGAAACCACGATTAAATAAGATTGAAACTTTGTTTCAATTGATAAACATAATTCTGCAAATAGATGTATTACATATGTAACTTGTTTTTCTCCAAAAAAAAATACAACTTCTAATTACATCATTTGCCTCAATCCAGTTTCATTAGCATGTTTCTCATGCTTTGGAAATGGAAGGGGTTTACTAAGTAGAGTTCATGAGACATTCTCATAAACATGAATTTTGCAATTTTTAAATCTTATAATCATTTTCATCTCCATACACTAAGAATTTTCCTTCGTCCTTTCACAAGGAACTTAGAAATTTCTAATTTGTATTCCAACGTTACATTGGATTTCATCATCACTTGTTCATAAAACACGTGAATCAAATAGATGAGTATAGTCCATGACATGCATGATGCATCCTTTGCATATTGCATGAGGATCATCACTCAACACTTTAATTTCATCAACCTTTCTCAAAGCATTGAATCATTAAGAAACGTGTCATGTTACATGGGATTGAAACTCCTTTCAATATAGTGTTGAACCTTATAAGAATCTTATCAATATAAGCTTCTTAACCAAACTCAAACGTCCTTCGAGACCTATCTCTATAGATCTTGAATCCCAAATGTACTCATCATCCTCTTCTATTTGATTAATATCCTCTTCTATTTGTTAAAAAATGTCCAGAGTGTCAAATGTTTGTCAAATGTTAATTTGCTCTTTATACTAGACCAAGAAGACTTCATAGCTCCCACTACAAATCTTGTATACACAATACCTTTTCTTCATTTTATGAGAACATCAAACGATTTGATTAACTCACAAAATTAAGAGCAACAACTCCATGATGCTTACTTCCATCCATTAATGAATCTTTTATGCATCCTTAGGATTATTGGATTCTCTTATTGTATCACATACAAATCTTCTTTCATGAACAATTTCAAGAAAGTGTTTTGAAATCCATCTACCAAATCTCATAAGGTAGTAATCACTAAAATATCTTTAATAGATCTTTGCAACATGGCTAATGTAATGGTTTCATCGTAATCATAGTCAAATCATCTTTATTACTTGCATAATTATTATGTTCCAAAATGAATATTTTAGAACTCTTAATCAATATGAAATCTTATTTCTTTGACTAAGTTTTACACATGCTAGTCATCATAATGGGTTTTGATGTAATAATTGAAACTCATACAACAACTTTGTTTAGTTTTCAATGAGAAACGACAATAGAGGATTTGCACTTGGAATGTACTACCTTCGACACATGGTTATTATTTCCATTACACTTAATGAGACCATGAGTTGTCATTTGTAACATGAGGTGAATTATGCTCATATTGTTGCTTTGATTCGATTACTTCTCAAATTTCTTCAAGATTTTCGAAATCACTTTTCTTGAACTCTTTCAAGGCTCTCAAACATTTTGAGATTCTTATACTCCCACTTGCCTTTTTGAAGAGGCACACTTAGCATAGGGTGAACCAAACATGGTTTGAACCACGTTTGTTTGTTGCTTTTCTCGAACTCTTTCGAGATTTATACTACTCCCACTTTACCTTTTAGAACAATTTCCATAAGGGCACATACTTGAGAAACAAACATTTTGTGCTAAGTATGATTTGTGTAGTAGTACCCCGTGCTCTGTATAGGAATTGATTGTGTATTAAACGATTTAATACAACTTTTATTCTTTGCTTTGTAGAAAGACTTTATAAGAACTTTTCTTATCCATATCATATATGAAATCCTTACTACATTTTGATTAGACGTATATAGTTTTGTTTAGTTTTGTTGCTTATCTTGAAAGTATATCCCTTGAACAATGGTTGGAAGATAGGTAATTTACATCCATTATCAAAATATATATCATATACATTGATATCTCCCTTCATAAACACTTCATAAGGTTTTCTTTCGGAGTTTGTTTATCAAGGTCTTGGCTTAAACTTTCATTATTACAATCATATCGCAATATTTTGAATGTGTCGCCAAGTACATGTCTTGACCTAAATTTTCACTTACAATCATATTGTAATGTAATCATTATTTTGTCAAGTTGATTCTGAACTTCATACTGAACATTTTGAACTTTTCAAAATTTTCATTCTTATGCTTCAACTAAGCACAAGTAGTTATCGTATCACAAATGAAGTTTCATTGTCCGTCTCTAGCCTTTGAACCTTTGGTTTTCGTACATTGATATGTATTCGACCATGAGTTCACATCATCATTTCTTTAAATGGTGACTTTTTAAAATTTCAAATTAGAATGATATTTACATATATCAATGGATTCATAACCCAATGATATTGAAAGTCCATCCCTTTGGATCTTCCGCATGCAATGTTCATTTTCATTCGAATTAATTGACATTTTAGAGACAATTTATATATATAGAAATGGTTTAATTATTTTTCTCATATAGAACTTTGAACCTATTTAGCAATCTCAAAACACATTATGACTCAATGAACCATAGAATAACATTTATTCCACGTTCTTTAATCTTCGATGCTTAGTCATTACTAACATTGAATGGTGTTTTGATAATGGCAAGAATGAATAACATGTATTTAATTCTAGTCAATAAAAAGGTAAGGTGAAATATAGGTTCTACTTGTAAAGTTGCAACTTTTGCTTCAAGACTCGTAGATTCTACTTGTGAAGTAGCAACATTTGCTTCTAAACTTGTAGACTTATTTCTCCTTTAGCCATACTTCTTCATTTAGTTCAATCTCACTCTCAATGAGAGAGAACTAAACAAGATATCATATGTCCAAGAAGTAGCAATGTGCTAAATCAATTTCTATAACATACTTCTTAATTTGGAACATTTCTATTCTTTTACCTTCCAACTATATGAGGTAGTTTCTAATCAATTGGAATTGGTCCATTTAATTCGAAATATTTGTTGTTCATAACAACTTTTAGCATGTAAGCAGTTCTAGGTTTGAGAAGTAGCAACTTGTTTGCATTTCTTGGCCTATAACTTCTCAATGCAATCCTCATATTTCTTAAACCTTTCCCATTTAAGCCACTTAGAATATTTCTCTTAGGTTCAAAATGATGATTTGCTTAACTACTTTAAGCACATTTCATGATTTTGCTAAGTCTATTCAATCATTATTCATATTAGAGTTTAATCAACTATTTAACTCTTATATAAAGTGGATGAAGAATAGCGTCATTTGATCAACTTTTGATCATAAACATTTCCAATTACTTTCTTATATTCAATCATATTGAAGATAAGAGATTTTATTGGACTTATATACTTGTATTTTAGAGGGTTCGTACCTCCCACCTCATTATATCCCTTGAAACACATTTCAAAATGAAGATGTGTTGGCATTTTACTCAAACATTTTGAATAAAACCAACCTTAGACATGTGACATGGATTTCTAAAACTTGCCTTTTAGAACCATCTTAGCAAAATTGGAATATAGGTTTATGGATTATCTTTTAACCTTTTGAGAACGTTTCTCAACTTTATTTTCAATCAAGGAGATTATATATAATAATAAAATTAGAACGACAAATTACTTATAAGTAAACGCAAAATTCAATTATGTAACTAGTAGAATAAACGTAATGGGAAGCGGTTCAAACCCCCTAATGGCAAGCGGTTTTGAACCGCATGCACTTAGGGGGCTTGCCATTATACTTTTAAATGGCGTGCGGTTCAAAACCGCTTGCCATTTGTAGAGAAAGGGCAGTGGTTTTGCGCCAAAACCGCTGCCCATTATGCCTCAAAAAATTAAAAAAAAAAATTGGTTTTTTTTTCAGTCAAATTGATACACAGTCAAAACATACGTACTATTATAATTAATTTCATTAATCAATCTTGTAATTTTACAATTTCAGATTTTCCAAAAAAAATAAAATAACAAAAACAATTGATAATGGATTAAATATTACAGCCACCAGAACCACCTTCACCCGTACCCATCCAGCCATCAGAACCACCTTCACCCTTACCCAGCCGCCAACAGAACCACCTTCACCCTTCTATCAACGAAACTTAGATCTATCACCTACACGGCTAAAACCGCCAAAAATACCCCACAACCGCCCTTATCCCGTATCACCACCACCATCCCCTTATCCCATATCACCAACACCACCACCAAGCACGACCTTAAACGCATCTTAAAAAAAGGGGGGGAAATAACTTGAAAAACCACACGCATGTTAGTATTCGCTCAGATTTTAGGATTTTTGGTTCGTTTTTTAGCTCGATTTTGCAAATATCGCTCAGATTTTGTTCGGTGGTGCTTGGTTGTTGCTTGATCGGTGACAAGAGGATAGAGGAGTGAGAATAATGAGGGTGAGAAAATGGAGGAAGAGAGGAGAGAGAATAATGGAGGAAGAGAGGAGATAAAAGGTGCCGTGAGAATTGAGATAAGGGTGAGAAAAATGGAGGAAGAAAAGGAGGAAAGAGAAGGAACCGTGAGAAATAAGGGAGGAGAGAGAAGGAAAAGAGGCGTGAGAAATAAGGAGGTAGGGAGCGCCATTTTAGGGTTTTTTTTAGCAAATGGCAAGCGGTTCAATGCTCAAACCGCTTGCCATTTACATTTTGGTAAGCGGTTCATCCAAAACCGCTTGCCATTGGCATTTTGACAAGCGGTTCATCCATAACCGCTTACCATTTACATTTTGGCAAGCGGAATTCAATAACCGCTTGCCATTTGTGGCTGCCCATTAAGTTTATTCTACTAGTTTTGGCAACTTTAAAACATTTATTCAATTTTAATTGATCCCTATTGAATAAATGATTCCAAGATCCTTTATTTATGCAATAATTGACCGGACTTTAGCCCTACCATCAACCATTACATTTTCAAGGTGAATAAACTCTTTACTGATTACAACTCTTTGTAATTCTTGGTTGAATAATTAACCATCACATGTTTAATTATTACCCTTAATTTAAAGGTTCTAAATTCCTTAGGTACTACTTAAATAAAATGAAATAAAATTACAAAAATACTTTATCGGTACGTAGACCGTACTTAGAATACAAAAATACATCACGATGCGCAGATCGTATTTAGCAATCTACTGGGCCATACTAGTCATTATATAGCTGTAAATAATATCATATATTATAAAGTGCCACATAATAAATCACTCATCATGCTTTCCTAAACTACAACATCGAATGATCATAATTAAGGAAACATGGCATCTAAATATCTCATATTTTAATTAATGCAATTAGATAATATCATATATTATTCATGACCATCAATAAAATATCATATATTTTAAATTAGTCATGAGATAGAATCAAATCTTATTTTAATCTTAAAAGATAAATCATATTTATCCTCAAATATTATCCTAACAATGTTAAGAAATTCTATCCTAATTACTAGCCAATCACAAAATTTTAAATCAATTATATCCAAAAATAATTATGGGATAATCACATTATTCAAATCAATCTTTATCTTTTTGGAATATGCTCAAAATATTTTAACAAATCTTATCCAAAATTAACAACTTTAATTTAGGATATTTATCAAAAACTAACTTTTGAAATTTGATTTTATCCCCAAAATAAAATCAGATTTTATCTTGAAAATATATTTTTAAATAAAAAAATTTTAAAAAAAAACATTTTTAAAAAAAAATCTGTTGCCACGTCAGCTAGGAAGAACCCAGCCAACGCAGCAACAGAGCAGCAACGTGCGTTAGTCAAGGAAATCCCTAACCAACGCACGACCATAGCCAGAGGTAAAGCCTAGCCATGGCGTCACCAGCACTCTAGCTGGAACAGTTCCAGTTGAAAGCTGGTGCTGCTATCTGAGGGATGTCGCGCGTCGCCGCAGCTAGGCCGGAGCCCAGCCACCTGTGTCTGTTGGCTGCAGCAAGTCACCGGCAGCAGCTAGCGGCAGTGCAACTATTGCACTTCCTGCTGCCGCTCGTAGCTGTGACTCGCCATCGCCACCTGTCCACCAGCCTGCGCCCTCCTTCCCTTCTCTTCGACCACCTTGGCAGCCGCCGTGGGCACCTGACGGTGGTTCATCCACCCAGCCACGGCTACCTCTCCCAAAATCATAATATATTTTCTTTTTTTTTGAGAGCTTTAATCTAATAAACAACACTTGTAAATTAAATATAATAAGGTCTATTGAATTAAAACATAACATTTATGCCTAATTCAATTTTGAAATGAAATTCACAATTCAATTTCAAATCTAGGGTTCTTCACAAAATTAATTCAATTTTAATCTAACTCTTAAATTAAAATATTGATTATACAAAAAATCATATTTTATGTATCAAATCAATCTAATTAAAATTATTCGAAAATCATCAAAATTAAGCACAAAAATAAAAAAACAATTAGGGCTTTATTTCAATTAAAATTTTTCGAAAAACTAGGGCTTTATCAGGTTTTGCTAGAGCAAATTGAGCAATAAAATCATATTTAATCATATCCCAAAAATTAAATCTCCATTCAATATAAAGATTGAACCATAATTAATTTTTCTCCCTCCTAATTGAATTAAAATTGTGGACTATCAAAGAATTATAGTCAATATGCGTAAATGCAATAGGCTAACTGATACCACTGTAGGAGTTTATAGGTACTACGCGTACGCAGCGGAAAAACATGAATCATATTTATACATTACCTAATCCTAAGATCTAATGCATAACACATAAAAAAACATATAATCGTACCTTTGAAGCGTGATTCCACGTGCGATCGAGCAAGAATAATGGGAGATAAAGAACCTCAAGCGTGATTCCTCTACTTGGTCCACAGACACAGATTAAGTTCTCCACTAATGCTAGTTAGCTGCAATCGAACACTTCAATTGACCTACTATGGAGTAGAACGAGCAACGAACAAATCACGAACCACCACGAAGGGAAGAGATAGGCGTGTGGTACAGAGAGATAGAGAGGTTTTGGATACTGGTTGCTTGGTGCACAATTAACTGTTAATTGTGTTGTGTCATACAACCCTAGGCATAGAATTTATTTATAGATCTCATCTCTAAATAAGAGTCCGTGACAAAGCCCAAATCCTAACTCTAATCTAACTATACTAGTCCAATCCAATTCATGATTGGTTACTTGTTCATGAGACCCATAAATGGGCCTCTAACTTGCTTAACCTAATACCTTTGTTGTGTGACCTCATAGGATCTATTCTAGTGGGCTTTGGAATATTTGACTAACCCAAAGATCAATTATCATAGTCTAGCAACAGATAATGACGACCCAAAAGAACAAACTTGTTATCTCCATAATAGTGATTCTTTATATATCTAGTAATTGCACTTATCGAAGACAGAACTCCTTCAAACGTGATACTAACATGAATATTAGGAAAGAGAATAGAAAGCATCACAGGAATCATAATATGAATATTTGATATTATAACCTTTACCCTAAACATGATACTAGGAAGATCGAAACACCCTAACATGACACTAGGAATCAAAATAACAACCTAAACATGATTTCTATATCATAAAATCAATAAAACAATTAAAGCACTTACTTGGATGCCTCGTATCTCTTTCTAATAACAAAATACATGCGTTAGTAACTTCAAGGAAAAATATAAAATTAAACAATTAAATTAAATAATTGAAATAGAGATTAGGGACCAAACCCTCATATTTATTAAACCTTTCACGTCTAGGGCGAAGGCAACTTCGAACTTGGCTAGGTGTGTCTAGATCTTGTGAATGCGGAATTTTGTTTGAGAAAAGCTAGTTTAGAAAAGAGAGAGATAGAGTAATCAAGAATTTCTTGTTGAGAGTATGTGAGAAGAGTTGATGAGAATTGATGATTGAAAACGGAGGTTGTAGAAGGCTATTTATAGAGAAAATCAGCCAGATATGATAAAAAAACGAATCAGAGTTTCGAAAAGAATAAAACACGACGCTGTCGCCAGACGACAGACGTATCGTACGACGCTGCAATCAGTTTTCCACACGTTTTTTTACTTTGATAAAATTTAAGCGTACAAGAGGGTAAAACTGTATTTTCCTTAAAAACACACTTTTATTCTAATTAAAACTTTTAAAAGTCAATTTATCAATGCTAATTAAATTAGGATTCAAAAGAACCTTCTAGAAGATTTTAGAAGACTATAATCAATCCTAATTGCATTAGGAATGATAAATCGATAATAGGCCCTCCTCTAGATCATTGGGCCGTATATAAGAATCAAATCAGGCCCGGTTTAGTAATTTGGCCATAACTTCCTCATTATTCATCGGAATTGGGCTTATAATATATCGTTGGAAAGCTCTTATCGAACCCGACCCAACTACACCATTATTGGACCCTTGACATGGACCAAACCAAACAGGATTGGTTGTTTTCATAAAATAGGTTTTTAAAAATAGAGAGAAAGAAAAGAAATAAAAACTAACCGCAACACTAGACTTTCCACACTTTCACATTATTCAATTATGATTCGACGTGAAAGGTACTCATCACTGGGTTTTATTTTGGGAAGACACATTTGGGTGTCTATAGAAGCGCCCAGTTTGACTGAGTTTGTAGAAACGCGAGTTTCGAAAACAAAAGTCAAAGTAACGATAGGGACGGAGAATGATTCAAACCGTTCTGCGATCCTAAATAATTCTTGTAACGCCAATACCTGCAAAGTAGAGTTAGTTAAAACAGATAAGAGAAAGTTGTCAATGCTTCGTAACAATCCGTATTAGAGAAAGTTGTCAACACAACTCTTGTATGATGTACGACAATCCGATTTAGAGAAAGTTGTCAATGCTTCGTAACAATCCATCCTTGGAAATGTTTCCACGATGAAGTGACAATCCGTATCTCGGAAAATTTGCCAAAATCCACTTTTCGGAAAAGTTGCCGATGCTTCATAACAATCTGTCATAAGAACTTTGCTACGATCGACAATCCACATCTTGGAATATAACTCTTGAAAGCAATACACCTTTGAAATTTGCCAATGCTATGCGACAATCCTTTAAGGAAAATATTGCCACAATTGACATTTCGCGTCTTGGAACATTTGCTAAAAAAGAGTCGATCGACAATCCACTTCGGGAAAATTTGCCACTTACTGAAATGAATGACAATCCACATTGAGGAACTTTTGCCGAAATTTATGATGAATAGAGACCTACGAAAATCCTTTGGGAAATTTTGCCATAAGGACTGGGTGTATGACAATCCAATCTCGGAAAACTTGCCGGAGATGACAATCAAAACTTAGAAAAAATTTCCAAACAGAGAAGGAGCACGACAATCCATGCTTGGAAACTTTGCTAAAGATGACAATCCAATCTTGGAAAATTTATCGTTCAAGAAGAATGTGCGACAATCCATATTTGGAAATATTGCCGGTTTGGGATGACAATCCAATCTTAGGAAAAATTGTCGTATGAGTTCTTATTTTGAACCAATGCCTTGGTGCTTGTAATGAGCCAATGCCTTGGCGCTTAAGCTAAGTGAGACGATCGTCGTTAGATCAACCACTTATTGCAATTGTAATCGAGCCGACTACTAATCATGTCAAATTTCTTATAGGGGCTAACTGCGTACCAAGGAACTCGAAATTGCTATATGAGATCGAAATAACCATTCTAAGAGGCTTCGAGCTCTGTCTCCATTGCAACGCCTCTGGCGCCACGTTTTTCTTTTGTCGCCTGGCGACAGCCTGGTCATCTGACACTGGAGTCGGGTCTTCCCTATTTTGCTCTTGATGCTGCTACTGCTCGGTTTTGCTCTGAACTTTGAACTTGGTCGTTTCCTTTCAACCAAATCTGCTCAATTCTTTTGTAAATTAAAGCTCTTCATCTCTAATTTACTGAACTATGTAATTTTGCCCAAACTCCTCTCATCTTAGAAGAATCCCTTGTGTCATATTCGCAGTTTTTCGAGAAAAATCCGGGAATGTCCTCGCTTGCTGGGATGCACCTGCATTTATGTTTTGGACTATAGGATTTTTCTTATCTTTAGGGTTGACCTAAGACTTAGTATTGCTTGACTCATTGACTTGACATGACTCAAGGTATGACGACTCACTTCATGTAACTCGTGTGTGCGTAGACTTAATTCGATGTGATAACATGACGTGACTCAATGTGTACATGAATCTTGTGTGAATTGTAATGTGATCGTGCGACTCAAAAATGCAAAAAAGAAAAAAAATTCCGTCATTTTTGTGGAGGGTATCGACTTTCTCCCGAAAAAGAAAGACGTGAAAAAAGAAAAAAGCGAAGTTTTTGAAGGTGCATGTTGAATGAGCTTAATCCGTTAACGTTGTCTCTCATAGTACAAGGATTGTAACATCTTAGACTATCCTAGTTGACTCGATAATGAAATTTTTTAGGTAACTTAGGCACGGAGGCTAAGTACTTCATACTTTGTGATGTAACAATGATTGATGTTTGATGAGTGATGTTGATATGACAAGGCATGCTTTAGCGTTGTGTTAAGATTTCATGACAAAGGGTTCCTAAGGGAAGTATATTTGGTCATGTATCTGTGATGTGTGTGATAGTGACACTAAAGTTAGGCCGCAAGGACTAAGTGTGCAGAAAAATATATTGAAAAGAGCCAAATGGTGGTGACTCTTAGGCTGGGTAGGCTAATAATGTAAGGATTAAGCCCCCAAGTCTAGCCCTTAGTAGATAGGGATGAGCATAGGGGATCTCTTGATATGATCATGATGTGTGAATGTGAATGTGAATGCATTTTTATTACGGCCGCACCTCGATGTGAGGTTGCCTACGTATCCATTAGGAATCAGGCCGAACGTAGCTCTAACCGAACCTCGCACAAGTGTATGTATACCTCAAAAAGGTCTTTTTAAGGGTTATAACGTGGTTAGGCTAAAGGTTGAAGAAGAAGGGGATAAAAGGCTCAAGACCCTGGATAAGCCCCCAAGGTATGCAACTTTGCTTTTGAATATTTGTATTTTCATGCTTGAGGTTTTTTAACTCTTTTTTAGCTTTTTCTTCTTCTTCTTTTTTTGAACCTTTTTTTTATAAGTGTGGGCAATCCCGATCATGTGGTCTATCAATCACTTGGAATTCATGTTTCTTAGGCACGGTACCGAGCACTCGATAAGAGACGCAATCTGAGATGTGTTCATATCAAAGATATTTCCATATCAAAGATATTGGAACACTTTCCCTTTAGCACACTTTATTATTTCTATTTTGCTACTTTAATCACTCAAGCTTTTGTTCATTGAAAATTGCATAATTTGCACACCATCCCATCTTAAGGTTAGGTAGATGTGGGTTGAAGAAAGAAAGGTCAATCGTTAGATGAGGCTCAAAGTGGTTTATCAAGATAGGATTGCATATTTGAAGGGTAAAAGATGATATGAATCTATGATATGGCTACAAGGGGTGCGTCAAATCATTGGTATACCTTGTGCTTAGTTCGACAATTTTTTTTAATGCAATGCAATGATCATATGCAAGAAAATAAAGACTCATTTTATTAAAAGGGAAAAAAAAACTACAAAATAAATCTAAGGGAAAAGAAAGGTTCCTATGCTAGACTTATTAGGGAAAAGAAGAATGAAAAATAGAAAAAGATATCACGAAATCTTGTCGTCGATGCTCGCCTCTTGTCTTGTGTCATTTTCTTCATCATCACCCAGTCTTCTCGCTAGCTAGAGGCAATGGGACCATATTTTCTTCTATGAGATCTTGAATGAGATTTTGAAACCTGTAGCATTCATCGGTAGTATGACCATTTCCTTGATGGTACTTGCAATAGGAATTGGGATCCCATATTGAAGATCGCTTTTCTGGCGTTGGATCCTCGGTAGGGCCAATGGGTTTGATTAATCCTCGATCATAGAGACGATCGAAAGCAGCATCGTAGGTCATTCCAATGGGTGTGAACTCTCTCCTGGGTTTCTTTTTATATCCTTGATTATCCATAGCTAAGACAGCATTATTGTCAAAGGTACTAACATTGTTAGTAGAGTGGACGTTTTTGGAAGAAGAAGGATTGTCGTTCTTCTTTCCCTTCCAGCCACTGTGGTTACTATAGTTAGTAGCTTTTTGCTTTGTGAGGTCATCTTTGATTTCAATACCGATATCATAGGCGGCCTTGAAAGTATTCAAATTATGTTGATATTTTAAATGCTTCGAATACTTCTCTTGGAGATTCTTGATAAACATCCTCACAGATTCTTTTACGGAGGGCACCTCAATCATCTTAGCGGAAGTTTCCCTCCACTTATTAAAGAAAGAAGTAAAGCCTTCATTCTCTTTTTGTCTTAGCATCTCAAATTGTCTATAATCGGTTTCGACTTGAATATTACATTTATATCTACCAATGAAAGCGTTTACAATAGCATCCCAAGTAGAAGTTTTCTCTTTGTCAAGGGAAAAGAACCATTGTTGACAAACGGTTTCAAGAATCAAGAGATAAAGAAAACAAGGAATGAAAGACTTTCCTATCAATCCCCTTAATGTTCATTATAGTTTCAAAACCTCTTAAGTGGAAATAAGGA
The DNA here is from genome assembly GCF_001683475.1 of Chenopodium quinoa. Classification (NCBI taxonomy): domain Eukaryota; kingdom Viridiplantae; phylum Streptophyta; class Magnoliopsida; order Caryophyllales; family Amaranthaceae; genus Chenopodium; species Chenopodium quinoa. The sequence goes on along the minus strand of NW_018742817.1, from coordinate 2,652,511 downwards.
TTATCTGTTGCCTTGAACTTAGGGATGTCAGTGGCATTGAACTTCTGCGGAAGAAACTCCTTGTCCACCGAGACCCCTTGCGAGCTAATGTCCTGGAATTTATAGTCATTGGATATTTTGCTCAAGCTTTCTTGCATGCACTCCATTTGTTGTTGCTTCACATGGTATTGATTTTGAGGGTTAAAGCCTTCAACACCTCAGTCAAGTCAGCCATTTGCTTCTTAAGTTCATTGACTTCTTCTTGACTTGCCAATATCCTCTTAGCTTTCCGTTTCCAACTCACTAGTTTATCAAATAGTTGAAATTGAATGAAGGTGTTGTCCTTAATTAATCGCCCTTCTCTCCTTGACCAAGTACCGTGGAAAGGGAAATTAGGGATATTCACTGTTAATTATTTGACTCAAACTCTATTCAACATTCAATAATAGATGAAAGAAGATAGGAAGAGTGAAGGTTGTGATATGGAAGAATCATGTAAAAAAAATGGAAAGTTGATGTAGATGGAGAGATATGAAAAAATTAGGAATAGAATGTACCCCCAACTCAAATGACGGAAAAAAATGACTCATGCATGAACCTAAGACATGGTCATGGTGTGAAAAGAGTATGTACAAAGTGTGTTTTAAGACTAGTGAGTGTAGGTGACATATTAAGAATCTTGTGTAAGACCATGTGGCTAGACTATGTGACTAGACTTAATTAAGGACTTAACAAAGGTACTGCTATTAACAAAATAATCGAACTGATTAGCAAATTGTTTGATTAGACTCGTCGTGATGACTCGAATAAAATGTTGAATTGTCGCCAAAGCAACAGGACTGTCGCCGCACTCTGCAGTGCAGCGCCAGACGACAGAGATGTCGCTCGGCGTTGCACAGCAGCGTGTGGCACTGCAGCCCATATCGTGGCGCCATTATTGGTGCATTAATCAGGGACTGCTTTTAGTATTTTAACTCTATGGGACATGCCTAAAGTCGTACTAAGTCAATTCTGATTAAATTAATAGACTTTAATTATTCAAATTAATTAATTAATTAATTAGGCAAAATCCTTTTAGTCATTAATTATTTTATTTAGACTTAAACACAAGTCAAACAAACGGTTAGGAAAAACACATAGAGTATGCATAACATATAATGCACAATTAGTCAAGTAGGCACAATATGATGCAATGAGTTTGAAACCTAACCATGGCTCTAGTTTTCTAAAATTTGGGATATGGGATAGTAAAAGAGGGTCCATGGTTAATTTTCTAGATGCACCACGCGGAAGCCTTACCATTTAAAGGGTTAGCGCGAGTGGATGCGACACCGCGAGTTAAAAAATTCGCTTCCATGGTTTGGTGAATTCAACATTCTCGGATGTACCCTTTGTTGCACAGAGCGTTCAATCAGGTAGATGGAGCATGAATTCCTAGAGGGTTATGTCCATATGTAGAACACATATGGGTTTCAGAAAAGCGAGAACAACACAATCAGGAAGTAGAATTGAGCAAATAATGCTAAAACTTTTCGAAATTAGAACTCATATTTCTAGCTCGGTATTGGAAGAACTTGGCGTCAGCGGACAGAGGCTGTCGCAGAAATATAGCCCTGTCGCCTGGTGACATAGTCATATCATCGGCGACAAACTCTATTTTCTAGACGCTAGTTCCTACATGCCTAAGCAGCTTTCTGTGTTCGATAAAATTTTCCAGTTTTTCGCAGCATTATTTCGATCCTAGTCGTGAAAGATATTCCTCAAATTTCCTACGTGTAAAAATCCTATGTTTTAACTCAATACGGATGGTCTTTCCAATGAGATCTTTTTTATGCATATGATTTTTCAAGTTAATCAAAATTACGCACATGAAATACTTAGAACTTTTCAAGTTTGATCCACTCATTCTAAATCATTGCCGAAATAAATTTCAGGTATTAAAATAGAAATTCTTCCCAGTGAAGTCGCCAAAAACTGTAGGGAATATTTCAAGCATTACCCCAAACTTGAACCCCACTGTGATCATACACTAAAGTATGGTGGCGTCCAAAGGGAAAGAAGCTTGAGTAAAAGAGTCGCCAACAAGTTTTAGGAAACTTGTAAACCGTTCACAGGGTGAAGGTTACACCCCTTAACGATTCAAGAGATTGTTAACTCTAATAGGTCTGGAACCAAGACTGGAAGTTCGGGGATGAAGATACAAATCCAATCTAAAAGAGAAAGAACCTGCCATAATAATAGACCTGTACTTTATTCTTCTCGTATTCATGTGCGCTTTTTGATTAACATGAAATCAATATGTTTAACCCTAAACATGTTTATCTATGTGGGTTGAATTTTAATGCACAAATAAATCTATTATTGGCGATCACTTGAATTATAATCATATTAACCCTAAACAAGATTATTAATTATCTTATTAATAGTGATTACAAGTATTTATTTCCTTTAAACATGCATAAAAGGTGTAATCAAGCAATAAATAATAATAACCATCAAGCAACATGATAAGTTATCCGTCAATTAACAAATAACATGAAATAATTCGTAAATTAACAAATTACGTAAAACAATTCGCTAATTAACAAATTACGTGAAACAATTCGCTAATTAACAAATTACGTGATACAATTCGCTAATTTACAAATTACGTTAAATTATATAATTCGACACAATAATAATCATAATCTCAATTATTATAATCATGTTAAAGTATAATATTAATAGCAAGATCCTAGGCATAATACTAACAAGATTAATAACAAATCCTAGCATGTCACTAAACATCAAAGATCAAATATATAGCCCTAACGTGATACTAATATGAATATTAGGAAAGATAATAGAAAGCATCACAGGAATCATAATAAGCATATTTGATATTATAACCTTTACCCTAAACATGATACTAGGAAGATCAAAACACCCTAACATGACACTAGGAATCAAAATAACAACCTAAACATGATTTCTATATCATAATATCAATAAATCAATTAAAGCACTTACTTGGATGCCTCATATATCTTTTTAATAACAAAACACACGCGTTCTTTTTAAATACTTCCTAGTATAAAATTAAACAATTAAATTAAATACTTCCTCCGTTCTTTTTTTATTTCATCATGAGGGATTTTACGCTTGCCAATGAATTTTTTTAGCTATGAATATCTTCAATTATACTTTTGTAAAAATTATGAAAAATTTATATTTGAAAAGAACATTTCGAGACGAATCTTACTAGATCTCACGTGACTATATTTTTCCGAATGGATAAATCACAAATGATGGTCAAAGAATATTAAGTGAATAGTGTAAAAGTCCTAATGGTGCAATAAAATAAAAACGGAGGAAGTAATTGAAATAGAGATTAGGGACCAAACCCTCATAAATATCAATCATTTCACGTCTAGGGCGAAGGCAACTTCGAACTTGGTTAGGTGTGTCTAGATCTTGTGAATACGGAATTTTGTTTGAGAAAATCTAGTATAGAAAAGAGAGAGAGAGAGAGTAATCAAGAATTTCTTGATGAGAGTTGGTGAGAAGAGTTGATGAGAATTGATGATTGAAACAGAGGTTTTAGGAGGCTATTGAGAAAATCAGCCGGATATGATAAAAAACGAATCGGAGTTTCGAAAAGAATAAAACACGACGCTGTCGCCAAACACATGCCTGTCACTAGACGACAGAGCTGTCGCCAGACGCTAGTAGTGTCGCCAGACGCTAGTAGTGTCGCCAGACGAAAGACGTGTCATACGGTGCTGCAATTAATTTTCCACGCGTTTTCTTACCTTGATAAAATTTAAGTGTACGAGAGGGTAAAACTGTATTTTCCTTAAAAACACTTCTTTAATTCTAATTAAAACTCTTAAAAATCAATTTATCAATGCTAATTAAATTATGATTTAAAAGAACCTTCTAGAAGATTCTAGAAGACTATAATCAATCCTAATTGCATAAGGAATGATAAATCAATAATAAGCCCTCCTTTAGATCATTGGGCCGCATATAAGAATCAAATCGGGCCCAGTTTAGTAATTCGGCCATAACTTCCTCATTATTCATTGGAATTAGGCTTATAATATATCGTTGGAAAGATCTTTTTGAAAACAACCCAACTACCCCATTATTGGACCCTCGCCATGGACCAAACCAAACTGGATTGGCTGTTTTCATAAAATAGGTTTTCAAAAACACAGAGAAAGAAAAGAAATAAAAACTAACCGCAACACTAGACTTTCCACACTTTCACTTCATTCAATTATGATTCGACGTGAAAGGTACTCTTCACTGGGTTTGATTTATGCAATTTAAATCACTCTGTTTCTATTTCATTGTGGTTTAGAATTAAATAATGAGTTAGTTCGATTTAAAGAATATTCAAAATAGGGTATCAAGACCAGTCTTGATAAGGAAACATCTATTAAGTGAACGTTGAATATTATAATCGAAAATTATCCCTAATTGAGGTCATTTAAACAATGGACGATTAATGACCAGTTGAAATTAGTGTGTAGTTTGATTTATAGCACCGTTTCATGTGCTACAAGGACAAGATTGTCATGAATCATTTGCACAGGTATTGGTTTAGAACCATACTGGATCGACCTATGAGAATACTTTAAGATATTCAAAATCGTCATAAGTATATTTCTTATTATTGATATCGGAACTCTTTTCCTTGACCATGAGTATTGTGAGGTCTCTTGTTTGAGTACTAGTTCGTTTTTTATGTCGGTCAAACGTCTTCCGTTTGTGGGGATTATAACGGCGGCTATCAGGTGGCTAGGTCCTCTTAGTAAGAGAAGCTACATTACAAGATTGGGAATGTCCCCTACTAATAATAGGGAACATGTCTTGTTGTTTACAAGGCCTCTCGAAGAGCGTGACTGTGAAAATGCATGGTCGTACTCAGATGGATTTTGGAAATCATCCGCTTATTGACAATAAAACTCGGATTTCGAGAAACACTTCTGGACGTAACAGGGATGACGAATAATCTTACCCACTAGTTTATGAAGAGACATGAAGAGACATAGGAAAGGGACTATACACTAAATGCTCACTTGTCTAGAAGGACAAGTGGGAGATTAAAAGGAATGGTGTCCTTTGAACAAGTGTATTATTCTGATAGTGGGTTCAGAATTATTAGAAAGCTAATATATTCAGTAAGGTCAAGTGATCAGAATGCCTAGGTGGAGGCCGCTTTCCAACAGTAATATTAATGTATAATTAATATTACAAGTTAATCTTGACTGAACCCTTCGCGTCACTGTAGGGAATATTTCAAGCATTATCCCTAGCTCAAACCCCACTGTGATCATACACTAAAGTACGGTGGCGTCCAAAGGGAAAGAAGATAGAGCAAAAGAGTCGCCAACAAGTTTTAGGAACTAGTAAACCGTTCACGAGGTGAAGGTTACACCCCTTAACAATCCAGGAGATCGTTAATTCCGATAGGTCTGGAACCATGACTGGTAGTTTTGGGATGAAGGTACAAATCCAACCTAAAAGAGATTGAACCTGCCCTAATAATAGGCCTCTACTTTATTCTGATCGTATTCGTGTGCGCTTTCGGACTAACATGCAATCAATAGGTTTGCCCTAAACCTGTTTATCTATGTTGGTTGAATATTAATGCACAAATAAATCTATTATTGGCGATCACTTGAATTATAATCAAATTAACCCGAAACAAGATTATTAATTATCTTATTAAGCGTGATTACAAGTACAAATTCCCTTTAAACATGCATAAAAGGCGTGATCAAGCAATAACAATAAAATATATCAAGCAACATAATAATAATAAATAATAATTATTATAACAATTATAATCATAAATCATAATAATTATAATAAAAAATCATCATCATTATGTTAAAGCATAATAATAGCAAGATCCTAGGCATGATACTAACAAGATTAATAACAAACCTTAGCATGTCATTACACCATAAAAATTAAAGCTTTAACCCTAACATGATACTAACATGCTATTAGGAAAGACAATAAAAGGCATCATAGAAATCATAATTGATATAAGAAAATCACCCTAAATATCATACTAAAGAAAGCATCCTAACATGATACTAAGAACATCCTAAACATGATACTAGCAATCAATAAAACATCCTAACATGATACTAGGAATCAAAATAACAATCTAAGCATGATTTCTATATCATAAAATTAATAAATCAATTAAATCACTTACTTGGATGTCTCGTATCTCTTTCTAATAACAAAATACACAGTTAGTAACTTCAAGGAAAATAATAAACAAACAATTAAATTAAATAATATTTGAAATAAAGATTTGGGACCAAACCCTCTAAAATTAAAACCTTTCACGTCTAGGGCGAAGGCAACTTCGAATTTGGCTAGGTATTTCTAGGGCTTGTGAATGCGGATTTTGTATGAAGGGTGATTTAGAAAGAAGAGAGAGAGAAAAAAAGCTTCTAGCTTTGAGAGAGAAAAGAATTAGAGAACTAAGGAATTGATGGTTGTAGATGATTGAAAACGGAGTTTTTAGGAGGCTATTTATACAGAAAATCAGCAAAAAAGATAGAAAATCGAACCAGAGTTCTGACGTGAAAAAATAAAGTTAGCACCAGACGCTGACATAAAAACGCTAACGCTAGTGCCAGGCGCTAATCAGGTTTTTGACGTGTTTTCAAAAACCAGATAGAATTTAACCGTACAGGAGGATAAAATCATATTTTCCTCAAAAACACTTTTTTATTCTAATTAAAATTCAAAAAAGTCAACAAAAGTTAATTTATCAATGCTAATTGAATTAGGAATGAAGAGAACCTTCTAGAAGAATCTAGAAGACTAAAACCATTCCTAATTTCATTAGGAATGATAAATCCATATTAGGCCCTCCCCAGATCATTGGGTTGCATATAAGGCTAAAACCGGGCCCAGTTTAGTAATTTGGCCATAACTTCCTCAATATTCATCGGAATTGAGCTTATTATATATCGTTGGAAAGCTCTTTTCAAGCCCTATCCAACTACACTATTAATGGACCCATATTATGGACCCAACAAACTGTATTGGCTTTTTTCTTAAAATAGGTTTTCAAAAAACATAGAGAAGGGAAAAGAAATTCAAACTACCCGCAACACTAGACCTTCCACACTTTCACTTCATTCGATTACGATTCGACGTGAAAGGTACTCATTAGAGGGTTTGGTTTTGGGGAGACACAAATGGGTGTCCACAGAAGCCCCCACTTTGACTGAGTTTGGAGAAACGCAAGTTTCGAAAACAAAAGTCAAAGTATCGATAGGAACGAAGAATGATTTAGAACGTTCTGCGATCCTAAATCATTCTTGTAACGTCGATACCTGCAAACTAGCGTTAGTTAAACAGATAAAAGAGTTAAGAAATGCGTATCTTGCACCGTCGAGCACACGTCTCTGAAGGTAACCGATTTGTTGCTGCATTATTGTATTTTCGTATCTTTGACGACCTCCTGCAAGCTAGAGAATGCCATCTGAAGACTGCTACGCTTGTAACTGCCTCTAATTCCGCTATGATAGACTTCTGCAAGCTAGAGAACCCCATCAAAGATTGCTTCGCTTGAAACGACCTTCTAATATTTTGTGACCATATTCCGCAAGCAAGGGAACACGATCGAAGAAAACTTCGCTTGAAATCAACCTTAGTTGTTTTTGACAACTCTCCACAAGCTAGGGAATGATGCCGAAGATATCCTCGCTTGAAGCTATCCTTATGTGTTGCGATAATATTCCGAAGAAAAATTACCGAAGATCCACGCTTGTAGATCTTTAAAAGCTCGGTTGAACTTTGCTTCCGTTATGCCTGTACGTCGGTGCTTTGCGATGAGCCAATGGTTAGACACTAGGTCGATTACTTTATGTAATTGTAATCAAACCGATTACTAAAATCATGTCAAATTTCTTAGAGGGGCTAACTGGCGTACCAAGGAACCAAAAATATATTGCAAGAGGTAGGAACAACCGCACCAAGTGGCTGAACAGTCTGGCACCGCTGAATTATTGCTAGCGCCGCATATTTGGCTGTAGCGCCAGACGCTTGTACTAGCACCAGGTGCTAAGCCTTATCGACTGGCGCTAAAGTCTGTCGCTTGGCGCTAGATTCGGGTTTTCCATAAATACCCTTCTCTTCTTCATTTCTGCTGCTGCTGCTCGTGTTTTGCTCGAGAATTTGCTCAGAACTTCATTTGGCTCGTTCTTGCTCGTTTCTCAACCGAATTTGCTCAAATTTGTTGCAAATCAAATCTTATTCCATCCATTTTCCCGATCTATGTAAGTTTTCTTCAAACTCACCCCGGTTTTAATGAATTTCGTATGTATTTGTTCACGAATTTCTTGAGAATTTGAAACTTAAATTGCTTAATTCTCTTTGTTTATCGAATTTTTTTCCATGAAATTTCTTGATTACGTTTATATATGGCTTTGAAAGTAATTTGAGACTTGTTTGACTCAATTTGGTGAAGAAACGAACAAATCACCATTGTTGGACCTCTTAAGGTCGGGAAGACAATGTGGCTTGTTCTTGACATTTTTGCTAGCAATTCTTGTCCAATTTGTCACAATAATTACTATAGTATTGCAAAAAATTGATTGATTGCTTGAAAAATGCCGCATATGCTCAATTTGAATTCGAGCTCTGTTTTAGTACTACGTACTCTATTTTTTGCGAACATACACTAGTAGAATAAATGTGATGGGAAGCTATGATTTACAAGCGGTTTGTGTTATCTGCTTCCCATTACTGATATAAAATAAAAAAATAAAAACTTTGAATTGGCAAGCGATTTTGGCGCGAACCGCTTGCTTTTTAACTAATGGCAAGCGGTTTAGGGTTGAACCGCTTACCATTAGTTAAATTGGCAAGCGGTTCAACCTTAAACCGCTGGCCATTTAAAAAAAAAGGGCGGGCTGAGCATTTCTTTTCTTTCCTCTGCCTTAACACTTTCATTTGACTCAAGATTTTTGCCAAATTTGCATGTCCCGCCTTCACTCCGCCTCTCTTTTGTCTCTCCTTTCCCTCTAGTTTTTCCGGCCACCAAGTCCACCACTCTATTCATTTGCTGTTGAGGGTTTGTGGGTGTTGTTCGCGCGTGGGTTGAGGGTGTTTGGGGTGTTGCTCGAGTGTGGGTCGTTCGTGGGTTGTGGGTGTTGCTCAAGGCTGCTCGTGGATGGGTTAGTAGCTGCTCCTAGTTGCTGGTGGTGGTTGCTGCTCCTTGTTGCTGGTGGTGGTTGCTGCTCCTTGTTGCGGGTGGTGGTGAACCGATCCCAACACACACCACAAGTCTTCCTCATCCCTCAATCTTAGGGTGAGTTTTGCTAAATTTAAGTTTCATATGTATTAATTTGTATGTTTATTCTAAAATTTCAAGTTAGGGTTTGAAGTAGTTAACTCAATTTTATTGTAATTGTTTTATCATTTGTTTGTATATTAGATAATGTTTATTGTTAATATAATTATTGTTTAGATGTTATATATATATGTATATATATATTATTTGAATTTGAGTAGTTTTAAAGTGAAATTTTTTAATAGAATATATATTAGTTTACATTTTAGTTTGTTAAATTAAATGTGGTTAGTATAGTAAATTGCAATAATGTATGAATATAATGAATTGCTATATTGATTATTATACGTACGTTAATTTAATTATTAGCCCTATTTAAATGAATGAACTTGTTTATTGTTGAATGTCAAATAAATGCAAATAATAATTGAATGCTTGCATCATCATTTGCCCAGATACCCGTTCGAGTCTTTCTCAATAGGAGAAAGTCTTGAATAGTCCCCAGTTGGGACTGTTCTTGGATGTTTAATCTCACTTAGGTAGTGAATGTATGTCCCTTTTTCGATTTTAAGGAATATCCGGGCTTCTCATTTTCTCACCATGTTCTTTGGGTACATATGTAGGTAAGTTATTACCTACATCGTGTACTTGGAGAACTGGGGGGAAATGCTGCCGGATTTTCCTTAAAATTGAAAAGTTGACATACATTCACTAGTGAGATTAGACGTTCAAGGATGGGTTAGGTTGGAGTGATAAGGACCTTTTGGGAGCATTCATTTTTACGATCTATGGATGATATATATGCTATGTACTTTGATTGACATGATATATGTTACATTTATCATTGTTTGAAATGTGTTGGTATGTTTAAAGGCAATTTAAAGCGTCAATGGATCGCGGTTGGATGTATGGTAGACATGATACATTGGAATTTTTTAATGGGGTTCAAAAGTTTTGCAAGAGTGCTTCACAGTATCAGCTTAGAACGGGTGTCAATTACCTTTATTGTCCTTGTGTCAATTGTAATAATTTCATAAGGGTCAATAGTGTGGATACCATCATGGCTCATGTATAATGTCGTGGGTTTAGGCCTCAATATCATGTTTAGGTTTGGCATGGTGAGAAGGAATCATATAGGGAGAATGTTGTTGGCAATGAGACGCATGTTGAAAGTACCGAGATTCATGTTGAAGAAGAAAATGGCCGGGAGTGATGATGGTGGTGAAGGGGATGACACCGAGGATGGTGGTGGTGATGATCACTTGGATGAGATGATGCGTGATGTTGAAGGTGAATTTGGTGATTGCCATGATGTATTTGAGTCATTATCAGAGGCTTCCAAAAAGCCTTTGTATCCCGGGTCCAAAAAATACACAAAACTCTCAGCCGTGCTTACACTATTTAACATTAAGTCTAAGCATAACTGGAGTGACACTAGTTTCACTTCTTTGTTGACTGCGTTATGTGAAATGTTGCCAGATGGGAATGAACTTACTAATTCCTATTATTATGCAAGGAAACTAATGTGTCCATTTAGTTTGGAGTATAAAAAGATACATGCATGTCCTAATGACTGTGTTCTATATCGAAATGAATATGAAGAGTTGGAGGAGTGTCCACGTTGCGGTAAATCGCGTTACAAGCGATCAAGCTGCAATGCTGGTAGTAAAGGACCTCCTGCCAAGGTGTTGTGGTATCTTCCTATTATTCCAAGGTTAAAGTGTCTATTTTCAATACCAAAAGACGCCAAGAACCTGAGATGGCATGCTGAGGGAAGAAAGAAAAATGATTTGTTGAAGCATCCTGCTGACTCTCCACAATGGATGAACATCGATATGAAGTTTAGGGCATTTGGTGGTGAAGTCAGAAATGTAAGGCTTGGGTTGTGCACGGACGGTTTGAATCCATTTGGCACTCTTAGTACTAAACATACCACATGGCCGGTACTTTTAGTGATTTACAACTTGCCTCCGTGGTTGTGTATGAAACGAAAATATATAATGCTTTCACTTTTGATAACGGGGCCAAGGCTACCTGGAAACGACATTGATGTTTACCTTGAGCCCCTTATTGATGATTTGAGAAAGATGTGGGACGAAGGTGTTACCGTTTATGATGCCCATAAAAATGAGATGTTTCTTTTGCATGCTGCCCTTATGTGGACCATCAATGATTTTCCTGCATATGGCAATTTGTCCGGGTACAAGAACAAAGGTCATAAAGCATGTCCCATTTGTATTGATGACACACCGAACGTGTAACTTGACCACTATGGCAAAGATGTGTACGTGAGGACCCGAAGATTTCTTAGGCGCGATCACCCGTATCGTAAGCAGAAAAAGGCCTTCGATGGGAAAGTTGAGGAGGGGGTTGCGCCTAGGCCATTGAGTGGAAAGGAGGTTTATGAGAGAGTGAAGGGTATTCCATGTGTTTTTGGTAAAACAACGAAACCAATTGACCCACACGCTCTCTTTAAAAAGGAATGAATCTTTTGGAAGCTTGAGTACTAGAAAGAACATGATGTTAGACATTGTCTCGATGTGATGCATATAGAGAAGAATGTTTGTGATGCAATTCTGGGGAAAATTATGAACATTCCTGGAAAAACGAAGGATGGCAAGAGTGCGCAGTTAGATTTGCAAGAGTGGGGTGTTCGTCCGGAGTTGTGGGTTCAAGCTAAGGTAGGGATGGCGAAGGGGAAAAGGGAAACGAAGATGGTGGTCAAAACCATAAGGGGAAGCACAAGGAAAAGGCCACGGGTATCGCAAAGAAGAAAGGTGATGGAAAAGGAAAGAACCAAAAGGTGTATTTACCTCCAGCTTGCTACACATTATCAAAGGAAGAAAAACGGAGGTTTTGTGCTTGTTTGTATGACATTAAGCTTCCATCTGGGTTCTCGTCAAACATGAAAAGGTTTGTTTCCTTAAATGGAGAATTGAAGTTGACAAGTATGAAATCCCATGGTTGTCACATGATGATGCAAGTTTTCCTACCGATTGCACTTCGTGGTATTTTACCAAAGCACGTGAGAGAAGTTATAACAAGCCTCTGTGGGTTTTTCAATACTATCTGCAGCAAAGTTCTTGATCCCTTTACACTTGATGCTCTCCAGGCGACTATTATGGTAACTTTGTGCAAATTTGAGATTTTTTCCCACCTTCACTTTTTGACATAATGGTGCATTTGATTCTGCATTTGGTTCGTGAGATTAAGTTGTGCGGTCTAGTATTTATGAGGTGGTGCTACCCTTTTGAATGAAACATGGGTACACTGCAAGATAAAGTAAGAAATCCAGCCCATCCGGAAGGCAGTATGATACAAGGAATTGTGTCCGAGGAGATTGGGAATTTCGTGGCAGAGTATGTTGCCATTGCCGAACCTATTTGGCTTCCCACTTCTCGACATGAAGGGAGACTTGATGGTCATGGCACAATCGGGTCAAAAAGGATTTGGGCTGCTCGAGATCAAATCATGCAAGCTCACCTATTTGTGCTTCATCATATTGCGGAGGTTCACCCATATTTAGAAGAGCACATGGATAGTTTGCGTGTTGAATATCCATCAAAAGGGGAAAGAGCACTAATGCAATTGCATAATAAGATGTTTGTGAAATGGTTCCATGATCGTGTGATGCGTCAATTGGATGAGACTGTGTCTGATACAATGAAGTGGCTAGCTTATGGTCCAAAGGAAGATGTTCATTCATTTGAGGGATATGATATAAATAGGTACACATTTTGGACTGAAAGTCGGGATCAGAAATCCTCATCGACTCAAAATAGTGGTGTCACTCTTGTGGCTTCATCAAGAGAGTTTGCAAGTGCGAAGGATACATCACCAGTTGACACACTATTATCATACTATGGACAAATTCAGGAAATATGGGAACTTGATTACCGTGACTTCGTGGTTGGTCTATTCAAGTGTAAATGGGTCGATAATAATAGGCGCAACGTGAGAAATGATGACTTCACTCTTGTAGATCTTGACAACTTGCGGGATAGTCTTGAACCATTCATCCTTGCATCTCAAGCTAAGCAAGTGTTCTATGTAATTGACCCGTCCGATCCAAGATGGTCCATCGTCCTAGCTGGCAAAAGGAGAATTTTAGGGTTTGGAGAGGTTGAGGACGAGGAAGAATATGATGTATTTGATGATTCTGCTCCTTTCACTGCTCCTACACTTGATGTAGCAACTGATGTAGATGATGATGCTACTTATATTCGATCTGACCACAATGAGGGAATACACGAATGAGGTACTTTTATTAATGCATGTTTTATTTACTAAATATCTTATGCTCCAACAACCTTGTTTATTTCGAGAAGTGTTTTATTTTTTTGCATTTTCAACGTATAAGCATGTAATATGAACTAAATATATGAATTGTTTAGAGGATTATATGTGAATTTGTTATGAAACCAAAGAAGTTGGGCAAGTGTTTGTCTTTCTTCGTGCCTCAGATTTTATTGCCATTACTGATGACTAACAACATGCTTTGCTTGTTTACTGTAGGTGTGCACATATCACGGATCCTGATGAGAACCTTCATTCTGACGAGGATATGAATGATGATGATGGTGACGATTTGTATGATGTTAATAAGGAGACGGATATGGGGGAACCGGAAGACCAAGCTTATGAAGAGTTCCAACATAAGCTTGATGAATTTGAGCGTATAGCTAAAACTGCCCCACCTATTGATGATAATGTGGTTACCGAAGTTATAGGTGATTCACATTGTGAAACTCCAATGCAAATCCAAGTGAAAACAACCGGTGGTGGAGGAGGGGTAAAGCCACCGGTGAACAGAAGGAGTAGGGGTGCAACTAAAGCTTTCAAGAAACTCGGCGTTCTTATGGTGCTTGAGTTTGATGAGTTAGGTCAACCTACTAGCCAATGGCGCGACAAATTTTCTAGTCAAGTTGGCATTCTAACTCGTAAAATACCAATCACACTTGAGTTTGCCGATATACCTCACGAGTTGCTTCAAACATTTTGGGACGATACTATGGTAATTATTTCTTTTAATCACACTTTTATTTTAAATTCATATATATGTTGGCAAAAAAAATAAAAAAAAATTTGCAAAAACAACCCCCGGGCCTAACCCGAGGGCTGCAGCCGGCACCTGCCCGGGGCTGCTGCCTGGGTGCTGTAGCTGCCTAGGCTGCTGCCTGGGTGCTGCAGCTGCCTGGGCTGCTGCCTGGGTGCTGTAGCAGCTGCCTCGACTGTTGCTTGGGTTGCTGTAGCTGCCTGGGCTGATGCAGCTGTCTTGGCTGATGCCTGCCCCGATTCCCGGGTTTTTTTCCCCTTTTTTTTCATTTTATTTTCTCTTACCTAACGTGGATGTTTGCGCCAATTACAGAGTATGTTCCATATTCCTGATGAGCCGGCTAAGAGAAAAATCTTTGAAGCTTTTGTACAAGAGAAATTTAAAAACTTTAAGAGTTACTTGAGGACGAGATGGATCCATAAGAGAAGAAAGAGAAGACCAAAGAAAAATGTGCCTGCAGATGGAGAAGAAGAGAAACCTGATAAGAAACCGTGGGATTTATATCCACAAATAACGGTGGATGATTGGGAGAAGTTTGTGGAAAAATTTTCCACTAGGACCGCACTTGTATGTTTTTATTTATCAATAGAGTCGGCTACTCATATTTATTTTCTTACAATGACCGATGCTAACATATATTTTTTAATGTGTAGGAGCAAAGCGAACAAGCTAGAATCAATGCCGGAAAGAAATTGTATAGCCATCATATGGGTTGTAAGACCTTTGCGGAGTCAAGACCAAAATGGGTCAAAGCGGGTCTATACCCCAAATCCATACTGTCATCAACTGATAAACCACTTTCTTCCACGGTCACAACTTTGGTTAATAGTGCAATTGACTGGTGGTGTGCTATGCATGGGATGGACAAGAAAACCGGCAAGTATGTCATGCAACCGGATAAGAAAGTAGCAGCAGATGCACTTGTAAGCAAATTTTTCAACTTATTAATTATATTTCCTTGTCAAGTACATTGTACTTAGATCTGATAAATTTTTGTGTTGTTAAAGCTCGAGCATACTTCGGAAGTGATTGAAGGCAAGCTGACTCCAAGCATCGAACATGATCCTTTCACCTTAGCTTTGGGAAAACCATACCACCCTGGGCGAGTAATTGGTTTTGGCAGGAAACAACTAGGGTGGGAGAAGGTGATGGGTTCAGAATACACCAAATCAGCAAAAAGCAGATCAAGTGTTAATTCACCACATCGGATTGATGAGAAGGAAAAGGAATCAATTAAGGCGGAGATACGCGCGGAGCTACAAGAATAGATGCAAAGTCAATTCAATGCCATTCTGAAGCACATGAACTTGCCGCCTTTGCCATTTCCCTCGAGTACCCCAGTTGACTCATGTAGTCACCCAGGAGGCCTCGAGGACAATCCAGTAGTTGAGAGAGAGGTGATTTTAGTATAAGGACGAATTACGTCATTTGAAGTTCGTCTAATGAGGTCGTTTTCATGTTTAATTATTTTACTTTTGCAGGATCCTAGTCCTATGGATGCAAAGTCACTGAAGAGAGCAAATCCGATGCCTGAACCTTTTCCAGATGTTAAGGTGAACTTCACTACGTAATCAGCTTTTCTTATGTTAAGATTTCGTTTGTTATTTCATAACTTATGTCCTAACTCCTAATCAAATATGTAGGAAGAGACGCCTTGTGAGCTTCTTCACCCCGGGGAAAACACCGGTGGACAGTTGCAGTTGGTGGGGTATGGTAGTGCACAACCTTTTGACAAGGTCCATTTTAAGTCTAATACTAGCACCCATTACATCTCGGTCGGGATCGATTCTATAGTTGCTGGGTTTGAGGACTGACCACTACCGGTGCCTAGAGAGGAATATGATTTTTTTAAGTAGCGTGACGCGACCGGGAGCTTTGTGCAATGGCCACGTGATCGGTTGAGGTTGGTAAGAGGGGTAAGTAAACACTACTTGAATGTAACTACTTGTATGTAACTAGATTAACATGTGCTTTGTGCAATGACCATGTTTTTTTATGCTACTAGATTACTATGGAAATTCAGTCCGCTAAAAGGAAGAAGGTGGAGAAGCCAAAATCCAAGGAAGGAGGTCCTCCGAAGATGGAACAAGGACAAGTGTCGAAGAAGAGTTCGAGAGCTTCATGTACTCCACTGGTAGAAGCCAATGTCCTTAGGTCGCTTTCGAAAGCATGTACTTTTCTTCACAACCGTGTTAGTGAGTTGCCTACGGGTACACATATTCAAGTGAACTTGCCTAAGGCATTGTTCCACTATGATGAGGATGCGATCGCATACATTTCTAGAGAGGATGTGACGTAATTTCTAACCGGTCCTATGCTTAACATTTCCATCATTCAAACTTTCATGAGGTAAATTAATGAGACTATTTCTAAACATATTGTATTTTTGATATTTTCGTACCAAAACAATGCAACTAGTAATTACTTGCACACATTACTTTCTTGAAGGTCACTACAGGAGCTCCTTGCTAGTAAACCCGATGGGTGAAGCAGCAGTTGGGTGGTTATGCCCCGAGCAGACCTCCGTAACCAAATGATTGCATAACCCTCGTGATGTGATAGATTACCTTGAGCGGGGTATTAGAGAATCAATGCGTGCGGGAAACAAGTTCATATTAGCCCCTTGCTTTGAGGAGTAAGTTTAAATATGTCACTCTTAATTTGTTTGTTAAGTATAGATGTTGACGCATAACAATTGATGGATTGATATTTGTTTTAATATATATGTAGTCTACATTGGAGCCTTATGGTGATTTGGGTTTCCAATAACACAATCTACTACTTTGACACGGCTCGTATATGGCCACCAAGGAAGTTGCTAGTGAATAACCTATTGAATAGGTACATACCGCTTCCTATATATTGTTTTGTATCATCACCTAAGTGATTGAGTGGCTATGCTCCTAAATTGTTTGTTTTTTATTTTTTTGAAGTGTTATGAAGAAGTTGAATTGTCGTTCGGTTGCGGGTCCCACGTGGAAATATTCGAAGGTAAAGCCTTGATATATTGATTTATTTAATAAAATCGCCTTGAGTTATGGCTATGCATGACTATTTTAACTTTGTGTCATGTTAGTGTGCGCAACAAGACAACAACGTTGACTGTGCCCTATACGTGATGAGGTATATGAATGACATAGTCAATAGGTGCACTGAAGCCCAACACATTGAGGAGGTACTTGTTTTTACTTTTTTTCGGTTCGATTTCGGGTAAAAGCCGTCCTAAAACTTAGTAGAATGCTAATTTTCTATGACTTCAAACATTAGACACCTAAGACTAGTTATAATTGACATGTTATGATAAAGAAATAGCTCATTAGATAAGAAATGTAGTAATCGGGCAAAGTAGTAGTGAAATAGGCGATTTTGGGTAAAAGTCGTCCTAAAACTTAGTAGAATGCTAATTTGCTATGATTTCAAACATTAGACCCCTAAGACTAGTTATAATTGACATGTTATGATAAAGAAATAGCTCATTAGATAAGAAATGTAGAAATCGGGCAAAGTAGTAGTGAAATAGGCGATTTTGGGTAAAAGCCGTCCTAAAACTTAGTAGAATGCTAATTTGCTATGATTTCAAACATTAGACCCCTAAGACTAGTTATAACTGACATGTTATGATAAAGAAATAGCTCATTAGATAAGAAATGTAGAAATCAGGCAAAGTAGTAGTGAAATAGGCGATATCGGGTAAAAGTCGTCCTGAAACTTAACTTGCTATGATTTCAAACATTAGACACCTAGGACTAGTTATAATTGACATGTTATGATAAAGAAATGACTCATTAGATAAGAAATGTAGAAATCCGGAAAAGTAGTAGTGAAATAGGCAATTTTGGGTAAAAGCCGTCCTAAAACTTAGTATAATGCTAATTTGCTATGATTTCAAAAATTAGACATCTAAGACTAGTTGTAATTTACATGTTATGATAAAGAAATAGCTCATTAGATTTAGAAATCAGGCAAAGTAGAATTCCAATAGGCGATTTTGGGTATAAGTCGTCCAAATACTTAGTAAAACCTTCTTCTGATGCGATTACAGACCTTAGACACCCAAGACTAGTTAATATGGGTCTGCCCTAAGGATAAATTAGGTCATTTGATACAAAATGCAAAAAATGGGAAAGTGAGCACCCGAGGCAACTACAGCACCCGAGGCAACATCCTCGGGTTATGCCAGGCAGCTGCAAGCAGCCACCAGGCAACTGCAACAGCTGTCAGGCAGCCGCAGCAGCAGCCTTGGCAGCTGCACATGCAGCCGCAACAGCCACCTGGCAGCTGCAGCAGCAGCCACCTGGCAGCTGCAGCAGCAGCCAGACTGCTGCACAGGCCACTGCAGCAGCAACCTAGGCAGCTGCACAGGTAGCTGGAGCAGCCACCAGGCAGCTGCACAGGCCGCTGCAGCAACCACCAGGCAGCTGCATAGGCAGCTGCTGCAGCAGCCCAGGCAGCACCCAAGTTAGCTGCAGCAGCCGTTCAAGAAACGGAGCCGCTCTAAAAGCCATGGGAAGCAGCCCGGGGAGTAATTTATTGGCCTTTTCATGGCACCTCATGCTATTTTGTGTAATTTTTGCGTACTTGTTAGTGTATAAGCTAAATAAGTCACTTACGCCGATTTTTGTTAAAAATCGTACTAAAACTTAGTTGGGTGCTCATTTAATGTGATATCATAAATTACATGCTTAAATAATAGGTATTATGGGCATGGTTTGTGAAAAAAAATTCTAAACGGAAAAAAATGTAAAAAATGGGCAAGTAGAAGTGGAATAGGCGATTTTGGGTAAAAGCCGTCATAAAACTGAGTAGAATGCTAATTTCCTATGATTTCAAACATTAGACACCTAAGGCTAGTTATAATTGACATATTATGATAAAGAAATAGTTCATTAGATAAGAAATGTAGAAATCGGGCAAGTTAGAAGTCAAATAGGCGATTTTTGGTAAAAGCCGTCATAAAATTTAGTAGAATGCTAACTTGCAATGATTTCAAACATTAGACACCTAAGACTAGTTTATGATAGAGAAATAGCTCATTAGATAAGAAATGTAGAAATCGGTCAAAGTAGTAGTGAAATAGGCGATTTTGGGTAAAAGTCATCCTAAAACTTAGTAGAATGCTAAATTGCTACGATTTCAAACATTAGACACCTAAGACTAGTTATAATTGACATGTTATGATAAATAAATAGCTCATTAGATAAGAAATGTAGAAATCGGGCAAAGTAGCAGTGAAATAGGCGATTTTGGGTAAAAGTCGTCCTAAAACTTAGTAGAATGCTAAATCGGGCAAGTTAGAATGATGTTTGAAATATTTAACATATATACATTAATATTTTTTAATTATTAGTTTGAATTTTATGTAATATATGAATGATGTTTAATGTTTGGTATTTTTTTCTTTCCAAAGGTTTGTAAGATTCAAAGGGAAGGCCCTTTGACAAAGGAAGAAGTTGATGAAATTCGCGACATGTGGGCTTTTTTTGTGACATTTGATGGCATCTAGGTAAAGTGTATAATATATATGTGTTAGTTAGATAATGAATGAGATTGAGTTTTTTTTTTTATGAACAATTAATATTTAGTTACTATATCTTTTTTATTTTTATTAAATCCATATGTACATTATATTACTTATTTGTAATTAGTACTATATATTATTTATGAGTGTTATATATGTTATTATTATTATGCATTTTATTGTTATTGAATTATTATTATTCCAAAATTTGTAATATTTTTAATTAATTATTATTAATTATTAATATTAATTAATAATAATATTAATAATAATAATAATTTTTCAAATTACAGATTAATGTGCATATCAAAACAGGTCACTAATAATATTATTATTATTATTAATTATTATATATGTATAAATAAAAAAAATTACAAATGGAAAGCGGTTTGGCGCTAAAACCGCTTGCCATTTGCACTGGACATAATGTTATGTCAAGTGCAAATGGAAGTGAAAATGGCAAGCGGTTTTGGCGCCAAACCGCTTGCCATTCCCCCTAAATGGAAGCGGTTCTGAACTGCTTGCCATTTACATGGCAATCGGCAAGCCCCCTAAACCCATGCGGTTTCGAACCGCTTCCCATTAGCGAGTTTGAACCGCTTCCCATAATGTTTTTCTACTAGTGATAGTATCATGCGGCTAGGCGAACCTTAATTTATGATAATTTTGGTATCATGGTTAGACAGCGAGGTTCGGGTTCACGGTACCAAGACGTTCGACGGGAGCACGAGCCCGTAACGACGCCGATCCGTCTACTTTGTACTTCTCTTCCGTCTACCACATTTCTGAGAGGGTGAGATGAGGCATCAAATTTGGGAGGACGCGCTGCCATGGTTCAGGTTGCGATACCTTGGGCGACCTGTACAAGGCGTACATCAGCAACGACGAAGAGGCGAGACTTCTCTAGGAGTCTTGCGGACTAACTGCATTCTTCGAGACCTCAGAGGCCATGATTGCCTCTAGCGAGGGTCACCATGTGGTTCTTGCTTTGGTGGAGTTCTTTTGGGACATCACCAACACTTTTCACTTCCCTTGGGGTGAGATGATGGTCACCCCGACCGACTTAAGTCTCATTATGGGACTGGAGTTTAGTTATGTTGCGCTGCCGTTTGACAACGAGATCAGCGTATTTTCTCCCGAGGTCGAGGAGCTGTTGGGTCCGATCGTTTTTCGGGCTCGGGCTTAGGTGGAGTTGACTCAGTTCAGCGCGAAGGGGATTCGCCGCTCGACTCTAGCAGCGACTTTTGATGATGATGCAACTACCCGAGAGCAGCGGGTGCGCATCTTTGTACTTATCTTGCTGTCAGGGACATTTTCCCCTGACAAGGGTAGTACGGCGCTACTTTACTACCTTCCTGCTGTCGGCGATCTTCATCTGATCGGGACTTACGACTAGGCCAGCTTAGCCTATGCTGACTTCATCTGAGCGTTACGGGACTCGTGTCGACATCAGTGCTTCACGGGAACGTTTCTCTATCTGGCTTTTGGAGGGTCGTAGAGGTATACTTTATCTCCTGTAAAGTTTAGCTCTAAACTTTAGTTAGCACTCGCTGATAATTTTTGCCTTTTGTAGATCTGGTTCTACGAGTACTTTCCCTCAGCTGCGCCGGCGAGACCGTCGCCGCGTAGGTTTCCAGTGAGTGCTTCGTGGGGGAAGCCGCTGTGTTGGGATGTCCACTGCTTATGTCCGAGATTAGATCGTCTCGGAATGGTTCTTTACATATTTGAACATTTTGTAACACCTTTGATAGATTCTTGTCTGATAGGCGTTCTTTGCAGGAGCCTGACGTGTTGTACCGGCCGTGGGTCGACTTGGCTGTCCCTAGGCTAGCTGCGCAGTATATTGCTGAGCGTCGCTATTTCTTGGGGACATATGGAGCGATCGCGTATCTTGGAGAGAGGGTTGCTATTCAGCATTCCTCGGACACTTTTGTCGTTCCTGCTCCTCCACCGCGTCACATGTTTAACGCCGCGAGGTTGGTGAGCATGTTAGAGGGAGCTGGTACCCCTTGGTGATCTTAAACGATCCCTGGGCGGTGCTATGAGGAGGATCTACTGCCGTTGTTAGCTCCAGTTCCTGTACCTGCTAAGGAGGTGGCGGTATGATTTTTAGCTTTTACCTTTCGTTAAGTAGCCCCCAAGTAATGCTTTACTAATTTTGAATTGCTTTATCAGGGTGGACCTACTGAGTTCGTGCCACCTCGTATGTCCATCCACTACCAGGGAACATACGGCCCGATTGAGGAGATGATTCCTCCGGCTCCTAAGGGCGAGTGCTTTGTGGAGTGGTCGATTCCTCGTCACCGGACTTAGGTAAGCTTATTTATTTGCAAATTTTGTCCATATATATTATGCATGTTTATTGACTTTATTTACTTGACAATTCTCGCGCGAGGTGGTCGAGGCTATGGCACGATGCATAGATGCCTTCTGGAGCCAGCTCGTCCGGATGAGGAACGTGGCTACATGTCGTCGCGACGACGCCGTCTAGGAGGTAGCTTCCCTTCTTATGTTTTTGCATTACTGCTTCTATTTTGCATGTTTCTGATTTTGGTTTCTTTTGCAGGGTCATCCCATTCCTTCTCGTACCCGTACGAGACCTGAGGTGCGGAGGGAACCGGTGAGGACTAGCTCGAGACGTTGCCGCACTGGTCCGGGTGGTCGGGGTGGTCGTTCTGAGGCTGCCCGTGCCGAGGCGGTAAAGGGCTCAGGCTCTTCATCTGATGGTGCACATGCTGCGCCGGTAGGCCAGGGAGAGGCTACCTCGGCTCTTAGAGGTGGTGGGATGTACGAGGTCGGCTCGAAATCGCAGCAGCCTCAGCCTCAGGTTGATTTTGGGTGGACGAGTCCTGTACTGAGTTTTCCACCTCCCGAGGAGACCGGAGCTGGAGCTGGAGCTGGAGCTGGTGGAGAGGTTACTCCTCGTACGGCGCAGTTTTATGAGATGATGGGTGTACGTCCCCCGGCGCCGTAGTTTGTTCCTTTGCTTTTTATTATTTTGACTTTGTATAGAACTTTGCCTTTATTTGGACTTATTATTTAGACATGCTTGTATATACATACTACTATGAGTTTATTCATCATTTATCGTTATTCATTTTTTATTTTTATGTGCATGTTTGTGTGTGCAAAGAATTGTGAAAATTAATTTTGCGCAAAAATTCCGTCATTTTTATTATTGATGGAGGGTATTCGACTTTCTCCCCCAAAAGAAAAAATGAAAAAATAAAATTAAAAAAATATTGGAGTTATAAAAACTTGGAAATGAAAATCCGAAAAAAATATAATTAATATAATAGTTATATTAATTAAGAAGAAGAAATAAATGAAAACTTTTTAAAAAAGAAGATATAAAAGAAGCATAAAAAGACCGTAAAGTCATTGGTCAGACTCGAATCAAGTCAAAAACGCGGTTTTGAAAAGCTCGAATTTTAAAATATGTTAGCGCCACCTGGCGCCACGCGTTTTGGTGTAGCGTCAGGCGCTACGCATAGCGTTTGGCGCCAGGCTATGGCGTTGGGCGCCAATGTTTGGCGTCTGGCGCTAATGAGCGCTGACTTTGAATCCTTCCCAGATTAAAACTTCGCCGATTTTGTGTATAAATAGCCCCCTTCTCGGCCGATTTTCTTCATAATTTCAGCAGATTAAATATATTTTTAGCTTTTAGAAAAAATAACAATCATGTCTCTAGTTTCTAAAAGTTTTACCAACTTTACTCATGAATGGTGTCGGTCTCTTACTGCCAAGGAGAGAAGAGTTAGATGTTTTTTACATGGGGGTATTTATGGTGTCAAAGGGGTAGATCTTGATTTAGACTTTATCCATACTACTCTAGAATATTGGGATGTGGATACTCATTGCTTTAGATTAGGGTATGATGAAATTAGCCCTTTGCCGGAAAAATTCGATGCTATTTTAGGCTTCCCCGCATTAGATCTTGTAGTAATCCCTAAAATAAACGAATATTATTATAAGGATTTTGAGCGCTTCTTTAATTTAAAAGACAAAGATCTAACAAAAATAGTAGATGGTAGCATAGTTAATTTTAAAGAATTTGCTCGCCATTATTTTGATAGACCTTATTCTGAATCTTTTCATGTTTATAGAAGAAGGGCTTTTCTTTTTTGCATGCTTCATCAATATTTTCTCACTAGTGGTAAAACTAATGAGGGCCAAGAAATTATATCCACTATTTTAGAGCAGATTGAATCTGGGAGAAATCCAATGCCATTAATATTTGGAGAGACTAGCTTAGTCTTGATGAATTAAAGAAGAATCCAAAAGCACCTTTCCAGGGCTCTCTAATTTTATTTACATGTAGAAAAATAATATTTTTAATTACAGAAATCAAAAATATATTTTTGTATAGTAATAATAATTTATTTGCATTGAAATTTTTTTACAGATGTGGCTAATGGAAAGACTGGAATTAATTAGCCCTCCAGACAATATTGAGAAGTATATTCCAAGCTGCTTCGTGAGAAGGAAGAAACGCTTCTCTAAGATGGGGCGCCACGAATGGAAGAAGGTCTTCGAGTCTTACAATTTTACCATCAAGTGGGTCATCCCTTGGTGGAAAATAGAAAAGATGGTTGGTGTCAACAAGCTGCCTTTCTGCCGTCTTCCAAGCTTGTCCCGAATGACTTTTTATTATCCCTGCAGGCCAGGGTAAAAAGACAGTACGGCCTACTTCAAACAATTCCTTCTGGAGATCTTCGTCGTCCCTATGAGTTCCCTGTCTCTCAGGAAGTAGACAAATTTGATGCTTATTGGAGAGCTAGACCTTTATGGGAAGTGATTACCCAAAAGGTTCCTCCTTATTTGCCCAATGATGTGTGTAAACATAAGGGGGTGAGGTTGCGCGCGAGCCAAGTGACGTAAGTGCACAAGAGTACTTCGCGCTACAACCATCTCTTTTTTATAGGTTCTACGGACCGATGCCTGCTGCTTCATCTGAGAGAAAAGAATCATAGATATGCCGGTCATTAGAAGGAAGAACCTCCATAAAAAGATTCCTCGTGTATCATCTGTAGCAAAACTATGAACGGGAGCTAGCAATCCGGACCGTATTGAAAAGGTTCCTAAGACACAGCTTAGAAAAGTCACAATATTAAGAAGCAAAGTCCAAGAATGAAGAAGGGGTAAAATTACTGAATGAATACGAGCTGTGGCTAATACCCGAGGCATAAAAGAAGCATTTTCTACGGGATCCCGTATAACAAGCGAGCTCTTTACCCTTAAATTCAAACATGTGGGCGCCAAATGCTATCCTGCTCTATTGTTGCGTAGCAAAAGAAGCCTACTCATAACTTCCTGCTATTAAGGAGACGAAAAGCTAAAGTAAAAGAAAACTTTTTTAAATGAAAGAGGCGAAGGAGACGAAAAGCAGCTAGGAACCTAACAAAACATTTTTTTTTCTTATGTTTTTATAATTAAGTCGCATTTTTTTAATTACATTCCACGCGAATCTAATAAAGTAAGTAGTTTCTCCCCAAAACCAAACACGGTGATGAGTACCTTTCACATCGAAACATAATCGAATGAAGTGAAACTCTGGAAAGTTTAGTGTTGCGGATAGTTTTAATTTCTTTTTTTTTCTCTCTCTTTTTGAAAACTTATTTTAAGAAAACAGCCAATCCAGTTTGGTTGGTCCATGATATGGGTCCAATAGTAGTGTAGTTGGATAGGGCTTGACAAGAGCTTTCCAATGATATATTATAAGCCCAATTCCGATGAATATTGAGGAAGTTATGGCCAATTTACAGAACTAGGCCCGATTTGAGCCTTATATACGGCCCAATGATCTAGGGGAGGGTCTAATATGATTTATCATTCCTAATGCAATTAGGAATGGTTTTAGTCTTCTAGATTCTTCTAGAAAGTTCTTTTCATTCCTAATTCAATTAGCATTGATAAATTGACTTTTGTTGACTTTTCAGAGTTTTAATTAAGATCAAAGAACATTTTTTGAGGGAAATACGATTTTATCCTCCTGTACGGCAATTTTTATCTTATTTTAAGAAAACGCGTGAATTTCCAAATCAGCGCCAAACGCCAGCTGTAGCGCCTGGCGCTAGCATTGGCGCCTGGCGCTAATGTTGGCGTCTAGCGCCAATAGCCAGCGTTGGCGCTAATTCAATTTGATGTGCGCCACAACTCTATTTTGATATTTTATCTTTTTGGCTGATTTTCTTTATAAATAACGTCGTAAAAACTCCATTTTCGAACAAGTGTTTCATCAACATTCATCCACAATCATCTACAATCACCGTTTCTTTCTATTTTCACCAACTCTCATCAAGATTTTCTTGATTACTCCATTTCTCTCTCTCTTTTTTAAACTAGCTTCTCTCAAATACAAAATTCCGCATTCATTAGATCTAGATACACCTAGCCATATTCGAAGTTTCCTTCGCCCTAGACGTGAAAGGTTTAATTTATGAGGGTTTGGTCCCAAATCTCTCTTTCAATTGTTTAATTTAATTCTTTTGTTTATTAATTTCCTTGAAGTTACTAACGTGTGTATTTTGTTATTAGAAAGAGGTACGAGGCATCAAAGTAAGTACTTTAATGGTTTTTATTGATGTTATGATATAGAGTTCATGCTTAGGTTGTTATTATGATTCCTAGTACATGTCTAGGGTAACTTTAATATTAAGTATGGTTAAAAGTATGTTGCCTTTTATGTTCTTCCTAATATTTATGATTGTTAGTATCATGTTAGGGTTAAAGCTTTGATTTTTATTGTTTAGTGACATGCTAGGGTTTGTTATTAATCTTGTTAGTATCACGCCTAGGATCTTGCTATTATTATGCTTTAACATTATTATGATGATTTATGATTATAATTGTACTTGTAATCACGCTTATGCAAGATAATTAATAATCTTGTTTAGGGTTAATAAGATTATAATTCAAGTGATCTCCAATAATAGATTTATTCGTGCATTAATATTCAACCAACATAGTTAAACAGGTTTAGGGTTAAACCTATTTATTGCATGTTAGTCAGAAAGCGCACATGAATACGATCTGAATAAAGTAGAGGCTTATTATTAGGGCAGGTTCAATCTCTTTTAGGTTGAATTTGTACCTTCATCCCCGAACCCTATTTTGGTTCAAGACCTTATGGAGTTAACGATCTCTTGGATCGTTAAGGGGTGTAACCTTCACCTCGTGAACGGTTTACAATTTCCTAAAATTTGTTGGCGACTCTTTTGCTCTATCTTCTTTCCCTTTGGGCGCCATCGTACTTTAGTGTATGATCACAGTGGGGTTCAAGCTAGGAGTTTTAACTCTTGAAATATTCCTCACAGTTTTTGGCGACTCCACTGGGGAGGATTTCTATTTTAATTCTTGAATTTGTTTCGGCAATGATTTAGAATGAGTGGATGAGACTCGAAACGTTCTAATTATTTCATGTGCGTAATTTTGATTAACATTATTGTCATATGCATAAAAAAGATCTTATTGGAAAGACCATATGTAATGAGTTAAAAACATAGGATTTTACACGTAGGAAATTTGAGGAATATCTTTCACAACTAGGACCGAAATAACATTGCGCGAAACTGGAAAATTTTATCGAGCACAGAAAGCTGCTGAGGCATGTAGGAATTAGCGTTAGCGACCAGAGCATTGGCGCCGGACATTTAACTGTAGCGCCAGATGATGACAGGCTTGTCGCCAGGCACTACAGCTAAAATCTAACACCAAGCTCTGTTTGCTGGTGCCAAATTCTTCCAATACCGAGCCAGAAATATGCGTTCTAATTTCGACCAGTTTTTTGCATTGTTTGCTCGATCCTACTTCTTGATTGAGTTTCTCTGACTTTTCTGGAACCCATATGTGTTCTACATATGGACATAACCCTCTGGGAATTCATGCTCCATCTACCCGATTGAACGCTCTGAGCAATAAAGGGTACATCCGAGAATGTTGAATTCACCAAACCATGGAAGCGAGTTTTTCTAAAACTCGCGGTGTCCCATCCACACGCGCCTGCCCTTCACGGTTAGGCTTTTGCGCGGTGCATCCGGACAATTAACCATATCCCGAAATTTAGAGAACTAGAGCCATGGTTAGGTTGCGAACTCATTGCATCATATTGTGCCTACTTGACTAATTGTGCATTATTGTTGTGCAAATGTATGTTTTCTTAACCGTTTGTTTGACTTGTGTTGAGATTAAATAAATTAAACTTTGCCTAATACGACTTTAGGCATACCCCTGTTGATTAATAACACAGAAAACAGTCTCAGATTGAAGCTCCAGCATTGGCGCCGAAATCTGAACTGTAGCGCCACTCAGTGGAGTGTGCTGTCAGGCGACAGCTCTGTCGTCTAGCGCTACACTACTCAGTGCGACGCCAGTCCTGTTGTTTTGAAGACAGTTCGGATTATTGATCAAGTCATCATTGTGTGTCTAATTAACCAGTTTGCTAATTAATTCGGTTAAATTTCGCTGTCAATAACACCTTGTCGAGTCATTAATTGAGTCTAGTCACATAGTCTAGCCACATGGTGATGACACGAGTCTTAACATATCACCTACACTCACTAGTCTTAGCACACACTTCGAGTATGTATCACCATGACCATGTCTTAGGTTCAGGCATGAGTCGGTCTTTTCCGTCATTTGAGTTGAGGGTACATTCTATTCCTAATTCTTCATATCCCTCCATCTAAATCTTCTTTCACATTCTATTCCAATTTTTCTTCACTTCCTCCATCCATTTCATGTTGAATAAAGTTTGAGTCAAATAATTAACAATAAATATCCTCAATTTCCTTTTCCACAGTACTAGGTCGAGGAGAGAAGGGCGATTAATCAAGGACAACCTCTTTATTCAGGTCTCGCTTTTTGATAAACCGATTCGTCAAAAGAGGAAGGCTAAAAAGATAATGGCAAGTTAAGAAGAGGTCAATAAACTTAGGAATCAATTGAATGACGTGACTGAGGTGTTAAAGGCTTTAACCCTCAAGATTGACGATCCTGTGAAGTAACAACAAATGACCCTCATGCAAGAAAGTTTGAGCAAGCTATCTAGTGACTATAAATTTCAGGGCTTTAGTTCACAAGGGGTCTCGCTGGACAAGGAACTTCTTCCGCATAAGTTCAACGCCGGTGACATCCCTAAATTCAAGGCAACGGATAACCCTTACTTCCATTTAAGAGCTTTCGAAACTATAATGAACATTAAGGGTATCGATAAGAAGGTTTTCCCCTCTCTGTTCTCTCTTTCTCTTGAAACCGTTTGCCAACAATGGTTCTTCTCCCTTGATAAAGAGAAAACCTCTACCTGGAATCGATAGTAAACGCTTTCATTGATAGGTACAAGTGCAATATTCAAGTTGAAACCGACTATAGACAACTTGAGATGCTAAGACAAAAAGAGAATGAAGGCTTTACTTCTTTCTTTAATAAATGGAGGGAAACTTCTGCTAAGATGATTGAGGTGCCCACTGAAAAAGAATCTGTGAGGATGTTTATCAAGAATCTCCAAGAGAAGTATTCAAAGCATTTAAAATATCCACACAATATGAATACTTTCAAGGCCGTTTATGACATCGGAATTGAAATCGAAGATGACCTCGCAAAGCAAAAAGCTACTAACAATAGTAACCACGGTGGCTGGAAAGGAAAGAAGAACGACAATCCTTCTTCTTCCGAAAACGCCCACTCTAGTAACAATGTTAGTAACTTTGATCTCAGTGAAGTTTTAGCCATGGATAACCAAGGATCTAAGAAGCATCTAAGGAAAGACTTCAACCCCATTGGGATGAGCTACGATACTGCCTTCGATTGACTCCATGCCAAAGGACTCATTACTCCCATTGGACCTATTCAAGATCCTGCACCTGAAAAGAGATTTCCTAGTTGGAATCCAGACGAACACTGCAAGTACCATCAAGGTAGGGGTCATGCTACTAAGAGCTGTTGGAAGCTAAAGGAGGCTATCCAAAATTTGATTGATAATAACAAGCTTCCCATGCCTCCAGTTAACAAGAAGAGCGAGTGATGATAAAGGAAACGACACAAGACAAGAGGCGAGCTTCAACGACAAAATTTCGTGACCTCTTTTTTCTATTTCTTTTTTTATTTACCCTTTCCCTAATAAGTCTAGCATAGGAACCTTTTTATTCTCCTTAGATTTATTTTGTAGGATAATTATATATTTTATTTTAATAAAAATGAGCATTTATTTCCTTATATATGATCATTTCATTATATTGCATTAAAAGAAAATATATAAAAAAAATCCATGTCGAACTAAGCACAAGGTATACCAATGATTTGAGGCACCCCTTGTAGCCACATTATATTACCTTTCACCCTTCAATTATACATCTTTTTTTTGTAAACCACTTTGAGCCTCGTCTAACGATGGACCTTTCTTTTTTCAACCCACATCTACCTAACCTTAGGATGGGATGGTGTGTAACTTATGCAATTCTAAAAAAAAGGCTTGAGTGAATTAAAAAAATAGCAAAAATAAGCAAAAAATAAATAATAAAAGTGTACAAAAGGGCAAGTGTTCTAATGTCTTTGATATGAAAATATCTTTGATAAGAACATGTCTCAAATTGCGTCTCTTATCGAGTGATCGGTACCGTGCCTGAGAAACATGAATGCCAAGTGAGTGATAGACCGCATGATCGGGATTGCCCACACTTGCAAAAATGAAATAAATGCTAAAGAAAAAAAAAGATCTAAAAATGAGTAGAAACTCAAGCATAAAAATACAAAGATTCAAAACCAAGGTTGCACACCTTGGTGGCTTATCAAGGGTTTTGAGCCTTTATCCTCTTCTTCTATAACCTTTAGCCTAACAACGTTACAACCCTTAAAAAGACCTTTTTGAGGTATACACATACTTGTGCGAGGTTCGGCTAGAGCAACGTTCGGCCTGATTCCTAACGGATACGTAGGCAACCTCACATCGAGGTGCGGCCGTAATAAACATGCATTCACCATGGTCATATCAAGGGATCTCCAATGCTCATCCCTATTCACTTAGAGCTAGACTTGGGGGCTTGATCCCTATATCATTAGCTTATCTAGCCTAAGAGTCACCACCATTTGACTCTTTTCAATATATTTTCCCACACACTTAGCCCTTGCGGCCTAACTTTAGTGTCACTTTCACACACCGCACAGATACATGACCAAATATACTTCCCTTAGGAATCCTTTGTTATGGAATCTTAACACAACACTGAATCATGCCTTGTCATATCAAAATAGCTCATCACTCATAATTGTCATTACATCAAAGAATGAAGTGCTTAGCCTCCGTGCCTAAGTTACCCAAATGCTTTCATCATTGAGTCAACAATTGAGATAGCCTAGGATGGATTAATCCTTGCACCTTGAGAGATAGTATCAAACGACATTTGGCTAAACTCATTCAACATGCACCTTCAAAAACTTCGATCCTTTTTTCGCGTCTTTCTTTTTCGGGAGAAAGTTGGTACCCTCCACAAAAATGACGGAAAATTTTTGCTTTTTTGCATTTTTGAGTCGCACGATCACATTACGATGCACACACAAGCCATGTACACATTGAGTCATTTCCATTTGAGTCTAACACATGTGTCAAACAGTTTGAGTCGAGTCAACCTCGAGTCAATCACAGCGAGTCAATTTTATGCCTTGAGTCGTGTCGAGTCAATAAGTCAAGCGACCTTAAACCTTAGGTCAACCCTAAGATAATTAAAGAGATTGGAAAAGTTCTATAGTCAAAAATAAATACAGGTGCAGCAAAACAGGGAAGACCCTACTCCAGCGCCAGACGAAAACATCTAGCGTCTGGTAATAGTTTTAGCGCCTGGCGCTAGATCCCAACGTCTGGCGACAGAGCCAATTCCTGGCGCCAGAGATATTCCAACAGCGATAGAATAGCAATTTCGGGTTCCTTGGTACGCCAGTTAGCCCCTATAAGCAATTTGACATGATTGAGTAGTCGATTTGATTATAATCGCAAATAAGTAATCGACCTGACGAAAGATCGTCTCACTTAGCTTAAAGCGCCTAAACATTGTCTCATCACAAAGGCACCAACATACTGGTTCAGAAGCACCGACGTAATGGTCCACAACGCCGACATACATGTTCACAATTCAAACCACCAACATACTGGTTTACAAGCAGCAGAAGCGCTGACGCACTGGCTAAAGCAAGTTTAAGCGAGCTTTAAAGATCGACAAGCGTTGGTCTTTCGGTAGTTTTCTTTGAAATATTATCACAACAACTGAGGATGACTTCAAGTAAAGTTA
Source organism: Chenopodium quinoa (assembly GCF_001683475.1). Taxonomy (NCBI): domain Eukaryota; kingdom Viridiplantae; phylum Streptophyta; class Magnoliopsida; order Caryophyllales; family Amaranthaceae; genus Chenopodium; species Chenopodium quinoa. The sequence continues at coordinate 2,620,364 of NW_018742817.1, read as the reverse complement.
TTTTTGACAGCGTTCGCTAAGATTGTGGAAGTTGTCACCAAAGATGTGAGAAGATAGCACGAGATGGGCGATCTTCGACGGCATTCGCTAAGATTGTGGAGGTTGTCACTAAGATTTGAGAAAATATTTGAGAAGATAGCACGAGATGGGCGATCTTCGACGGCATTCGCTAAGATTGTGGAGGTTGTCACCCAAGATTTGAGAAGATAGCACGAGATGGGCGGTCTTCGACGGCGTTCACTAGGATTTTGGAGGTTGTCACCAAGATATGAGAAGAGCGGTTCATGATTAGGCGGTCTTAGACGACTTTTTCTATGATTGGAAAGGTTGTCACTATGATTCAAGAAAAGGCTCGATATGTAGCAACATTGATCGACGGCGTTCCCTAGATTATGGAAGATCGTCAAAACAAACAGCAAGATGGCGTTCCATAGATTGTGGAAAGTTGTCAAAAAGCAACTGAAGGTGATTTCAGGCAAAGTTGTCTTCGATAGTATTCCCTTGGACGTGGAGTATTATCATAGCGGAAGAGGATTGTTCCAAGCGAAGCAATCTTCGATAGTATTCCTTTGGACGTGGAGTATTATCATAGCGAAAGAGGATTGTTCCAAGTGAAGCAATCTTCGATAGTATTCCCTTGGACGTGGAATATTATCAAAGCGGAGGAGGATCGTTTCAGGCGAAGCAATCTTCAATATTGGAAGCAGTTACAAGCGTAGCGGTTTTCAAGCGGGATGACATTCTCTTGGCAGGAGGTCATCAAAACAATCGGTTACTTTCAGAGACGTGTGCTCGACGGTGCAAGATACGCGTTTCTTAACTCTTTTATCTATTTAACTAACGCTAGTTTTGCAGGTATCAGCGTTACAAGAGTGATTTAGGATCGCAGAACGTTCCGAATCATTCTCCGTCCCTATCGATACTTTGACTTTTGTTTTTGAAACTTGCGTCTCTCCAAACTCAGTCAATGTGGGGGCTTCTGTAGACACCCATTTGTGTCTCCCCAAAACCAAACCCGGTGATGAGTACCTTTCACGTCGAATCATAATCGAATGTAGTGAAAGTGTGGAAAGTTTAGTGTTGCGGATAGTTTTAATTTCTCTTTTCTTCTCTCTATTTTTGAAAACTTATTTTAAGAAAACAGCCAATCCAGTTTGGTTGGACCATGATATGGATCCAATAGTAGTGTAGTTGGATAGGGCTTGACAAGAGCTTTCCAACGATATATTATAAGCCCAATTCCGATGAATAATGTTGGCTTTTGGCGCCAATAGCCAGCTTTGGCGCTAATTCAATTTTCTGTGCGCCAGAACTTTGTTTGATATTTTATCTTTTAAGCTGATTTTCTTTATAAATAACGTCGTAAAAACTCCGTTTTCGAACCAGTTTTTCATCAACATTCATCCACAATCATCTACAATCACCGTTTCTCTCTATTTTCACCAACTCTCATCAAGATTTTCTTGATTACTCCATTTCTCTCTCTCTTTTCTAAACTAGCTTCTCTCAAATACAAAATTCTGCATTCATTAGATTTAGATACACCTAGCCATATTCGAAGTTTCCTTCGCCCTAGACATGAAAGGTTTAATTTATGAGGGTTTAGTCCCAAATCTCTGTTTCAATTGTTTAATTTAATTCTTTTTTTTATTATTTTCCTTGAAGTTACTAACGTATATATTTTGTTATTAGAAAGAGGTACGAGGCATCAAAGTAAGTACTTTAATGGTTTTATTGATGTTATGATATAGAGTTCATGCTTAGGTTGTTATTATGATTCCTAATATCATGTCTAGGGTAACTTTAATATTAAGTATGGTTAAAAGTATGATGCCTTTTATGTTCTTCCGAATATTTATGATTGTTAGTATCATGTTAGGGTTAAAGCTTTGATTTTTATTGTTTAGTGACATGCTAGGGTTTGTTATTAATCTTGTTAGTATCATGCCTAGGATCTTGTTATTATTATGCTTTAACATTATTATGATGATTTATGATAATTGTTATTATTATTATTATTATGATTATTATAATAGTTATGATTATTATGATTTTAATTGTTATTTTTGTTATGATCATGTTGCTTGATGATATTTATTGTTATTGCTTGATCACGCTTTTATGCATGTTTAAAGGGAATTTGTACTTGTAATCACGCTTATACAAGATAATTAATAATCTTGTTTAGGGTTAATATGATTATAATTCAAGTGATCGTCAATAATAGATTTATTCGTGCATTAATATTCAACCAACATAGTTAAACAGATTTAGGGTTAAACCTATTGATTGCATGTTAGTCAGCAAGCGCGCATGAATACGGTCTGAATAAAGTAGAGGCCTATTATTAGGGCAGGTTCAATCTCTTTTAGGTTGAATTTGTACCTTCGTCCCCGAACCCTCTTTTGGTTCAAGACCTTATGGAGTTAACGATCTCTTGGATCGTTAAGGGGTGTGACCTTCACCTCGTGAACGGTTTACAAGTTCCTAAAACTTGTTGGCGACTCTTTTGCTCTATCTTCTTTCCCTTTGGGCGCCACCGTACTTTAGTGTATGATCACAGTGGGGTTCAAGCTAGGGGTTTTAACGCTTGAAATGTTCCCTACAATGTGAAAAGGTGGCTTATGAAGAAACCTTCAAAGGACATGAAGAAAAATCAGAGTATAACTAATCTGAAGAGTCGTCTAGGTGACAAAGTGATTCCTGTTTAGGAACGCTTGGGTGAAAGAGTTGAGTTCAAAACACTAACAATTCCTAAGAAGAAAATTTCTGCGAAAGATAAAGGAAAAAGGAAAGCTGACACCACAAAGAAGAAGGCTTGGGTAGAAAAGAAGCATGGGGTTCTAGCTAAGGGAGAAACTATTTACTCCAAGATTTAATGTAGGTCCTCTAAAGGATGCCTATTAGCTAAGGTTATGGATGAGGAAGAAGACGCGGATAAGAATTGGAAGTGGGCAAAGAAAGAGAAAAAAGATTAAGAGCATTGCTTAAATTTCAATTATTAGACTTAGTTTTTAAATTCAAAGTTAATTTATTTAAGCTTTATTTAAATTCCATCAATAATGTAATTTATTTTATTAATGAAATTCCAGCTTTTTAATTGAATTATTTACTTTAAATTTAATTTATTAAAGCAATGAAAATAGAAAATTTAATTTTCCAGAAATTTTTTCGAGTACGGAAGTTGAAAATTTTCCGAAAAACACCGAAATATTCCCCGATACTTTTCAGAACGTTAGCGCCGAGATTTTGCGACTGACACTAGCTGCGGTAGTCTGGCGTTAGGCGAGAAGAATTGTCGTCTGGCACTAATGTTAATCAGCTGGCGCTAGAATTTTTTTTGTGACGCCAATGTGTCGTCGATCTTTTGTTGAATTTTTTATTAAGTCTGGGATGCGAGGTTTGAAAAAAAATGAAGTCGCACCCGTAAAGGGTTGCCTACGTATTCTTTCTTAAGGAATCAGGCCAAAAGTAGCTCTCTTGAGTGTTCTACTCAAGTGATTATGGGTAGTATTTTTTAAGTTGGTCAAGATTTGTCATGTTCGAGAACTCATTGCCATCCATGTCAGTTAATTTTGCTGCACCTCCTGACAGGATTGTTTTGACAATGTAGGGTCCAGACCAATAAGGTCTGAATTTTCCCCTTGGATCTAAAACATTTTTCCTTAATGCTTTTAACACCAAATCTCCTACTTTGATGTTTCTTGTCTTTACCTTCTTATTACAATACCTGGCGATACGAGTTTTGTAACATTGAGTGTGATGTAGAGCTTCTAGTCGTTTTTCATCAAGTAGAATTAGCTCCTCATATCTTGCTCTAGTCCATTCGACTTCATCAAGTTTGCTCTCTAATGCGATGCGTAGAGATGGAATCTCTAGCTCGACAGGTTGTACGACATCCATTCCATAAACTAAGGAAAATGGCGTATTATTTATTGATGTGTGAATTGACGTGCGATAACCCAACAATGCAAAGTGGAGTTTGTCAGGCTAATCTTTGTAATTTTCCGTCATTTTCTCGATGATAGTCTTTAAATTTTTATTAGCTGCTTCGACTGCTCCATTTGCTTGAGGTCTATAAGGAGAAGAATGATGATGTTGAATACCATATTTTTGTAGCAATTCTTCACACTCGGCTTGAAAGTGAGATCCATTGTCACTTATCTTTTCATGTGGGACTCCATATCGACAAATAATATTTCTTTCGATAAAGAGTGCTACATGTTTTGTAGTGAGTTTGGCGTATGATTGTGCTTTGACCCGCTTTGTGAAGTAATCAATTGCCACTAAAATGTATTCGTAACCTCCTGTTCCTGGGGGGGTGATTTTGCCGATGAAGTCAATTCCCCATGTGAAGAATGGCCATGGCGAAGTGTAGGTGTAGAGAAAAGATGGAGGAACATGTTGTAAATTAGCGTAGATTTGGCACTTAGGGCATCTTTTTACGTATTGATGGCAATCCCTATTCATGGTAGTCCAATAGTATCCTTCTCGCATTATCTTTTGGACTAACATTTTTCCATTTATGTGAGTTCCAAAAGTTCCTTCGTGGACTATCCTCATAGCTCTTTGAGCATCCCTTTTTCCTACACACAAGAGAGCTCGACCCTTAGGTACCCTTTTGTGTAGCTCGTTGTTTATGAGTACGTATTGGGAAGCCAGGAGTCTTAATGCTCGTTTTTCTCTTTTGTCAGCTTGGGGAGGGTATTCTCTTTTGGTGACATAATTGAGTATATCCGTATACCACGGTTCTTCTTCTTCTTCATGGGTCACTTCATCATCTTTTATAGCTTGAATATAGGCCGGTTTATGCCTTTTTTCTATAGTCAGAGGCATTTGCTCGATTTCCGTAGGAATCCTAACCATTGAGGCTAGTCTTGCCAAGGCATCAGCAAATTGATTTTCTTCTCTAGGTAGATATGTGTATTCTACCTTCTCTAACTTATTAGTAAGGGTTTCCAGATAAATTTGGTAAGGGGCTAAAATTTCGCTCCTTACTTTCCATCTTTTGGAGATTTGATTGATGATCAATGAAGAGTCTCCGAATATCCGTAAATTTTTCACTCCCAATGCCAAAGCTGTTTCAAGGCCTACCACGCATGCTTCGTATTCAGCCGCGTTGTTGGTAACGTCGAAATCAAGCTTTATAGAGATTGGAACATGTTCTTCTTTGGGTGATACCAGTAATACTCCAACGCCACATCCTTTTTGGTTTGAGGCTCCGTCGAAGTATAAGGTCCAAGTATCATCTTCAGTGACCATCAGGTCTTCGTCTGGAAATTCATTATCGTGTATTGGCGTTGAGTCTTCTATTGGAAAGTCTGCTAGAAAATCCGACACCACAGATCCTTTGATAGCTTTTTGTGGCATGAATCTTACATCGAATTGGGCTAAGTTGACTACCCATCTCGATATGCGCCCATTGAGTGTATATTTCTCGAATAAATACTTGAGTGGATCTAATCGGCAAACTACAAAGACTGTATGCACGAGCATGTAATGTCTTAACTTGGTTGTGGCCCACACCAATGCGAGGCACAATTTCTCAAGTGGTGTATAGCGTGCTTCATACTCAAGCATCTTTTTGCTTAGGTAGTAGATCGCATTTTCTTTGCCTTCTACTTATTGCGCCAGCATGGCTCCCATTGTCTATTTGGTAACTGTTAAGTATAATCTGAGAGGTATTCCCGGAAGTGTTGGTGCTAATATGGGGGGATTTGCGAGATAGGCTTTGATCTTTTCAAATGCTTTTTGACACTCATCATCCCATATCACTGGTATATTCTTTTTAAGTGTTTTGAAGATTGGTTCACATATTGTTGTCAATTTTGATATGAACCTGCTTATGTATTGCAACCGGCCAATTTATCCTCGAATTTGCTTCTCGGTTTTGGGAGGTGGCATTGACATGATTGCCTTGATCTTGGTTGGGTCTATCTCTATTCCTCTAGAGCTTATGACATAACCCAAAAGCTTGCCTGAGGTGACTCCAAAAGCACACTTAGATGGATTCAACCTCATGTTGTATTTTCTTAGTCTTTCGAAGAATTTTCTTAAGGCTACTTGATGGCCTGGGCGATATTTTGATTTCACAATCATGTCGTCCACGTATACTTCAACTTCTTTATGCATCATGTCATGGAGCAAGGAAGTCGCTGCTCGTTGGTAAGTAGCACCCGCGTTTTTCAACCCAAATGGCATTACCGTGTAACAGTAAGTACCCCATGGTGTTATGAAGGTTGTTTTCTCCATATCTTCTTCCGCCATGAGAATCTGATTATAGCCCGCGTATCCATCCATGAACGAGAGAAGTGCATGATTTGCTGTGTTATTTACCAGAATATCGATGTGTGGTAAAGGGAAGTCGTCCTTTGGACTTGCCTTATTTAAGTCTCGATAGTCGACACACATTCTAACTCTTTCATCCTTTTTCGGAACTGGGACGACGTTGGCGACCCATTTGGAGTATTTGGATACCTTGATATTTGTTTTTGAACTTCTTCTTTTATTTTAAGAGCTACGTCGGGTTTCATTTGACGTAAATTTTGTTTTACAGGTTTCATTCCTACGATTAATGGTATAATGTTGAGATATTTCTCTATTAATGCCTGGCATATCTTCATATGACCAAGCGAATACATCGATGAATTCTTTAAGAAAGTTAATTAAATCGGTTCTTTCTTGTTCATTAAGTATTAGTCCGATTTTAACTTCTCTTTTATCAGTTGAATAATTTGAGATATCAACCGTCTCAGTTTCTTCAATTATCGGTGTTTTCTTTTCAAGTGTTGCCATTGCTTTAATAAGTTCTTTGTCATTTTATTGTTAGTTAAGCAATGCTCGTCATCTTGGGTTAAAGAAGAACACAAGGAGTAAGGAGAAGAAGCCATATTATTAAATTCTTAGATCATTACATCAAAGAGGGATATGTCCTCAAGGACTTGATCACTAACTATCCTAGGGGAAGAGATAGAAGGAGGAGGTGCTATAACTAAGGACTTAGGTGACTCTATAGAGACTCTGACTCTGACTCAGACGACTCTTCGAACATCGGTCCTTGCCCCGTTGTGATGGAGATCTTCCTTCCACTCGGAGTAGTCACCTTGACAGTCTTGCGCCACCCTTGTAGTGATCCTTCCGCTAGAGTGATTAGCTTCGAGGGATCAAAGCTTTTGCTTTGTAGGACTGTCTGAATGAGCGAGGAGTTATCCCCTTTGTATGTTGGATCATCCTTTTCTCGCTCAAATAGTAATCCCATGACATCAAAGTCAAAGCATGGGGGTGCTTTCTCCTTATGGACAGGAGTTGGGATTTCGTCTATGAAGTAGCAATCTAAGAAAATTTCGAATCCCAGTTGCCTTATGCCATTTATGACAAATGGTTCGGGAAATTCATAGCATGGATATTCTTCTCCTTCTTTTATAAATTGTCCATTAAGGGTAAGAGGATACTGATCCATTGGGATTGCTTTCTTTTGGATGCGAGCGTCCTTACGTGCCTTTGACTTTTCCTGGGCTCGCTTGAGATCTTTCCGAGTCAGTTCGAAACCAAGTCCGAAAGTGTCTAATTTAAGGAGGCCAGGTGATCCCATCGGTTTTGCTATTCCTTTCTTCTTTCCTAGTGTCATGAAGCCAAGGGCGTCCCAATAATAGATTGAACGAAGCTTTAATATCTACTGCTTGGAACGTAGTAGCGTGTTCTATCGCTCCCGCCATTACATTCATAGTAATTTTACCAAGAGCTTGACGACGAGTGTTGTCATAGACTCTTATTCCTTGCGTTGACGGGGTTAGGTCTTCAACCCTTATGCCTAGCATTCTTGCAATTCTAAGTGGACATACATTAATGGTTGATCCATTGTGTACAAGAGTCATAGGGACGTTCATTCTCTTGCAAACCACTGTGAGGTTTAATGCCTTATAATTCATGTCACCTTCTAGAGGTAAATCCTTGTCGGAAAAGGTGATCAAGTTGATAGGACTAGGGAGATCACTCGTTAGGAAATTAGCCAACCCCTCAGGAGTGGTGTCAGAATCTATCCCTATTTTATCCAAGGCATTCATTACGTCCAACCTATATTCTCGAGACGTTGCCAGAAGCTTCCATACGTTCATTTCAACCTTGGTTTTCTTGAACTGTTTGACAATGTCGTTATCTTCTATGATAGGTATGGGAACTTGCTGTGTGGTTGGCATGGGTTGTGTCAAAACAGGAGGTTGCATTCTCCCGGATCTTGTGAGGACATCTATGGATGAATCTTCTTCAACCTAAAAATTATCCATGGCATATGACACCGAAGGTGGAGGTCTTACCATGTCTTTCAAATAAATGTCTTCTTCGTCGCTGTCCCAAACTCCATTAATATTTACATCTTCTTCTTGTGGAACTTCGACTAGCCTCTTATCATCAATCATTTTCTGAATTAAATCCTTAAATTTAAAACAGTTTTCAATAGTGTGACCCCCTGATTGATGATACTGACAATAAAATCTATTTGTCCTTTTTAATGATTCAAATGGTCTCGTTTCGAGAGGTTTGATCTCGCCACTCTCGGAGAGCATTTTGAACATTTGTGCATATGGGATCCCAATTGGATTGTAGAGTGTATTACTCTTCTTGGGTTTATCGATGACTTGTAAAGGAAAGTGTTTCGCATCATAAGTCGTTACCATGGGTGTGAATTCTTTACTAGGTTTGTTTTTCGAGGGTGGAACCTCGTCATACTTTTTATGAAACTCCTTCACAACCTTGAGGGCTTCGCGTAGCAAGTTTGACCCTTCCAACATGGACAGTGTAAGCAATTGTATATCCTCTTTACTTGCAAATTCTGGAAGGTTATCCACGGCATCAAAAAAGATCTCCTCCTCTTCTTCGATAGCATGGATTTCTTCGACAAGTTTGATGAGAGATGAGGGATCAACCTCATTTTCCTCTTCAGAGATGGCCAAGGAGTGAGCGAGAGGCGCATTATCAATACTTGGCTTTTTACTAGCCGGGGGCAATGGTAGTTTGTTATTGTCGATTAAGTCTTGGATAGCTTCCTTAAGCTTCCAACATTTCTCAGTAAGATGGCCCCTACCTTGGTGATACTTGTAATGTGCATAGGGATTCCAATTAGTCGTCCTCTTCTCCACTGGTGGGTCCCCAAACGGTCCAATAAGCGTTATAAGACCTTTTGCATTTAATCGGTAAAATGTCGTGTCATAACTCATGCCAATAGGAGTAAAGTTCCTCCTAAATGGTTTCTTTTGTCCTTGATTATTCATATCAAGGACTTCACTTAAGTTAAAAGTTCTAACTTTGTTTGAGTGGGTGGTTTTGGAACAAGAATGATTGTCGTTCTTCTTGCCTTTCCAGCCACTGTTGGAGTTATTTTTGGCAGCTTTCAACTTAGCCAGGTCGTCTTCAATATTAATTCCAATGTCGTAGACGACCTTGAAGGTATGGGATTATTCTGATATTTGAGATGCTTGGAGTACTTTTCTTGAAGGTTTTTGATAAATAACCTTATGGACTCTTTTTAGCTTGGCACCTCAATCATCTTAGTTGAGGTTTCTCTCCATTTGTTAAAGAAAGAGGTGAAACCTTCATTCTCCTTCTGCTTGAAGATTTCAAGTTCCCTATAGTCAGTCTCAACTTGACTATTGCATTTGTATCTATCAATGAAAGCGTTTACTATGGACTCCCAAGTAGAGGTTTTTTCTTTCTCAAGAGAAAAGAACCATTGTTGGCAAACGGTTTCGAGAGATAATGAGAACAGAGAGGGAAACACTTTCTTGTCGATACCCTTAATACTCATTATTGTTTCGAAGGCTCTTAAATGAAAGTAAGGGTTATCAGTTGCTTTGAACTTTGGGATGTCGTTGGCATTGAACTTCTGTGGAAGAAGATCCTTGTCCACATAAACCCCTTGTGATCTAATCCATTGAAACTTGTAGTCGCTAGATAACTTGCTCAGACTCTCTTGCATGAGGTCCATCTGTTGTTGTTTCACAGGATCATCAATCTTGAGGGTTAGAACCTTTAACGCCTCAGTCACGGTAATCAGTTGGTTCCTGAGCTCATTGACTTCTTCTTGAGTTTCCATTATTGTCCTAGCTTTCCTCTTACGAGCGATGAGTTTGTCAAAAAGTTGGACTTGGATAAAAAGGTTGTCTTTGATTCAACGCCCTTCTTTTCTTGACCACGCGCTGTAAATCAAACCATTTTTTGTTTTAAATATTTGACTCAAATTGACCTTGACTTTACGGGTTTTAAAAGAGAAAAAAGCAAAAATAGGGTGCATATTTTTAGCAAAAATAAGGTGTATATTTTTGGGAATAAAGTATGGGATTTAATCAAGTGGTTTAAATTGGAGGATTAATATCCGACTTACCCCCTAAAATTATGACGGAAAATACGCGCATACAAGACTCTTAGACATGGTCAAAGTGTGCATTAGTGTGTGCTTTATATCGTGAGTGCAAGTGACATGCTTTGACTTTTGTGTAAGACCATGGGACTTAGTGCCTAGACTCGATTAATGACTTGACACGTTATTATTAGCAATAAAAATTAACCGAATTGATTAGCAAACTGTTTAATTAGACACAAAGTGATGACTCGAGCAATAAACCGAACTGTCGTCAAAACGATAGGACTGACTCCTCTCTTTGCAGTGTAGCGCCAGACGACAGGATTGTCGCCAGGCGCTACAGTTCAAATTTTAGCGCCATTGCTGGATCGTCGATCTGAAACTGTTTACAGTATTATTACTCTATAGGGGTATGCCTAAAGTCGTACTAAGTCAACTCTGATTAAATATTAGACTTTATTTACTCAAATTAATTAATTAATTAGGCAAATTTCTTTTAGGTATGAATTAATTTATTTGATCTTAGCACAAGTCAAACAAACGGTTAGGAAAAACACATAGAGTATGCACAACCAATAATGCACAATCAGTCAAGTAGGCACAATATGATGCAATGAGTTTGCAACCTAACCATGGTTCTAGTTCTCTAAAGTTCGGGATATAGGTTAGTCAATAGAGGGTCCATGGTTAATTGTCCGGATGCACCGCACGTAAGCCTAACCGTGAAGGGTTGGCGTAAGTGGATGGGACACCGCGAATTTAGAAAAACTCGCTTCCATGGTTTGGTGAATTCAACATTCTCGGATGTACCCTTTGTTGCTCAGAGCGTTCAATCAGGTAGATGGAGCATGAATTCCCAGAGGGTTATGTCCATATGTTGAACACATATGGGTTTCAGAAAAATGAGAAAAACTCAATCAGGAAGTAGGATCGAGCAAACAGTGCTAGAAACTGGTCGAAATTAGAACGCATATTTCTGGCTCGATATTGGAATAACTTGGCGCCAGCAAACAAAGGTCAGCGCCACTTTTTGGCTTTAGTGCTTGGCGACAGAAGTTGTCGCCTGGCACTAACGTCAAAACGTTGGCTCTAATCTTTATTCGCTGACGCTAGTTCCTACATGCCTCAGCAGCTTTCTGTGCTCGATAAAATTTTCCAGTTTCGCGCAGCATTATTTCGATCCTAGTTGTGAAAGATATTTCTCAAATTTCCTACGTGTAAAATCCTATGTTTTAACTCATTACGGATGGTCTTTCAAATGAGATCTTTTTTATGCATATGACAATAATGTTAATCAAAATTATGCACATGAAATACTTAGAACTTTTCGAGTCTCGTCCACTCATTCTAAATCATTGCCGAAATAAAATTCAGGAATTAAAATAGAAATCGTCCCTAGTGGAGTCGCAAAAAACTGTAGGGAATATTTCAAGCATTATCCCTAGCTCGAACCCCACTGTGATCATACACTAAAGTACGGTGGCGTCCAAAGGGAAAGAAGATAGAGAAAAAGAGTCGCCAACAAGTTTTAGGAACTTGTAAACCGTTCACGAGGTGAAGGTTACACCCCTTAATGATCCAGGAGATCGTTAACTCCAATAGGTATGGAACCATGACTGGTAGTTCAGGGATGAAGGTACAAATCCAACTTAAAAGAGATTGAACCTGCCAATAATAAGCCTCTACTTTATTCTGATCGTATTCATGTGCGCTTTCTTACTAACATGCAATCAATAGGTTTACCCTAAACCTGTTTATCTATGTTGGTTGAATATTAACGCTCAAATAAATCTATTATTGGCAATCACTCGAATTATAATTAAATTAACCCTAAACAAGATTATTAATTATCTTATTAAGCGTGATTGCAAGTACAAATTCCCTTTAAACATGCATAAAAGACGTGATCAAGCAATAACAATAAAATATATCAAACAACATAATAATAATAAATAATAATAATTATAACAATTATAATCATAAATCATAATAATTATAATAAAAAATCATCATCATCATGTTAAAGCATAAAAATAGCAAGATCCTAGGCATGATACTAACAAGATTAATAACAAACCCTATCATGTCACTAAACCATAAAAATCAAAGCTTTGACCCTAACATGATACTAACATGCTATTAGAAAAGACAATAAAAGGCATCATAGAAATTATAATTGATATAAGCGAATCACCCTAAATATCATACTAAAGAAAGCATCCTAACATGATACTAGGAACATCCTAAACATGATACTAGGAATCAATAAAACATCCTAACATGATACTAGGAATCAAAATAACAATCTAAGCATGATTTCTATATCATAAAATTAATAAATCAATTAAATCACTTACTTAGATGTCTCGTATCTCTTTCTAATAACAAAATACACATGTTAGTAACTTCAAGGAAAATAATAAACAAACAATTAAATTAAATAATAATTGAAATAAAGATTTGGGACCAAACCCTCAGAAATTAAAACCTTTCACGTCAAGGGCGAAGGCAACTTCGAATTTGGCTAGGTGTTTCTAGGTCTTGTGAATGCGGAATTTTGTATGAAGGGTGATTTAGAAAGGAGATAGAGATAGAAAAAGCTTCTAGCTTTGAGAGAAAAAAGAATTAGAGAACTAAGGAATTGATGATTGTAGATGATTGAAAACGGAGTTTTTAGGAGGCTATTTATAGAGAACATCAGCCAAAAAGATAGAAAATCGAACCAGAGTTCTAACATGAAAAAACGAAGTTAGCGCCAGACGCTGACATTAGCGCCAGACGCTAACGCTACCGCCAGGCGCTAATGCTGGCGTTAGGCGCTAATCAGGTTTTGACGCGTTTTCTAAAACCATATAGAATTTAACCGTACATGAGGATAAAATCGTATTTTCCTCAAAAAGACTTTTTTATTCTAATTAAAATTCCAAAAAGTCAACAAAAGTCAATTTATCAATGCTAATTGAATTAAGAATTAAAAGAACCTTCTAGATGAATCTAGAAGACTAATACCATTCCTAATTGCATTAGGAATGATAAATCCATATTAGGCCCTCCCCTAGATCATTGGGCCGCATATAAGGCTCAAACCGGGCTCAGTTTAGTAATTTGGCCATAACTTCCTCAATATTCATCGGAATTGGGCTTATAATATATCGTTGGAAAGCTCTTTTCAAGCCCTATCCAACTACACTATTAATGGACCCATATCATGGACCAACCAAAATGGATTGGCTGTTTTCTTAAAGTAGGTTTTTAAAAAACAAAGAGAAGAGAAAAGAAATTAAAACTACTCGCAACACTAGACCTTCCACACTTTTACTTCATTCGATTACGATTCGACGTGAAAGGTACTCATCACCGGGTTTGGTTTTGGGGAGACACAAATGGGTGTCTACAGTCACACCCAAGCAATTAACAAACCGACTCGACGAATTAATTCGGAAGAAATTAATGAGTCGCCCGAGTATTAAATATTTAGACGTCGGAAATTCGAGCTTAGAGCGTCGAAACCAAGCGTCGGAAGTCGAGTCAAAAATAGTAAAAGACGAGACGACAAAATTAATAATAAATCAACAATGACCAAAATACCCCTAGCGTTAGAACCCTGAGTGCTAGGGGATTAGGCAAGCTAGCAGCCCACACCATGTGCAAGGCTTGCTAGCAAGCTACGGCCAGCAGCCCGCACATAATGCGTGGCTTGCTGGCGCGCTGCAGCTAGCAGCCCGCACATGTGCGAGGCGTGCTAGTAGTAGCCTTCGGCAACAGCAGCCCGCACATGTGTGTGTGGGCGTGCTAGCCCAATTGGCTGGCAGCAAGCAGCCCGCATGTACGGGGCTTGGCTGGGCCGGGTAGCTAGGGCCGTGGTTATTGGGGAAGCATGTGAGGGAGGCTTCAAGTGTTAAGGACAAGTGGCACTGGGAGAGGAAGGAGTGGGGAGCAAGTATGGTCCCCTCCTCTCCAAGTGGTCCTCACTTCCCTTTGCATGTATTAATGACACTTGTAGATTTATTATTAGTTTGCTTATTTATTTTATTTTAACACTAAAATAAATTGGGGAATTTCATGCTCCCACATTGATGGGATAGAAATTCCCACTCTCACTCTTCTTTATAAATACCCACCTTGGATTTTTGGGAATAGCGCTTGAGTAGGAGTTCAATAGAGCATTACATTTGCAAAAACTCTTAAACTCATATAATACTTGGGTTTTGGTCAAACCTCGCTAACCTCGAGGTAACGGACCTAAAAGTCGGTAGTTGTTTTTGCGGGTGGATCTCCGTCGGAGGCTCTTGTGTTTTCGGGGCTAAGCTTTCAAGTAAGAGCCCAATTTGTGGGGCAAAGCAAGCGACAAAGGTATATTTCCTATTTTGCCCTTTTGTGTTTATTTTATGAATTAGTGATATTATTTATTGTGAACGTGATCCTTGGCTCGGGTTTTTTCCGCGGTGAGTGGGACTCACCAAACCCCAACACTCAGTTCGGGAAGGACGAGCCATGTGAGGCTAGAATAGCTCACTACCATGTCTAAGGATTGAGAGGTTATTAGGGATAACATGAAGTTCTTAGGCCATGGTGCTAGTAAACACTTGGTTAAGTAAGCCTTGGGCCTAGGGCTACCACGCTCGCGCACGCACCAAAAGGACCTCAAAGTGTTTGGATGAGAAAAACTGCATAACAATATTTCATGTTGATTGAGGGGACTTATTAGGACCCTAGCTCATACATGGCCATAGGGCCAACATTGGATTCAAGGATCGGGCTTGAGAGCCCATTATTGTGCTAGTGTAAGTTGGGTGTTCGCTAGTATTTTCAAGCAAAAACAAAATTAAGCTCTATAGGGGGCGAGCGTTCGCTTAAGAGGTTAGTGGCTGACCAAAGGGTGGCCCTATGGTTAGGAGCCTTGGGCATGGTCTTGAACATAGGATGGTTTATGGAGACTATAACACACTTGGATGACGATGGTGGACACTCTATTGGACAAACTGACTCGGTAGTCCTAACTAGGGTGGATGCGGGATGACCAACAAGGGCATATGGCTTAGTACGGTTCATGTTAGCTCGTTGGTGCATGGTTTGACAAGGGGTTGCTCTTGGTATCATGTTAAGGTGTCTCTATGGTCTACTACTATGGTGGAGACCGTAGTGGCTCCGGTCAGGAGGAACACGTGCAGCCCGGGTCAACGACGATTATGATGCCTTTAATGGAACCATGGACTTGTGTTGCCATGCGGTGGATGCTAAGGAAAGGCCTTGGCTTATTAATTTTTCTAACCAAATCTTCCCTTGGTTGACTATTTATAGTAGGGACTCCTTAACGGTTACTCTTAGACATCCTTTCTATATGTGGTTGCCTTGATTTTAAGGATTGGTTAAGTAGTGGGACTAATTGGCGGTTTGGGTAACCACCTAGGTTGCACCACTCTCCCTAAAATGTCAAGACAGTTATGTAGAGGTGGCACGTTGCTAAGTATGGTTCCTAAAATATAGGACCATGATGTCAGTGGGTTGACTAACGGGTTTCTTAACCAGACCTTTGACTGAAGTTTACCAAAAATGCGGTTAAGCCACTACGGAGGTGGTTTCCATAAAATAGGAGCACCAAAGTATTGGGGTGTGGCAAAAAACGTGGGTAGTTATTAAGAGAGGATAATGCCACATCATACGGAAGTTACACCACTCACTTAGTGGCCCTTGAAAAGAGGAACAATAAGGGAGTGGGCGGTTACATCGGTCAGGCGGTTGTGTGCAACGTAAGCCTTGGTGCATGTCTCCTTAAATCTAGGAGCATGACTTGGTGGCGATTACCAAGCAGTTATGCTGAATGTGGATAACTCCCCTACCACGTGGATAAGGACAGATACATCCAAGTAAACATGTAGGTAGTGGGCGATTATTGGTTCATGGGTGCAGTGGGCAATTATTCTACCTTTGCCTATAAATAGACCAAGGCATTCATTTGCTGGACATCAAATTTGGGAGCTCTAGAAAAAGATTTTAGAGAGAAAAACTCCTTGTGATTTGTAAGCCATGAAAATAATAAAGTGTTTATGTTGTTGGTGCTTTGTCTCTTACTTGTGTGTATATGTTCTTAGTGCTTGAGTGTTATTAAGCTGGTCTAGACTTTGTCTAGGCGCCATCACGGGAACCTCCCGTGACACCAGGCATATTGGCGCCGTCTGTGGGGAAACAAGAAACAAAAAAATCAAATAAAAGAAATTATATTGTCAATGTCCACATAATGCTTGATAAAAAAAAGAAAAAGAAAAAAAAACAAATTATTTGTGTCATACAAGTACTCAAGCATATGATTTCGTTAATTAATAAGCTAACAATTAAAGAACTTCATTATATTAGTTAGTTGCTTCACTCCACTTTCTGTCTGCTACCACAACTTTCGTAAGAAGAGATAGAAAGTCCCTGAAAGTCATGAAAGTCAATATATAAGATATGTATTATTTACTACTAGCAAAAAGTAATCCTCGAAAATTATTGAAGTATATCAAAATTATGTACTTTGTTCATATCTATATATAGACCTTACAAAATATGCAAAAGAAAATACTGTTCTTATGAACAGTTCTTTGTGGTGCTTACAAAGACACCCCTACATTTAATGAATTGCCGAAATTGCCCTTGCTTAGCTTTGTGCATTTGCTTGCCATCTGTATTGGAGAATACAGCTGTTTCTTCAGGCCTTAGCTTCCTTTGACTTCCAGCTAAGGTGGGTTGAAGCTTGGCTGCTCTTTCTCATTTCCTCAACTCATTCACCGACTTCATTCGCTCTCTGCCAGAAACCTAGAGAGAGAAACCTTCGACTCCTTCAGCAATCACCGATCATCCATTCGATGATGATTATGGGGCTTCGGTTCTTCTTTGGGGTAAGATCTTTATCCTTTTTATAAGCATCTAATATCAATTTGACAATCTAGGGTATAACTATAATTTTATACAAGTCCACTAATCCTTTTTTGTGCTATGTTTTTTTTGGTAATTCTTCTTGATTAATAATCTGAATTTCGATTGAGAAACCGAAGGTAATTCTTCTTAATTAATTTTCTAAATTTCGATTAAAAAATCGAACTGTTTCTTGATGAAGAAGTGCTGATGGAATTTCTCGAACTTTGATGGAATTTCTGGTTGTTCTTCTTGGAAGTATAAAGATACTATTTCATATACTTCCTCTGTTTTCTTTTATGTGCAGGATGAACAGCCTTGCCCCCAACATTAATGTTTGGTACGAACTGGAAATTATGAGGTTTTTTTACATAGTCAAAAAAAACCTGACCTTCTTCTCAAGGTTCGCAAACTCTAATCCTTAACTCTACGATTTTATTGCTTTCTTGCTGTGATTGAGTTCGTCTTTGATCTTATGTTAGCATTTATTTGCTTTGATTTAAGATTAAATGTGTCAAATTATCAAGTTAATTTCCTCTAATTCTCTACTATTGCATGTTTGAAATGGGTTTTTTTTTTTTCTTTTTATTTTGCGGGTTGCTAATTCTTCTTTGCGTAATTTGTGTGTTAATTTTTCCCCTTCGTTCTGAGAATTATACATGGAGATTAGTTTTTTTTTTCCTTTTTTCTTTTAGTGAAAAGGATGATATTTGGTGGCTTGGATATTAACTTGAGTCATGAGAATGAATAAGGTTTAGTGGATTAGTTATGTGGACATTGTCATGGAGTATGAAATTTTAGGCTGCTTACATGAGAAGTTTGGGGTAGGTGACCACCTTTTTGGTCTGTGTTAAGTGTATTTCTTTGTTGGTTGTAAGGAGGATGGGGTGGGGTGGTTTGGGGGTGGGGGTGGATGGTGACCGTAAGGAGAAGGGGGGTTCTACACCAGGTCAATTGGCTCACTTATTAGGTTGCAAATGGTAGCTACCTGAATCGGTGGAAATTGACAGTCGAATCGCCTCTTTGTATAGCACTAATGTGCATAAAGTGTTGTCTCTGAGGAAATGATTAGTGTGACAGGTGGTTATGATGTAGCAGCAGCAACAATTAACATAGCATTAATCTCTTTTCTATAGCATTCCAATTATTCTTTCTAATTTTGTTTAATTTGGGTTGTAAATTCAATTTTAGGATTCGGATAATCTCAGAGAAGCTCTCAAGTACTCTGCTCAAATGCTTACGGAGCTCCAAAACTCTAAACTTTCTTCTCCTCATAAGTATATCGAACCGTGTGAGTAATTTCTTGCTTTTATGATTTTTTACAGATGTTTATAATAATAAAAAAAAAATTCTGATTTTTTAATATGTGTTTTGGAAGCTATGAGAGCTTTCAACGAATTAAGGAAGCTGGAATGGTTCTTTAAGGATGAGAGCAGGCATGGCTTTTCAGATTTTGATCTTTACGAACTTGTTCAACATGGTAGCAACGTGCTACGGAGGCTGTAAGTTTTAATCTGCAATCTCAATTTCATAGTTAATCTGAGTTGGTGAGCTTTGTTTTGACGAATGGTTTGGGGAGTTCTCTGATTGGTGAACCTTGGCAACTTCTGGTAATCGTTTGATCCAATTGTGGATGCTATTTCCTTTCCTTAGTATACGTTACACATACTATTAGGCTATATGCTCACTGATCAGGGGTTTTTTGTGGCTGGATAATAAGCCTTAACCTGATGTTTATTTGGTTTTACACTCGTGGTTGGAATTTGGAATTAAGATTTTAGGTGTTCTTGGTTCTTGTGCGTCTTGTTTCTGAATTAGCACCTAAACCGTTGCATTCAACTTATTGATTTGCTTACAAAGCAAAGTTTTTTTTTCAATTATGATAGATTCTTTGTTTTCCTTCCCTTTTTCTATCAAAGGCATGAAGGATATTCACATATTTTGTCAAGCTTCACTCTGAATTTTGGACTTTGACACCTTACTGCATATTGTTCTGAGTAAATTTCTTGCTCAATAACCCAAAATGAATCTCTAATCGGCGCTTTTCTTGTTTTGTTGAGAGCTAAAGGTGAGACCTTTGCAGAAGTAAGCTCCACCCTTTTCATTCTATCATTATTGTAATTAATTAATGGGTGTTAATTTTGAGATTATGTAATCTAAGGTTAATTACGATTTATTCTGAAAGGATGGGATTAGTTCACAAAGACCTAGGTTTTGATTTTATGGAATTAGCAATTTTAGGATTTTTTAAAAACAGGCAGTAAAATGACAACTTAAAATTATGGGTTTTGGGAATTTGGTTGAAATTCCATATTTTCAATTGGCCTTTGACTTTAAAAATAAATGTTGATGTTGCTGATTTTAAATTGATGAATGTATGTATATTCACCTCGTTTTGATCTACAGGTTTCCCAAAATGAGAAAGTACGAGGCATTGCTCGTCTCAAAGAGGAGCCTCCCCCGGCGCTGTGTTTTGCTGTAAGTACTGTGCAGGGAGGGGGCGTGGTGGTTCAGATAGACAGCAGGTTCCGGTATGTGAGAAGTGCAAGAAGGTGGGACACGAGACCACCAAGTGTTGGTCCGATAAAATCTGCAATTTCTGTAAAAAAAAAAGGGGGCATGAAGAGAACCGTTGCTATGATAAATATGGCTGGCCGGAAGGGACTGCTGGCAGTCGGGGGGGGGGGGGGGGCAGCCTTCGGCAGGTCGTGGCGGTCCCGTGAAGGCTAATGCGGTTGCAAGTGGTGGCTCGAACTCAGAGGACACAAGTTCTTTTGCTTCGGGTCCGTTTTTGGGTTTATTTGTTCGATTGTTTTTTGATTTTTAATGGGTTTATTTGTTCTAATTAATTTCGTTTTTTGGGTTGAATTTTAGTGCCTTCTTCGATTGTGTGGTGGTTTTTTTTGGGTTGAATTTGAGTGATTTATGTTTTTTGGGTCGATTTTTTATATTGTTAGTAGCATTATTGTCTGATTTGTAACAGAATTGTTGATCTCCAGGTACAATTCTATCTCCCCTTTCTCTTTCTTGTTCTAATTGATTCTATTTTCATCTAACCTTTAATATGAATGTATGTGTTTTTTTGGTTTTGTTTTGTTTATTTCTCCTCTATTTTCCTTCTTCTTTTTTTTTCTCATCCTGCAGTTTCTCTGTTTTTTTCTTCTAAAATAGGCGGAAGGAGTAAGACGGAGCAAGGTTTGGTGGATTCGAGTTTGAGCTGAAGAAACTCAGATATTATTGCATGGTCAATTTGTTTTTAATTTATTTATTTAATTTCTAGAATGTAATGATTTATTTATGATCTGTGCTGTGATTTGTGTGTTATTGTTGATGGTTGTTTGTGTTTTGTGGAATTGATGGAATTTTAATTTGATTGAGAAAGAAGCTCGGTTAATGTTAGGCGTTTTTTTTTTTTTTTTTTTTTTTTTTTGTCAAATCTGAAGTGTTTTTAGTAAATTGGTAAATAAATTGGTGAGAGTTTTGAGTGGTAATTTTACACATTGATGAAGTGTTTTGTTGTTCAAGAATTTTAGGTAATGCTTAAATTAGGTTTTATTTGTACCATTATTGTTAAATTCGGTTTGAAATTTTGTGTTCTTTTGTAAGAGTGATGTATGATGTGGTGGAGACTCGATCTCCTTAGATTAACTCCCAATCAAATGTGGATCATGTCACCACGTGGCTTAGCTTGTTATTATTTAGGGACAGAGGAAGTAGTTTTATATTACTTGTTATAGTGGTATATGAATTTGTCGGGCAGCAGAATAGAGGTAATACTAAAATACAGCTTATTGGTAGATGGTGTCCTGATTAGCCGATTATTGAGTAATGACTGAAATGTATGGCATGTTTGTTTTATTTTTTTGATTACCGGAATGCAATTTTTGATGAAGTGTATGGTATGCTACATTTTTACAGGTCAGGAAACATTGCTGCAGAGATGTCGAGAGCTGGAAAACATCCAAGATACAAGCAATAGATAGTGCTAATCTAGATCAGATTTGTAAGATGTGTTCTATTTAAGCTCCCTTGCCAGATTATCAAGAATATTGAGTCATTAAAGAACTCATAATTATACATCAAAAAATTTTGTTGATCTTAAATTAGTGTCACAGTTTCTAAATTTAAATGTTTTGCTAACTACTTGGGGGTGTTAAATGTTGAGTAATCTAACCATGGAATACATCTCTATTTTAAATAAATAAGGATAATTTGCAAATTACCACCCAAAAATAGTATCAATTTCTAAATAACCACCCAATTAAAATTTTATTTTAAATTACCACCCATTAAATTAAAAAAAACGCTCAGATTACCACCCATTTTGTTTTTCCGGTGGAATTTCCGTCAGTGGGCCCCACTTTTTTTATTTTTTTCCTTTTTTTTCTTCTATTTTCTGGCTCTCTCACTCTCTCTCCCCGATTTCACTCTTCTTCTTCCTACCTTCTTCCTTTCTTCTTCCCAACCACCACCCCCACCATTGAATATCAACCCTTCCCTTCCCCCATTGATTCCGGCAGCCTGAATCCCTGTTCGGCAACCCCTCCCCCTGACATCCCTTTTCCAGCCAACCTCTCCCTCTTCCCCTTTCTTTCAGCCGTTCCAGCAGCCCTCCCCCCAGCCATGCCTCACCCTATAAAAACCCGAATTCTATATCAAAACCCATCGAGTACAAATCGAAACCCAGAATTCCAAATCAAGTCTTATAGTATGATCGCTTGAATTTTTGATGAAATCATTGAGTTCTTCAGGAAGTTCCCTTCTTGATCTTGCAAAACCCTAATCAAATTGGGGGTAAATTCTAGGGTATTGAAGATCGAAGATTTCCTGCAAATGGAGGGAAATTGAAACAGAGAGAGAAAGAGGGAAGAGGGTCGGGTTTTCGATGGTTTTGGGCAAAATTCGTCCCGACGCCCACAAGATTCGCTACGAAAACCACTCCAAACACCCCGAAACCCAAAAATCGGCGGTGGGGTAAGGGTTTTCGATGGTTTTGAGCAAGGTTTTCTGGTTTTGCGTGATGGTGGGTATGGGTTTCTGGGTTTCTGAGCAAAGTGGGGGAGATTGGGGTGAGGGAGCAATGGTGGGGGTGGTGGTTGGGAAGAAGAAAGGAAGAAGGTAGGAAGAAGAAGAGTGAAATCGGGGAGAGAGAGTGAGAAAGCCAGAAAAAAAAGGAAAAAAATAAAAAAAGTGGGGCCCACTGACGGAAATTCCACCGGAATTGCTAAATGGGTGGTCATCTTAGTGTTTTTTTAAATTAGTGGGTGGTATTTTAAATTTTTTTTTTTGGGTGGTTATGTCGAAATAGGCATATTTTGTGGGTGGTAATTTGCAAATTTTCCAATAAATAATGACCATGAGGGTTTTTAAAATTATTGCTTTTTTCTTTAAAATAAATGGATGATTTTTTTTTCAACTTATGAGAAATAATTAGGGGTTTTTAAAGTTTTGGATGATCTATTGTAATGGTGTGCTCTATATATTTCTCGATTATTAATTCTCTCTCAATTTATGTGTCCGAAAATCATTTTGGTTAAATGTCGAATAAGTTATTCGGTAAAGATTTTGGGAATCATATTCGCCGTCAAGAGTTTACGTTTTAGTCAAAATTGACATAAAATTAACAAAAAAAAACTTTATTTTGCGTGTGAAAAATTGGCTCATACCATAAATTGTTCTATACATTAAGAGTTAGAGGGAAGGTAAGGGTGATAAATTCATAAATATAAGTTTAAAATTGGCTTTAAGAAAGTAGGAAATTTTTCTAAAATTGAGAAAAATATTAATTAGAGAAATCATAAAACTGAATAGAAGTAGGAATCCTAATTAGAGAAATCATAAAGCTGAAAGGAAGCAGATACAGAGTAAGCAAGAATCTAGAAGAAGATTTCAATAATTAGATCTCAACAAACTCCTTTCATAAAAAAAATGTTGTGATTAACCCTACATGGATTCGTGACAATTATGAGGAACTCAATTAATCAAAAACACCTTTTATAATGAAAATTTCAACGTTGTGTTTTTAATTATGTTTATACAACCATAGTAATAGATACCTTTAGAAAAAGAGATGGTGGAATTGAAGCAAAGGAGAGAGGGAGAGAGAGAGAAAGCAAAGGAGATGAGAATAAAAACAATGCGTTGAGGGAGGGAGGGAGGGAGAAGTTGAGAGAGAAAGAGGGGAAATGTGTGAAAGGAAGATGCTTTGAGAGTTGGAAGGTCAAGAGAGAGGAAAGAGAGAGCATTAGAGAAAAAAGGTCAGGGAGAGAGGAGCCGAGAGAAGAGAAAGAGATAGAGAACGAAGAGCTAGAAAGAACTTAAGAGATAGAGGATGAGAGTGAGAGAAGGAGGGTCAGGAAAGAGAAATAGACGGGGATTAGAAGAGAGACAAATATATCGATAAAAATAGTAAGAGATAAAGTGAAACTGATAAAGAGAGAGGGGGGCTAAAAGAATGAGCGGGATAAAGAGAAGTCGGGTGAGATAGAAGGGCTAGGGGGAGAGTAAGGCTAGGGGGGAGGGAGCAAATACAGCCTATTAATTTTCACAACTTTTAGAGGATGGAACAAGGACAAGAAAGATTAGGAAACAAGAGTGAGAGAAAGAGTTTAGGTCAATAAAATAAGGAATGAGTGAGAGAGGAGCAAGTCGACCAATAACTTTCAAATCCATAGAAAAAGAATAATTAAGACAAGGCAAGGGGAAAAGAAAAGGAAAAAGAGAGAATGACAATATAGGGCAACAAAGAAATGAAAAGGTTGGACTTGTTCCTCTATCACTTGCTTCTTACCACCCTTTTCAAATTATCCTCTTTTTCCACTCATTTCCAATTGACTCTACTGTTCGAAACTAATAAGACACTTTGTAGAAAACGAGTGAGTAGTTATACTCTACTTAATACTTTAGAGATACATATTTAATTAACTACCAAATTCTAGATAACTTTACTTATTAAATTTGTTTTTCCATAGATATTTCTCCATAGCAACTTTATCACTACTCCTTGTTACTACTTGCTATTACAAAACCCGAATATAGCCATGAATATCACAAAAACCAAACACAACTTAACCACGAATTTTATTTATCTTGCCGTCGGGGAGGGGGCACAGAAGAGAGAGAGAGAGAGAGAGAGAGAGAGAGAGAGAGAGAGAGAGAGAGACGGTCACTCAATAAGTGCAAATTTGTGCTAAAAGAGGAGAGCGCATCCTAGGAGAGGAGAGGCCTTGCTAGGAGTGGAGAGAACGGCTGGAAGAGAGAGAGGGAAGAGAGAGAGAGAGAGAGAGAGGGTAGGCTAAGAGAGGAGATATGGAAAAGAGAGAGAGAGAGAAAGAGAGAGAGAGAGAGAGTAATTCAATAAGTGCAATTAAGTGCTAAGAGAGGAGAGAGCATCCTAGGAGAGGAGAGACCTTGGTAGGAGTGGAGAGAACGGCTGGAAGAGAGAGAGAGAGAGAGGGCAGACTAAGAGAGAAGAGTTAGAGCATGCTAGGAGAGGAAAGGTTTTGGGAAAGAGAATAAAAGGAGAGGAAAAAGGGTCGGGAGAAGAGAGAGAGAACAAGGGGTAGGAAGAGAAAGAAAGAGAGAAAGGCAAGGGTCGAAAGAGAAACAAGGGTCAGAAGAGAAAGAGAGAGAAATAGATAGAGTGATAGAGAGAGAGAGAGAGAGAGAGAGAGAGAGCGGGGGGGGGGGGGGAGAGAGAGAGAGAAGCCAAGAAAGATAAAAGGGTCAGGGGGATCGATTATAAACTTTAGTACTAGCTAAAGTTTTCAATAGAAAAACAACATTATACACATAGTCACTCGAAATTTTTTTTATCTTAAAGAGTCTCACTAACAACAATACAATTCTTTCATATCTTTTACGTTTAATCCATTTTACATAACCTTAACCTTTAATATTGCATTTTTTTATTACTACTCATTATTATCACAATCATTTTAATACAAAGCTATTCTAAAATTTTTTAAGTAATAAGAAATTGTATTGCGTTTTAAAATATATAATGCCGTTCTAGATTACCAAACTTTTAATAATTGTTTATTCATAGATATATGTCCATAGAAACTTTTTCACTACTTAGCTTATTACTACTTACAAATTCATGTATCCTTTCTATTAAAAAACCCGAACACAACCGCGAATATCACAAAAAAAGAACACAATCACGAATTGTACTTATCTTGCCGTCGGGGGGGCACGCGCAACGCGCGTGCTCCAACGACTAGTAAACTCAAAAAGTTAGACAATTAGTTATAAGCATAAACAAAAAAAATATTAATTTTGACAAAGAGCTTACAGATTCAAGAAGAGACATTGGGTCTCTTTGATTTTGCTTCTTCTTTGCTGGAGAGATCAATAGGACCTTGTACAAGAGAGTTTTGTTTGCCGAAATTCCAATGAGAGAGCACATAATGATGATGAGTATGGCTGCCCAAAGAACTTTTGGGGATATAACAGTATAGACCCCAGTCATAAATGCCAATATAGTGGAATAAAATGCTACCATGAGTAACACCATGCTTCGATCAATCAATATCAAAGATTTACTCGAATCTTGATGAACCATGGACCATACAAGGCAAATCAACACCAGAATGGAAGTACACATGGCCAATGTATTCGATATCAAAAACACCAAAAAAAACAACCTTCTTAGCTAGAAGTGCTTCCCCAGTTTCTTGTTTTAATCCGCCCGGGAGAGTAAAACCTGCAGTGAATGTAATGGTGGCTAATAGGGCCGCAACCACAAACAGTGAATTTCGTACTTCTAACAAATTGGTCTTACGTTGGAAGTACGATGTTTTTATCCAAGGATCAAAACCGATTCTTTGGCACATTTTTTCCTGCAACAATGGTTTGTAATAAAATAAGTGAATACTACATAAATTGTACGTGATTTATTTTTTGTGACAAGATTATTCATGTTGTTAACGCATGTTTGAAAGGTAATTACGACATATCTTTTAAGTTTACAACAATTTTACTTGTATCTGTATGTTATATTATATCTTGACTAAGCTTAATTTATAAATGGATTTTTTGAAAATAACCACCTAATATTGTTGTTATTTTAGTAATTACCACCTATAGGTTTTATTTTTTATTTTTTTGCTATTTTACAACCTACTATTTTTAAAAACATGAAATTTCTCACCAGATTTCCCAAGCCCTCATACATGACATCATCATGCCTTCTTCTTCCTTGATTTTCATGTTCAATGATTTTTTGTTCAGTATAAGTAAAAATCAGATTACGGAAAAGCATTTAGTGGTCTATTTAACATAATCCAAGCTCAAACGAACATAATTAAGTCACTAATTTGTGTCAATTGTATTTTGTTGTTCTTCATTTAGGGTTTATCCCAAATTTAGGGAAATTTTCAAACTGAGATAATTTTTCAAATTAAACATACATTGATTTACTCTATATAAAACTAATATATATGCTCAATTTAGGATTATAAACCATAATTTAGAAAAAAAAAATTAGATTTTAAAATATCTCTAAAATACATATGAACCCTAATTTTCCATATCAACAATTAGTAATAATTTTCATTACAATAATATCATTTCGATACTAATTGAAGACATGATACGTTAAATTGATGCATACTAGTCCCAATTTCATAAAGTAATCACTAAGTAATAAACTATTAATTTCATTTCAAAAACCTAAATGATGAACACATCTTATAGTTAGCCCCAATTCTATAAATTAGGTACGTAAGTTAGTGGTTTGTTTGCATAAAAATCGAAGAACAAGGTTAGAAAAAGGAATGAAATTGAAAAAATCCATCGATGGATCCCACAATGACGTCATGTAGGCAATCAGGTGGGGAATTTTCATTTAAAAAAAAAATTGTGGGTGATAATTACTACAACACCAACAATTGTAGGTGGTAATTGTCAAAAAATTATTTATAATCTTTTCTTTAGGAAATGGATGCCCAAGAACGTGAATATATTTGGTCACTACATCTAGTAAAAAATGTATATCTAAATGATTTTAGCAAAGAGGAACTGTTTATATAGAAAACAATTACTAAACTTCATCCTAAGATGACAAACAATTTAGTCACCTAGTCATCACTTATGACAATATATTTATGGTAAAAAAAACAATTATATTATAAACCTTGAAATTTTTTGGAAAGAAAGCATACCCATGTGTTGTCATCGTTGCATACTTTTGCCAGCAAATCCGTCGCACTTTTTTGGTCTTTGTCTTTGATGTTACAATCTATCTTCTCTATATTGAGTAATGTTTCCGCTAAAAGTTTTTTGTGATTTTGTAGTGCTTTGTGTAAAGGAGTTGCCCCTTTTGAATCTTGAAGATTGATTAGATCTTTCATGTATGGAATCCTGAGAAATTCTTCATACTCTGTTAAGCTTGTGAGTTGTATATGATGCAAAGGAGAATCCTTATATTCAATACAAAGATCTCGAAATGCTCCTGGGTTATGGTTGATGAAAGCACAAAGAGTTGCAACATCACCTTTCTCACAAGCTTTGATCCAAGTCATGGGCGCTCTATTAAACACAGAAGGATCTTTTTTCAGCACAACATTTATAAACCATGAAGAACCAACTTCATATGCTGTATCCCAAGGTGATTGTTCATTGTTATCCTGTTCGGTGATGAGTTCCGATGCTTCATCAACTAGCCATGCACCGAACTCCTCATCTGCAATCATATATATTTTAAAGAACTAATAAGAATCATATGGCGTATCTGCACTTAATAAATTATCATTTCCTTTGAATTCTTTTGATAAACGAAAGCTACTAATTATACCTTTAAATTAGATATACAAAATATAAATATTGTGAAATATATGTGTAAACACAAATTTTAAATATGCAAAATATAGACTCGAAATAAATAAAACAAAATGTTAGTTTTATTAAATTGGTATTTTGGGTACAATCGTAATTTGTTTGGGTTTTTGAGAGGCTTTCTCCTCTCCTTCCTTCAAATTAAATGAAATAGAGAACCTCTATTTATTGAGTGAGACACCCCTAGGATTAGGATTTTATGTGTATTGGATGTTGGGCTTGACAATAAAACCAAATTAAAATGAGCTGATTAATATATTCACCAAAATTAATTCACTTCAATTAAATGTCAAATAACCAATGAGTCAATAATTTGACCTTTGGCTCACATATTGTCCAATATGACACTTAATTAAAATTTTCATGCATAAATATATATATATATATATATATATATATATATATATATATATATATATATATATATATATATATATATATATATATATTTGCTAAATCATGCCTACAATATGAAACTAACTAAATAAGATTGTCTTGTTATTTAGTTCTAATAACATGTTTGTTATTCAACAATTAATAAATACGTAATGGAAATTGTATAATATAAAGACAAAATAAAAATACAAGTCTATAACATCTGAAATTTGTGGCAGAAAAACATTTAGTTAAACAGCACGGTATATATCATATGCATTTATTTGGTAAAATACTAAAATTATATGTCACATTATTACTGGCTAAAAATTATTTTATGGAGAAAGGAAAAAGTAATGTGGATCTATAAACATTTAAGTGAGTGCATAAAAGAGGAACAAATTTTACCTGTTAATCTTGTAGCAAGATGTAATATATTCCGGCCCGTTGAAGAGCAATTTTTTGTGTAGCAAGAAACAAAGTAGAGTGCTCTGGCTTGTAATAATCTAGTAATGTATCAATATTGTTTGGGTCCAATTTAGTCCAATTGGGCCTAGGCATTAAATGATCCAATTAAAAGCCCAAGGTCAAGGTTCAACTCTCCAATTGTGCTAAAGTCAAAGGTCAGCCCTCAAAGCAAGCCAATTGGGCTAAGGCCCAACCTCTCCATGTATGAAGAGGTATAAAAGCCATCAATATTCATACATTCAGGTATTGATTCATAGATTCCCATACATTCTCATATATTCAAGCAAAGCCTCAAGCAACTAATTCTCTTGCATAGTGTTCTCTTTCTACACATTGTACTGACTTTAGCATCGGAGGGGCCTTCCTCGGCAACACCCCCGAGGCTAGTTTACGTGTGTTTACTGTGCAGGAAACCTTCGGCCCAACATAACTTGGACCGAATCCAGTCTTCTCCGTTTCAGCGGACCTTCGGCAAGGTCCCATTGTTTTCACCCGAAACAATTTGGCGCTGTCTGTGGGGAGGACTTTCAAAAATCTTTAAGCCAAATTTCTAACCAAGATCATCTTGCAATTATCTTAGTAGCAATGGCTAAGAACCGCAAGAGCAAAAGCCTCCGTCAAGGAGCGGGCGAAAAGCCTAAAACCCCCACACCATCACCCTCGCCGGACCGGAACTCTCCCAAGGGTGCCAGCTCGGGGGGAGGATCATACAAGGAGGAACCTTTCAGCTCATTCAGCTCCTGCTGAACTTGGGAAGCCTTTGTCTGAGCCTGGGCCACTTCTACTTTTTTGGCCATCAGTTGATCCTCAGCCTCATGGAGATTAGCTCTCTGAGCTTCAGCAGCAGCAGCAGCCTCTGAGAGTTGGACATCCCTGGCCTGGAGCAGCTCTTCAGCAGCCATTCGGCTGGCTTCAAGAGCTTCTAGTCGTTGCTGCACTTCAGCTTGTGCAGCAGCTCCTTCCTGAATACGGCTCTCAACGACAGCCTTGAATTTGGAGACGTCCACTCCCATGTGCTCCTGGAGGAATTTTTCCCCTTCCATCAGTGGGGGAAAAACTTCTTTCTCCATAGCGTCGCAGAAGGTTTTGAGGGCTTCAGCAGCTTTTTTCTCGTACTCCTCACCCTTCTGCTGCTTCTCTTCAGCTGCTGCTTGCTTCAGCTTAGCAAGCTTTAATTCCTCCTCAGCTACCTTCTTGTCGTGCTCGGCAGCATCTACCCTATCTTGTAGGGTATCTATCAGCTCTACAGTGAGAGTCTGATTGTGCACGAACTGAAAACAGGAGCACAAGTGTTAAAAAATAAAAGTAAATAAAAATAGAGCTGAATTTTAGAGGAAATAAAGGCAAGGAAAATCACCTGCATCATCAGCAGTTGGTTAGACCTGGCTGGGTCAGGAACTGATCTGCTGGATTCGCCCATCCCAACAGTGGCCTTCAGCGACCAGATTCTTGCCCTATCTACTTCGGACATGCCAGCGAAATTGCCGAAGTAGGCTGCAGCACCTTCACGGTTCTGACCCCATATGAGGTCCCAGATGTGATCTGGGATTGGAATTCGGGGGGCCGAGAAACCCATTTCTCCAGATTGCAGAGTCTGGAAGGAGGGAAAGGATGACGATGGAGCTTGTTTAGCTTTGGATGGCTCAGCATCATCCTTCTCAGAAGAGTCAATTACTATGACCTCTTCTTCTTCAGGGGTGAGGACGAAAGCCTCAACCTCTCTTGCAATGTCTGCCGTGAAACCCTCAGCACTGGGCATCACGGCATCCTTATTTTTGTGCTCAGCAGCACTCTCCTGAATTTCTTCTTGGACCCCTCCCTTAGATTCGGGAGTTCTCTGATCCACCTCCATCTCAGGAGGTGGCGGAGGGGTCTTTTGAGGTGATTGGGGTGGTGGCCGGGGAACCCTCGGCGATCCATTGCCTTCCTCGGGTTCCCTTATTTCAACGCCGATGGTCATCGGCCTCCGCTGAAAGTCGTGAGGGCCGATGATGGCCATTCTTCGGCGCCTTTTCTGAAGAGGCTGCTCGTCCATGTCTGAGTCTGAAGACTCTTCTTGTATTTGGTCTTCGGGACGAACAGGGGCTTTCCCTTCTCTGTGTCTGTTACTCTCTTCAGACTGTAATAGACAGGGGGGAGGAAGAATGTGAGTAAAAAAAAAAAAAGAAAAAAGAAGAAAGACAAAGTTAAGTCTGAAAGCTCACCGAGGTCTTCAGCAAAGCCTCGTCTTCTTCAGCTGCCCTAGCTGCAGCTTCTTCTTCAGCAGCTCTGGAGGACCCTTCTCCTCCTTCGCAAGCTTCGAGAACCCGTGCAACCTCTTCGGCTGTACGGGCAGCTTCAGCTTCTTCGTCCAGCAGCTGAAACCAGGGGTCTCTCTTCTTCCACCAAGGCTTCTGCCTCTGATACAGAGCAACAACCTCAATTTGGAAGTGGGAAGAGTCTAGATGAACTTCCCTATGCCTCGGTTCAGTGATAGACGGGGCCCGATCAGTTACAACTCGTTCTCGGTTGACACCAAGACGAGCATAGTTAATGCCAACGTTGGTCTCGTCCCGCTCTGAAAAAGAGAAGGGGAAAGGTCAGTTCAGATAGGTTGGCACAGCATAAAAAAGCGAAGCGAGAGAAGAAAAAGAGATAATTAAAAAGCCTCGGCCCCAGCCGAAGAAGCTTACCATCCTTAAACTTTCGGCTGAGGCCAACAACTGCTAGCATGTTCTCTTGGAAAACATAATGCGTATCGGGGAGCCAAGTCTCCGGGATATGCTGCATTCGACCGCTGCCCCCCCGGTTCGGCAGCTTGCCGAAGATATGTTGTTGATCAAGGTTCGGATCCGGTCCGTTATCTGCGGGGGGACCTAGACTTCCCATGTCGGGATCAGGCTCAGCAAGGTACCGGGGAGCGCTGAAGACGCAAGGGTGGCCCGGATCTGTGGGTGCCCTAACCCAAATCCATTGACCTCTCCAGTCCTTGTCTGAAGAGTCGTTCGGCCACATGGTTAGGTACTGGGGCCGGGACTCAATCCGGTACCACCCAGAACCATGGCTTCCGTGCCCACTTTGAATATTTGGCACTAGCCGATGAAGCTTTTTGAAGCAGTGCAAGTTCGGCACATACTTGAAGAACTTGCAGACCCATAAGTATGTCATCACCCTTCGGATGCTGGTGGGAGTTAACTGACATAGGGAGATATTGTAATGGATCAGCAAGTCTCAGACGAATACGTCCAAAGGGAACCTCAGCCCGTACTGAAGCTGTCTTGTGTACACCCCCACATACCCCGGGGGTGGACGATGGATTCTATCGGATGCCGCGGGCATTCGGCACCAATACCCATCAGCTTCAAAAATGCCGTAATGCAACTCAATTTGCTCGGCAAACCGATATTGTTCGGCATTCTCCACCCACCATGAGTAGGGGCGGTTCTTTATCATGGCCGAAGCTACTTCGGCATTCTCCCACTCTGAAAACCCGGGGAGGATATCCCAAAGGACAGCGGGAACTTCATCGTCCCGTCCAGAAGCGCTCGGCCCCTCCGTTCTCTGAGGAGGAGCCGAGGAAATTGGAGTCGCCCTAATCCCTTCAGCAGGGTCAGACTCTGGCCTTTGTCCATTCCAGGTCCCAATCCTGTTCCTAGGATCGGGAATTGGCCTTGCTCTTCTTGGAGCACGGGCTCTACCTCTAACTCCTCTTGCCATTGATTATTTCGAAGAAAAAAGTCGAAAAAAAAAGGGAAGGAGTTCGAATTCGAAGAAAAATAAACTGAAATCAAAGGAATTTACCTTAATCTGAAGCGAAAGTTGCCGATTTACGAGTTCGTAGTGGCAAGTCTCAGTTTCTAAGCTTAATGCTCGGGGAATTTGCGAAGTTTTGATGCGGGTTCTTGGTTTCTCTCGAGAATTCTGGGTTTGTGTTGGTGAATAAGTGAGGAGAGATGACGCGCCTTTGTTTATATCTCCAGGAATGGGATACGGGGAGTCCCCGTTTCAATTTCTCTTAAATACCCCACTAAGTAACCGTTAAACACACGATCTTGCGATTAAACTGCCCATTATCCGTCCAACTTCCACCATCATCCGCCTTAACCGTTGTTATCTCATTAATTACGGTTTAAATTCAAATTTTTGGATTAATTAAATCATTTACTTCCCTCCTTTTCTGAATTAAATCAAACCCGACCCGTCATCCTTCCAAATCGGGTCTGGGGGGCAAGTTGTTTGGGTCCAATTTAGTCCAATTGGGCCTAGGCATTAAATGATCCAATTAAAAGCCCAAGGTCAAGGTTCAACTCTCCAATTGTGCTAAAGTCAAAGGTCAGCCCTCAAAGCAAGCCAATTAGGCTAAGGCCCAACCTCTCCATGTATGAAGAGGTATAAAAGCCATCAATATTCATACATTCAGGTATTGATTCATAGATTCCCATACATTCTCATATATTCAAGCAAAGCCTCAAGCAACTAATTCTCTTGCATAGTGTTCTCTTTCTACACATTGTACTGACTTTAGCATCGGAGGGGCCTTCCTCGGCAACACCCCCGAGGGTAGTTTACGTGTGTTTACTGTGCAGGAAACCTTCGGCCCAACATAACTTGGACCGAATCCAGTCTTCTTCGTTTCAGCGGGCCTTCGGCAAGGTCCCATTGTTTTCACCCGAAACAAATATTACTATCTCTAAGTAGTGACAATATGTACAATGCAAGATCTTCACGATTTTTGTGTAACGACAAGTGCAGAGGTCCTTTATTTTCTTTATTTTTTTCAAACCATGGAAATTGTTGAATCTCAAATAATTCCCAATTAAGAAAATTTTCTTTGTAGGCTTCAACAAGTAGTCGTACAATGTACTTTGTTGCTTTATGAGTTGTAGCAACAAGAAAAGGATTATTTAGCTCATTATAATCCTTAGCATCAATAAGTTTGATGAACAAAACTTTCCACTTAGTCTCTAGTATGAATTTAAATAACCACTCTTGGTCGCTTTTTATCCAACTGTGAATTACGGTGGATCCTTCTCTATTAACTCCTTTGATTAACTCGGGATGCCCATCAATTAATTGTGCGCAAAAGCTTTCTGTGTAAAAGAAAATATTGTAATTACAAAAAATAGTCGTTTATAAATAAACAATTTATGTAACAGAAGCCAATAAGAAAGCATATAAAAACTATTCTGTCCGTTACATTATTACCTTTTAGCAATATTAATCAATAAATACTGTACGTTCTCACATAAATTACTATGTGTCAATGAATATAAAAGTCATTAAAGTAAAGTATTTCATTTGTATTAGAATTTATCACATCAAAATTTCCAATTCAATAAACAAAAGGAAATAAAAAGATGAGTCATACAAATTTGTCCAAAAAAATATTTAATTTGGTTGTGCTTTTAAGTAAATAATTAAAATATAGTCGTGTGGGATCACCCTCTCTCTATCTTCATAGTGTACAATTTTTATTTTTACCCCATTCTATACACAGAGTACAAGTTTTGACCAAATATTTTTAATAATATATACATGCATGTGAATTTGATTATGTAAAATATTGTTGACTTGGTTACAAATATGCATACTTTTACAATATCAACTTTAGTATTTTTTTTCAAATGGACTATATAATATATTGATTGTTAAAGTTGTGCGATTACAAGTGTTCCAATAAAGTGATGCATTTTAAAATGGAGGGAATATAATTTCCTTACAGAATAGATGTATTAGGTTAACAAAATCATTAAATACAAAAATAAATTAATGCATCATGAATAGACATATAAATAATTAAGTATGACTGGTTGAAA
Organism: Chenopodium quinoa; assembly: GCF_001683475.1. NCBI lineage: Eukaryota > Viridiplantae > Streptophyta > Magnoliopsida > Caryophyllales > Amaranthaceae > Chenopodium > Chenopodium quinoa. The sequence goes on along the minus strand of NW_018742817.1, from coordinate 2,585,639 downwards.
GAGAATAGACTTATAATGGGTGATTAAATTAAAAGTTGATTGGATATTACTACTAGTCAATCTACGCCACTTGCTTAATATACAAATTAATACTGGTGATCATCAAGGATGCACGGACACGCCAAAAATCTGAAGAGTCCGAGTCGACACGCGTGTCGGACACGGACACGGATGAGACACGGGGCGACACGTGTCCGACACGCAGAAAACCGTGTCCGATTTTTTTTAACCGTTTTTGATTTTTGGACACGGGCCGTGTCTTGGGCTGACACGGGCCGTTTTGGTATGGACACGCGAAATACCTAAATTCCTATGCTTTGCCTCTCTACCTCTTTCCAAGTTTCCAGTTCTCAAACTCTCAATCCTCTCATCCTCTCAAGTCTCAACTGAACCCCTTGCTGCTCACTTGCTCAGTCGCCGACTTGTAGGTCTCACCGTACCGCCGACTTGCTGTCTCCGTCACCGCCACTCGCCTCCTTGCCGGTTGTCAGGGTTGCTGGCCTGGCCCTTGCTGCTCGTGGCCTTCATCTCTCATTGTTGCGGGGGTTGCTGGAGTTGCTGGCCTGGCCCTTGTTGTTCGCCTGCTCGTCCTCAGCCACCACCTATCACTCCACCGCCCACCTTGTCGCCCGTCGTCCGTGTCAGCCACCAGGTATGGTTCTTCTCTACTTTTTTTTTTTAAAATTCAATTAAAGTTCTGAATATGAATCCTTGGATGTCGAGAAGTGAGAGAATGTCGGTGAGAATGGAGTCTGGGAGAGAACTTAATCGGTCTTCATTTTCTGAGTCTCCGCCATTGTTGTCTTTAATGGAGCTCAATTTCAGCCTTTTCGTGCTTATTTCTTGGTGTTCTGCCATTCAACAATTGAGCTCCATTGTTATCTTTAATGGAGCTCAATTTCTGCCATTCAACAATTGCTGTGATTCTGAAGTGAATTCGAGTAATGCTAATTTGGGGAATTTTTTAGGGTTTTAATCAGTGTAAGTGTGTAAGAACTTCTGATTTTCTGAAATTCAATTGCTTCAATAATTCAATTTGTTGTTCGTCGTCAGCCAGACAACCACCGCCCACCACCGTGTTTTGACAGTTTTGTTGATTACTTGATGAGATGTTTGATTTTGTGTTATGTTTCTAGTTTTGTTTGATTACTTGAAGAGTACTATTAAGACATGTCTGGTTTGATGGTTTCTTGATATGTATCCGACTATGTCCGTACACTTTGTTCATTTACTTGTTTAATTAAAATTGTGTGTTTTGAGGCTAATTATTTAGTGTTTTATTGAATTAGTTGTCAAATTCTCGTTTTTTTAATATATTATATGCCTTGTTATACGCCGTACCCGTGTCCCCTATTTTAGGATTGCCGTTTTCCCGTGTCCGTATCGTGTCCGTGTCCGTGTCCGTATCCGTTTCCGTGCATCCTAGGTGATCATACACATATGCTACAGTAGAGTATAACAAAAAAAATGACAAAGATAAGTAGAGTCACCTGTGCATAATGGCGCAAGTTGCAAAACATTCAGCTTCTGATCATTACTAAGAAGTTGAGTCCAACCTTTTTTATCCACTATCTTCAATATCTCTTTGGCAACTTCATGGCATTCATTCTCGATAGCCAAGAACAAAACATTCTTCTCACATGTAATAACTATATTTTCATCCACTGATAAGATATAATTTGCCATCGCTTCATTCTTATGGATTATAGCCAACGAAAAAGGTGTATCTTGATGGCAGTTTTGCACTAACAAAGGATGTATATTGTTTGAAACGATCAATGAATTGTTTGTGTAAACATCTATGAGCAACTCAATTATTTTCTTTGCATCTTGTTCACAAGGGGTATATTCAGCCAAAGTGTGTAATGGATTATCACCATATATGTTTGTAGAAGATAACAAGTCTCTGAAAACAACATTTACATCTGGGATGATATCCTTACTTTCCAGAAGAATTTTAAATGGCCACATTTTACAATTATACGACCACGAATGGAATGCGGAATTTCCGGATATAGTTTTACGTTTAAGTAACTTTGGCTCTCTCTGAAGTAAATGTCGAAAAGATTTCTTCTGATCCCTCTATAATCACAAAAGGTATTCAAAGATTATCCTTATGTAATATGTACACATGTTACAATTTTTTTTAATAATCCTAACTTTCAATTATTATTATTCTAGAATAATCCGAAATTCGAATGTGTTTTCTTCTAAACGGCTTAAAATAATTAACAAAAGTCAACAATGTTATACAAGGTTCCCTAGCTAACACGTCTCAAGCCGTGATAGGTCCCAAAAATAATGAGTATAAAAAAAACATAAAATGCCCTCCGCTCCCCCATCGAACCACCCTAGCTCGGTCTTCCTTCCCCCTTAACGACCCACCGCCCCCTCCCCTACAGTCGCCCCTCCTCCTTCCCCCGAACTCCCACCACCCTTCCCCGTAACCCCTCCCTCCCTTAAAAGCCCCCACCCCTGAAATTCCCCACCGCCCCTAGTATATGTGGTATGTACATTCAAAAGTTCCTACATTGATCTTTTTCTTTAATGCCTTTATGCGATTTCAATTTCCTTAGTATTTCTAATTACTTTCTAATCTCTTTGTTTTAAATGTTAATCATGTTTAGCTTTTATATTCTGTTTTGTTAGCCTAGTGTTTACTATGTTTAATGAGTAGATCCATCCTTGACCAAGGGGATGGTGATGGTTCAGCTTGGATCTTGAGCATGTTAGGGGTTGAGAATAGGGTTTTTTTTTATTTTTTTTTATTTTTTTATTTTTTTTTATTATTGAGTGGCCAATCAATTTTTGTAATTAGGTGAGTTGAGCTTAATCATGGCAATAATGTAATTTAGTGAGAGTGTGAGACTCATTGGATGATTTATTCTTTTTCATTTGTCTTGTTTCATAGTTGATTTTATGACGGTAGTGTAATCTTTTGTGTATGAGAATGCAATTGTCCCTAGTATGTGGTTGGATTGTGCTTGTAATCATTGATCATGAATTGTTTAGTTCACATTTCTTTCCCATTCCTAAACCCTTGACATTGCTTGAGTGAATAGCTTTAATTGATACATTTCCTTCGTGCTTGTTAGACTTGATTCCCTCTTCGTCATTCATAGTCTTGCCTATTGTTCAGTTTTCCCTCTAGATTTTCTGAGCTAGATAATTGTTGATAGTGATTTGTGGTGCTTAGTAGAGCTGTTCATGGACGGGTCAACCCTCTAAGACCGCCCAACCCTGCCCGCAAATTAAGCGGGCTTGGACAACTATTTTGGAAAAAAATTGAAGATTTGGGAGGGCTAGGCCATGCCCGTTAACATAAATAGGCGGACATGGATAAGACCACTGGCGGACCTACGTTGGAGTAAGGGGTAGCACGTCTACCCCTAAAAAAAAAAATTTAAAACTGCTACATCATTGTTTATGTATAAATTTTTATCATGTATATATTTACAATATACTCCGCGCTGCTCTACGGTTGGGAAACAATTGAAGTGTGATATATCCTTTTTGATGCCTGGCAGGTAGGGGTTCGATACCTTTAGCAACAACTTTAATTTAATGAATTTATTTATTTATTTATTTATTTTTTACTTTTTTATTAGAAAGCATTTTACATAGTCTTCATTTTTTTACTTTTAAAAAAAGAAAACTAGCATTCTAAACTAGAATACTTCGTTCCTCTATTCATAGAAATTCTTCCCATTTCATGCATAGCTTGTTTTTCAATGCTCGTATTTGACAACTAATTTATTTAAAATTATTTTAGTAACAATATTTATGAAAATTTACGTTGAAATGTAAATTAAAAAAATAGCATGTGATAATTTTTTTTCCTTATATCCAATGCTTACCATATAAAACTTTGACCGATAGATAATACAGAGTATTATAATTCATGGAACATAGGGAGTACTTTTTAATTTGATTGTAGTACATTGAAAACTAGATATAAATTATTGGTAAAAATTAAAAAATATAAATGTGAATAAATGTTAAAATTGTTAATTATTACTCCCACCGTCTTGAAAAATTCAGTATAATTAGCACATATGCCGATAAAAATGTTTAAAAATTAGGCATGCACTTAATAATAAATAAAGGGATATATAGATTATGTAAATAACCTTTTGTTGTTATCTTAATTAGTATATATTTAGTGTATATCTTCCCAAGTTTAGCTTAAGCTTAACTTAGAAGTCTTTGTATTGGGTATATAAACTAATCTTTATTTGATGAATGAGAAGTTGCGGCAAACATTTCCCACATTCTTCTATATATATGGTATCAAGACAACGCATTATTTAAAAGTTAACCGGTTTAACCCAATTTATCCGGGTCAATCTCAATAATTTATTAATTATGCTATCTAATTCGTACTTAGATTGCGTCGTTCTATCCCTAGAAAGAAATCCTGGATCCGCCACTGGATAAGACAATATGTACCGGGAGCTAGCCCGCCCGACCCGTCTATTTAAAAAATTAATAGTTTAATAATTTTTTAGTTAGTTGATTACGTAGCATATATTAGAAAATAAATACAAAGAGACTATATTGGACTCCATGCTTTTATTAGCTACAACTAATTATTTCAATTTTGTATTTTATTATTATAATAAATAAGTTCATTCTTTTGTATTTTTCACTAACATATGTCACAAGTTAAATATGTTTTTTCCTAGTATCATTAGTGCTCAAGAAATTTTTAAGATTACTTAATCAAAATAATATTAACATAAGTAAATGATAAAAAAAATTAATTAGTTTTAGATATATGTAAAACAAATCTTTAGGACTGTGAGCCCGCGGGCAAGCCCGACCCATTAGTAGAGCGGGATTGATCAATTTATTAAGCCCACATAAAATGGCTCGGGTTAGGTCAATAAGCCCATTGGACAAAAAATGAAGTATAGGCCCGACCCGTTTCCCGTCCAAGCTCGCAAACGATCACCTCTAGTGCTTAGGTCCTTCTTGTGGTTTGACCCTATCTTATTATTTGACTTGTTTAGTGATTGTTTAGTTTTAGTTTACAAAATAGATTTAGAGTGAATAGTGACAACCTATATATTCCTTTATCAACGACCCGGGTCAAATCTAGATATAGTATAAACTAGGCTAGCTAAGCTTCGGTGAACTAGGTGTAGCTTAGTCAGATAAAATATCATATATTATTGATAGGAATGGTGTCCTTCGAACAAGTGTACTATTCTAGTAGAGGGTTCGAAATTATTAAAAAGCTAATTATTCACCAAGGTCAAGTTATCAAAATGCCTAGCTAGAGGCCGCTTCTGATCAATATAATTAATATTACAGCTTAATCTTGACTGAACCCTATGGGCTGCAACCAATCAAGTGACGATCCGTGAGGACGAATTAATCCGAAAGGAATTAATTAGTCATTAGAGTATTATGAGCATAGATGTTGGATATCGAGCTAGGAACGTCGAGACCGAGCATCACAAGTCAAGTCAGATTAATAAGACGAAGAGACAGTTATAAAAATCAAGCAATCAACAAGTACTAAATACCCCTAGCATCGGAATGCCCCCATCAAATCGAGTGCTACGGGCATGGCTGTTAGCATGGGCGTCGCACCAAGCCGAGGTTGCAAGCAACGCTGGCTGGTGCGGTGCGGAGCATCCAATGCTAGCATGCGCATGCTACCCCGCCAGCAACGCTACCAAGCCAGCAACATGTTAGTCCTTGCTAGCTGCTTCTAACGAGACGTGCATCACCTCGAGCCCAACAGCCCTTAAGTGTGCAAGGCTTGATGGGCTGAGGCAGCAACCCCGCGCCAAGGCCTGTAGGCCAAGCCAAGGGAGCCAGGCGCCAGTGTGGCAGCCTAAGGCTGGTTCCGGCCAGATGGCACACGGGGATATGGGGGTCGTGCATGTGGCGGTTAGTGAGGGAAGCTTAGGGAGAAAGGGATTTTGTCCCCTCCTCTTGTGGTCCTCACCTATTCCTTCTCTTGCTATGCCACTTGTTGATTCTTGATTGCATTGCCTTTTTCTTTTGATGTTTTATTTAAATTTAAATTAAGAAAGGGGTTTTTACCATCTCTCCACATTAATAGAAGATAGGAATGTTCATGGGATTTCTATATAAATACTAAGCTTCATGATTTGAGAAAACCCACTTTTTCAGTTGAGAGCTTGAAAGGATCACCAAAAGCGTGAACATTTTCGCTCGTAATAATCTAAGTTCTTTGTGGTGAAGCCCCACCTAAGATTCGGGGTAGGGGCCGTAAGGGCCGTGCTTGAGGGTGGACTTCGTAGGTGGTTCTCGCACTTGTGAAACTAGCTTTTCAAGTACGAGCTCTATAAGAAGCGAATCCTGGGGTCGGGTTAATTATGTTAATTAATATGCTTATACTTAGTTGCATTTATTTATGTTCGGGTCCTGGGGTCAGGTTTTGTTTCCGCTTGGTGTTGGACATTACGAAACCCAACAGTGGTATCGGAGCCTCGCTTATTAAATTTTTGTAACTGTTTTTTCAAGGTGATTTAAATGGCTTTAAATTTATGATTATGCTAGCTAGTAATTAGATTAGAAGCTCGTTTTATTTATTTTAAGCTCGATTTTAAATCGAATTTTGGCTCCAGAACCTAGATTTCGACCAAAGACTAGTGAATTTTTGGTGGAATCGATATTCTGGAACACTTTTAATCCTTTTAGGTTTGTCAAGAAGCCAAATTCTGCTTGGAAACACCGTTTTCGAGGATTTTTTCGTTTTATTGAAAATTTTTAAATCTTTAAGCCTTGTTTGTTAAATGACATATTAATTGCTCTTTATATGTGTGGTTACTATAATTAACCTACTACATATATAAGCCTATTTTGAGCATTATTATCAAGTTATAATTAGTGCCCAAGTAGTTGGCTATTTTTTCACAAATTGCAAATTAATTGCTTTATGTGTGAAAAAGTTTGTGTTTGAAGCTTTAAAAGTATTAAAGTTCTAATCTTTAATTATTTTAAGTGATGGGAACTTTATATATTATTAGATTCTATATTTTTTTTATTGAATTTTCTTAATTTAATCATTTATCCAAGTTAATTAAAGTCATAAAGTTTCAAACTTGTGAATGAAATGTAATTAGTCTTCATATTTGAAGATGTATTTTTTTTTTTAAAGTATGCACAAGTTGATGTTGGAATTTTTTATTGAATGTTTAAGTTCATATTTTCAACTTATTTTAATTTTGTCAAAACTCATTGTTAATTTATGCATAGTTAAATTAATTATGGGGTTAGCCCCTATCAATATTTTGGGATCAAGTTAAACCAAAATAATTTTAAAGATTGGTTCTTGAAATGAATTCTGGTTATGCACTTGAAATTGAATTAATTTGAGTTAAACTCATTTTATTTTTCATTTATGCCCACACTTAGTTCTAAAATTAATTTAGAATTAATTGTATATGTAACACAAAATCAGGATAAAAATCCCGAGGCAAGAGCATGCAAACCGAAGTACTCACCCACGCAAATCCCTCGGCTAGCTAAGCTGCTTGCGCATCCCTGATGTGGCTGCCAAGGGATGCGGGTTGTTGCCTCGGCTGTGCGTTTCTCAAGCAAAGTATGCGTGGGGCTGCATGCTTGGTGCTTCAATGTGCGCTTGGTGCATGGAGTGCCTCGACGTGTGGCAACAATTAGCACAACCTCGCGCAGCCTTGGGTCTTGTGAGGCCGAGTCTTGCAAGCACCCGAGCACGTTGATGCGGCCAGCATTATGCACTAGTGGTGATGTCAGCCACTCCCACGTGCTAAGTGCCGCAAGGGGTTGTGCAAGGGCAGCAGTCACGCAAGGCAGTCGCGCTTTGGTTCCTAGCACACCAAGCCTTGGGCTTGATGCTAGGCACTTAGGCGTCGTCCTTGTGTTTTGCGTATTTTTTCCAATTTAATTATTTTAATTGTGTTAAATTATTTTAATTAAAAATGGAGGCTAGGCCTCGAGTTATAAGCGGCATTTGCAAAATATTTTATTTGGAAAAATTATGAGATTACCGGCATAATTAAGATGGATGCGGAGTTTAGTGGGAGTTTCATTATTTATTGCGTTTAATCACATAATTGATTAACAACTTTGAGTAGTTTTAATTAGGCGCGATAATCGGATTAACCGCCTTAATTAGTTACTAGTTTATGCGAATATTGCATTGTTACTTGTTTTTCGTTGTAAAATGTATGGGTCATTCACATATAATAAATGGATGAATGAAATGTATATTCTCTAACAGGTTTTATTAAAATGGCAACTAGTGGGCCCGACTAGGATAGAAAATATGAACTGCGATCCGTTATGTATTTTTGTAAATCTACATACGGTATGCAAACCTTTGCGGATTTTTGTACCTTAATATTTAGATTATTTCTAGTCGTAGTTAACTAGTAGTTGCATAAATGATTTTGATGTCTTGAAGACTGCGATCTTTAGAAGATGAAGCCTTAAAGTTGCAATAAAAATCCTTGAAGACTCGAAAATTCAAGGGGTCATGCTAGTTGCCAAGTGCATCTTTTACTTATGTTTTCGATATATATTTATATTTAAATTATATACGAATGATATGTTAGATGCATGTTTAGGATTTCGAATGTTGCGATAATTAATTAAGTTCACTTAAATCAACCAACATATAAACCCTAGGTCTTTAAAATAGTTAGTCAAACTTGCCATTCCAAAAATGACATTTACCGAACTATTGAGAATAGTGATAGGCTATGCCAAAGCGAGGCATCACTACTTCCCTAGGAACGTAAGGTATGCTGGGTATACATGTTGATTTTTGTTTAAACTCAATGATATCAGTAAGGGGTCCTTAGATGTCGTGGAAATGGAGATAAACGTCATAAATCATTAGATGCGATGTATTATCGAAGAAAGAATAGCTTAGAGCTATTAGCAAGGAGTTGCTTACCCTAGAATAATAAGTATTAAGACAAGCCAAAGCATACTAAATCACTCATTGATTCTTTGGATCTTGGAATCGCTTTATTCTCGCCAAATGGGGACAAATTTAATGTGTGGATAAACCACTTAATAAGCTTGAAATTATGCATGAATGCCTTAAAATTAAAAATTATTGTTTCATGAATGGTTTTTCATTTCAAATTATTTCAATTGTAGAAACATGTCTATGAAGAACTCAAATAACTAATTTTTCATTACGCTTAATTCTGAACAAGGAGAAACCAAGTGGGGCTAAACTTTCATAATTGGCAAAGGAACTTTCGTATGGTTCTCATGCATGAGAAAAAGGAATACGCCCTTGATGAGGGAATGTACGAGACTCCCAATGAGGAAGTCACTCAAGTTACCCTAAACCGATGGCAAATTGCCAATCAAGATTTCAAATGTATCATGTTGGCCACAATGTCTCCCGACCTTCAAAGGACTTTCTTTGAGAAGGAGACATAGATCATTTCTGAGCTTCAGAATATGTTCCAAGAGCAGGCCCAAACTGAAAGTTTTGAAACCTACAGGCAGATCCTTGAGAGCAAGCTCAAGAAAGAAGAGCTAGTCAACCCACATGTACTCAAAATGATTGGTTATTTGAGAACATGGAAAGGCTTGATGTGTGGTATTCGACCGAGATGGTAATAGACATCATTCTCCATTTGCTGCACAAAGGCTATGATCAGTTCAAGATGAATTATAATGTGCACAGCATGGAGAAAATCCTCACCGAGCTTCCTGGTATGTTGAAGCAAGCCGAGCAAACGCTCAAGGATGAGGGAAAGCATGACATGCTTATGGTCAAGAAGGGCAAGCCGTTTAAGCGCTCGGGAAAAAATAATAAAGACTTTTAGGGGATGGGTAAGAAGACCTTTCCGCTTAAGTCAAAAGCTAGCTACCAAGGACCACAAGGATAAGAAGGTAGCCTCTTCTAAATCTGAATCTGAATGTTTCTACTGCAAGAAGAAAGGACATTAGAAGAGAGATTGCCTAAAATTTAAGGAAGATAAGAAGAACGAAACCGTTGCTTCTGGATCAGGTATTTTCGTTATAGATTTAAACTTCGCTAGCAAACATCATGGGTATTATATATCGGATGTGGCTAACACCTTTGTTTCAATTCTCGGGGACTAAGGAGAAATAGAAGGCTAGAAAAGGAAGAGGTTGAACTCCGGGTCAGCAATAGAGACAAGGCCACCAGGCCCAGCCAAGGGAGTTAGGTTCCAGCGTGGCAGCCTTGGCGTCCCAGGCTAGCTGCGGCCAATTGGCACGCGAGGATAAGGGGGCCGAGCATGTGGCAGTTTGTGAGGGAAGCTTGGGGAGCAAAGGATTTGGTCCCCACCCCTTGTGGTCCTCGCCTACTCCTTCTCTCTTGCTATGCCACTTGTTGATTCTTGATTGCATTGCCTTTTTCTTTAGATTTTTTTATTTAAATTAAAATAGAAAAAGGGGTTTTTACTAACTCTCCCACATTGATGGGAGAGAGGAATGTTCATTGAATTTCTCTATAAATACCAAGCTTTGGGATTTGATAAAGCCCATTTTTTGAGTTGAGAGCTTGAAAGGATCACCAAAAGTGTGAACACTTTCGCTCGTAATACGCTAAGTTCTTACTGGTCTAGCCCCGGCTAAGCTCCGGGTAGGGACCGTATGGGTCGTGCTTGAGGATGGACTTCGTATGAGGTTTTTGCACTTGCGAAACTAGTTTTTCAAGTATAATCTCTTTAAGAAGCACGCTACAAGGATAAATCGTCTTTCCTTTTCTCTTATTAATTATGTTAATTAATATACTTATGCTTAGTTGCATTTATTTAATTTATGACGTCACGAAACCCAACAATTATAACAAGAATTCTATTTAAATTTTCTCCTAGTGTCCATAAAGTGCTCAAACTGACTCTGTTTGCTAAAAAGTTAATCGAACTTATAATATTTTACTTGTTGATAATATGAAACTTTTTTTCTAAATTGGGTTGATGATTAATGAGATTTTTCTTAAGGTGGTAAACATCAACTAATATGTATTCGTTACACGTGACAACTATTCTTGATATTTTAAAGTGAAATTTTATGCATGGAGATTCATGAACATGATTTTATTTATATACAATAATAATTATAATCTCTGGTTCATACAGGCAGATGTATCGTGCACATAATATATTTAAAAAATGGAAAGAATATATTACAGAAATATAATGAACATATAGATACAGATAAAGTGGAAAGAACATATTGTTTAAATATAATAAACATACATCTTGAGTAAAAGGACCATGTTATTAAAGTTATTAATCAAAAAACATGATGTACCTATTTTGTAATGAGGAATTTATTAGCACTATTTTGTTTCCGTATGCCCGTTAATTATATTACATAATTATCATTAATAGATTGTTTGATGATTTATTTATTTATTTATATTTTTTGGTAGGAAGATGTATTAATCAAAAAACATGATGTACCTATTTTAATAGGAAGATATATGGCCTTTGATTGTAATTCTAAGCTACTTTTACTATCACATACTACCTTCGTTTTTATTTAGTTGACACGTTTTGACTTTAGCACTATTCACATACCTCCCTTTGACCGTATTTTGTACTTTATACGTAATGAAAAATATAGTCATGTGGGATCTTGTTAGATTCGTTACGTTATATACTTTCAACATATCAATTTTTCATAATTTTTGTTTATTGATAATTAAAGATATTAATGATTGAATAAGTGCATTGACAAACGTGACTAAAGAAACGTGTCAACTAAAAAAAAAACGGAGGAAGTATTGTTTAGAAAAAAATTCACAATAATAATCAGAATTATAAGCTTTCTTCCTGTATTAATCCAAAATATGAGTTATTATTCTTATTATAGTATAATCTAAAATATGAGTTTTATTCTTATTATAGTATAATCTAAGCTATTGGAGATATCTTCCCAAAATAATCCTAGTGATTGGTAACCTATTGAATTCGTTAATTTTTTTTTTTTATTTTTTATTTATTTCTTCTTACCCCTCTTTTCCTAATTAACTTAGCCAAGCTCCTCACGTCGTAATACTTTTTTTTTTTTTAAATAATTCTCTCTCTCCTATTTATAATTAAATATATTCCCAAACGCTATACATTATATTATAAAAGGGGGTGCCCCAATTTCTCATAGTGAGAAACAAAATTTGTTTCTTACATGACATTTTCGTAAATAAACCAACAACTTTATTCAAATGTGGAGCCCACAATAATGAAAAAGATGACTTATTCACGAAAACGCCCCCCTTGAAAAATAAACTCAATACGAGAAACAGGGAATTTCCCCATTATAAAACTCACTTTTTAGGCCCTACCAGCCTATCATATGATTTTCCTAAAACATGATGTCCGCCCTATTATTGCAATTATTACGAAACAAAAAGTATATAAGTAGATCATGGGAAAGAACATATTTCCTCTGTATTTTATTACTTGATCTATTCCTCCAAACACAAAGCTATTTCAGAGGAATAATAGCGAATATTGTTTTACAATGGAAGTGAGGTTGGTTGAAGAATTGAAAAATGTGAAAAATCAAAAGTGGGTAAATTGAGAAGAGTGAGAATGTGACAATTATAAAATACTATATGAGAGGGCCACTAGTGAGAAGATAAATAGTAAAATATTGTTACAAGATTCCAAACTAATGAAACAAGTAATAAAACACGAAAAAAAGTGGAGCATGTAATAAAACAAGAAACGATACTCTCTCTGTATTTTTTTAAGTGTTATACTTTGACCGGCACATAGTTTTAGGCAATTTAATTGATTTAAATAAAATAAGAGATAAGTGGGGTAGTTAGAGTATTAAAAAATTGTAAGAAAAATTATAGAGGGATTAATAGTTTATTGAAAAGTAATGAGAGGAAATATATAATAAAAAACTAGCAGTGGGTTTGGGTGGGGATCATGAGAGGAGAGAAATATAATATTTTAATGTAGCTTTTTGCCAAAAAAAGAAAGCGTAACACTTAAAAAAACACGGCTAAAAATAGGAAGTTTAACCCTTTAAAAAAACACGGAGGGAGTAAAAGATAAACAAAAAGAGAATATCAGATATAATAATAGAACATAAGACACATACATACAAAAAGAACATAAATACTAATGGACTAGACAAGAACCTTACCTAAGCCTTCTATTAGATGAATCAAGTGAAATGGAGTGGTGCCATCGTACTCTCTGCAATTAATAGAATGAGAAGACTTCAAGACCTCCAAAGCTAATTTGCTCATTTTTCTATGAACGGCTTCACAAACTAAGGAGTTGCTGGCAATGGTAATGACATTGCAAATCCACTCTACATCCATTTTTAGAATTTCCAGCGCACATTGTTCGTGATTATTAGAGACAGCTACGTGACAAGGAGTATAGCCATCATAAATGTTGTGCGACAGCGGAAGCAAAGGTCGTAAACAAACAAGAAAACAATAAAGAAATTCAATGCAAACAATAAGAACAACACCAAGAATTTACGTGGTTCACTATCGATGTGATAGCTACGTCCACGGGCACCGAGATCGAATGATTTCACTATAAACTGGCAAAGATTACAAAGATTACAATGAAGAACTTAATCACTCAAAGTATTCTCTCTCTTGTGTTTCTCTCTCCGTTACCCTAATAATGATAATAGGAAGTTTATATAGTAGTGATTCCTAATTAAGATATACTTAGGTTACAATATCACAATATGATAAATATTAAATTCGTAATCGCTGAAAAAACCCAGATCGCCCGGTCGGGCGAAGGCCCGCCCGATCGGGCGCGAGAACACGTCTTTTCCAACAACCGAAGTACTCCAAAAAACCCCTTCCGCCCGGCCCGATCGGGCAATGTCCGCCCGATCGGGCGAAGGCTCGCCCGGTCGGGCGAAAGCTCGCCCGGTCGGGCGCGCGAGAGCAGCTTCTTCAACGAATTTGCCAGGCACCTCTTCTTCTTCCGCCCGGTCAGACCGGGTAATGTCCGCCCGATCGGGCGGACAAAGCAACGAAGTACGAGTCACCTAATACTTATCAACAATCTCCACCTTGACGAGAACTCGTAGTCAGCAAACGACCCCATCAAGACATAGTGAAAAACATCTCAAGCCAAACCCGATGCAAGACTCATGCATAAGCCATACATCCCGATAAGTCTTCAACCAAGACCCATCACATACTCGTCTCCAAGTATAACAACTCATAATGCTCCACCTGCATCACAAGCCCCGGGCAAGCTCCACCTTAAGGCCAACACACCTACACCAGGAGCTCCCCAACTTCGCCCCTCAGGGCCTACTACATCACGTAGTAATCAATATTTAACAAGTCTAAGCAATGTTTAAACTTGCTAAACGGAACAGGCTTAGTGAAGAAATCAGCCGGGTTGTCAGCAGTCCCAATCTTCTTCACTTAATCCTCTTGTCAGTACGTAAGAAATGATACCTGACATCAATGTGCTTCGTCCGATCATGGTGTACTTGATCTTTAGCTAAGCAAATCGCACTTAGACTATCACAATACACTGTAGCAAAATCCTGTGCAATACCCAGTTCACCTACTAGGCCTTTGAGCCAAATAGACTCCTTAGCTGCAGAAGTTAAAGCCATATACTCAGCTTCAGTAGTTGACAACGTAACTGATGACTGCAATGTAGACTTCCAACTAACCACAGAACCACCCAAAGTGAACACATAACCAGTCACAGACCTCCTGGTATCCACATCAGCTGCATAATCAGAATCACTGTACCCAGTGACCAAGCATTCCTTATCATTCCCGTACACAAGACCAATATCAGCTGTCCCTCTCAGGTAGCGAAAAATCCTTTTCACCCCTTGCCAGTGTTCCCTCCCAGGTCGAGCCATAAACCTGCTTACAACACTAACGGCATGCGCAATATCCGGCCTAGTACAGACCATAGCATACATCAAACAACCAACCGCATTTGCATATGGAACTCTAGACATATAAGACAACTCCTCCTCTGATTGAGGTGACATAGACAAAGACAACTTACAACTAACAGTAGTTGGCGTACTTATAGGCTTCGATTTTTCCATCCCAAAACGAGACAAAATCTTTTCAATGTAGCTTTTCTGAGTCAAGAAAAGCTTACCTCTAGCCCGATCCCTGTAGATCTCCATACCCAAAATCTTCCTAGCTGCACCCAAGTCTTTCATGTCAAACTCCGAGTTAAGCATCTCCTTTAATCTAGCAATATCAGATTTATTCTTTGTGGCAACCAACATGTCATCAACATATAACAAAAGATAAATCATGGAACCATTATCCAGCTTACTATGATACACACAGCAATCATATGAATTCCTGTCAAAACCTTGTGAAACCATAAAAGAATCAAACCTTTTGTACCACTGTCGGGGGGATTGCTTAAGTCCATACAATGACTTTAGCAATCTGCAGGCATAGTGTTCCTTTCCAGGAACTTCGAATCCTTCGGGCTGCTTCATCAGAATCTCCTCCTCCAAATCGCCATGAAGGAAAGCCGTTTTAACATCCAACTGCTCCAGCTCAAGATCAAAATGTGCTACAATTGACAATAACACACGGATAGAAGTATGTCGAACCACAGGTGAGAATATCTCAACAAAATCAACCCCTTCTACCTGACTGAACCCCTTAGCAACTAGCCTAGCCTTAAAACGTATTTGCTCAGTTTCCGACAACCCTTCTTTCTTCTTGTAAATCCATTTACAACCCACAAGCTTCCTCCCTTCCGGTACTTTTACCAGTTCCCACACTCTGTTCTTGTAAAGAGACTGCATCTCTTCACCCATTGCGGCAAGCCATTGCGCAGACTCACTACAACTAATTGCTTGTTTATATGTGGCAGGTTCAAATGACTCTACATCATCAGCTACACTCAATGCATAACCTGTCATCGCATCAACACAGCAATTTCTTCCCTCCATCTCTTCAATCAATCTAACAGGCTTCTTGATAACTCGTTTAGGCATCTCAAGAATGGTGTCAGGTTGACTAGATGACCCCTGATTAGATTGCTCCACCTCATCCCCAGAGTTAGAATGAGTAGGAGTAATCTCAGGTTCAGGAGTACCCGGCACTGGAACATCAGCATCATCATCAATATATTGTACCCGAGGTAAATCAGCAATGGTAGACTGATGTACCTCAAGTACCCCATCTGTCTGTAATAAATTGTCTCCTTCCCTTCTCAAATCTGAAATCTCTGCATTTTTAATTGAATACATGGTGTTTTCATCGAAAGTAACATCCCTACTAAGAATGACCCGACCCTCCGAAGGTGAAAAAATTCTAAACCCCTTCACACCATCCCCGTACCCAACAAAACACCCCTTCTTGGCTCGTGGATCCAGCTTACCCTCAATAACATGATAATAAGCAACACAACCAAAAATCTTCAAATTCGAAAAATTAGGCAACTTACCACTCCAGATCTCAAACGGAATCTTGGAATCAATTCCAGAATGAGGACCCCTATTAATGACATAACAAGCTGTTAACACAGCTTCACTCCAGTACCTCCTCCCAAGCCCTGCATTAGAGAGCATGCATCGAACTCTCTCTAGCAGTGTCTGATTAACCCGTTCTGCTACACCGTTCTGCTGTGGTGTCTTCCTGACAGTATGATGCCGACCTATACCCTCATCTGCACAGAACTGATTAAACTCGTCTTTGCAAAACTCTAGCCCATTGTCCGTTCGTAGCTTCTTGATCTTCCTTCCTTGTCGATTTTCCACCAAAGCTTTCCATTGCTTGAAAACTTTGAAGGCCTCATCCTTTGACTTAAGCAACCTAAGCCATGTGTATCGGGACTTGTCATCAACAAATGACACAAAATAGTGGTAACCTCCCATACCTTCAACTCTAGATGGACCCCAGCAATCTGAATGGATGTAATCGAGCACTGCATCAGTAATGTGAACACCCTTGCTGAACTTTGACCTGTGTTTCTTACCAAACACACAATGCTCACAAAATTCAAGGTTGGCAACCTTGACCCCGGATAGAAGACCCCTCTTGGACAATAGCTGCATCCCCTTCTCCCCCATATGACCAAGCCTCATGTGCCAAATCTTAGTCATCTCCTGGTGAGATACAGATGCGCAAACCGCAGAACTAGGCAGTGTAACACCCTCAAAAACATAGAGGGTGTTCCTTTTGATACCCTTAAGTACCAACTCAGAACCTCTGAAAATACACAACTCCCCATCTGAAAACACACCATTGTACCCCAAGTCATCCAGGGTACCCAATGAAATCAGATTCTTTCCTAAAGCAGGAACATGCCGTACATTAGTCAAAGTTAACCTCCGCCCATCAACAGTCCTCAACCTCATGGAACCAATACCTGTGACCTTACATGGAGCATTGTTACCGACTATAACCATGCCCCCATTGCGAGGTTCATATGTATCAAACCAATCTCGACGTGGACACATATGGAACGAACACCCTGAATCTAGAACCCAGTTATCAGATAAATCATCAGACCTAGCAGAACTGACTAATGCTAAATCTTCCTCTGAATTATAGCTCTCATTCGGTTTCTCTTCAACTACAGCAGCCTGGGACTTGTTTTTCCTCACCGGACAATTATTCCTAAAGTGACCCGGTTCTTTACAGTAATAACATGTTTTAGTAGTAGTTTTACTAGATCCATCCTTGCCGTTTCCAGCACCCGACCCAGCATTGTTCCCCTTGTTAAACCCCTTATTCTTTTTAGACTTTCCGGACTTAACAAACAACCCACTACCATTATCCCCATTATCACTCGTAGCTTTCATTCTGAGTTCCCTAGTATGAAGTGCTGCCTTCACTTCTTCTAAGGTTATAGAATCCTTACCAACAACAAAAGACTCTACAAAATTCTCAAAGCTAGACGGTAGAGATACAAGTAAAATCAACGCAGCATCCTCATCATCAATTTTAACATCTAAATTACGTAAATCAAGCAAAATAGAGTTAAGTTTTTCTAGATGTTCCCGTAAGGAAGTACCTGACTGCATCCGGAGGCTAAACAACCGCTGTTTCAGTAATAATTTGTTGGTCAACGACTTAGTCATATACAATGACTCCAGCTTCAGCCACAATCCAGCCGCCGTTTCCTGATCAGCCACCTCCGTGATGATTTGATCATCAAGACTAAGTAATATGGTAGAGTGTGCCTTCTCTTCCATAACTTCTAACTGCGAGTCAGTCGGTCCGTCTCCTGACTCCGAAGTAGTACTCTTTGGAGCCAACGGACGCCATATCTGCTGTTGTTTTAACAGAGCCTTCATCTTAATTTGCCATAGCCCGAAACTATTTTTCCCGGTAAACTTCTCAATTCTTATTGTTGAATCTCCTGCCATTGTTATCTTCAAGAAACTCTCCAAGGATTGAACCTGGCTCTGATACCAATTGTTGTGCGACAGCGGAAGCAAAGGTCGTAAACAAACAAGAAAACAATAAAGAAATTCAATGCAAACAATAAGAACAACACCAAGAATTTACGTGGTTCACTATCGATGTGATAGCTACGTCCACGGGCACCGAGATCGAATGATTTCACTATAAACTGGCAAAGATTACAAAGATTACAATGAAGAACTTAATCACTCAAAGTATTCTCTCTCTTGTGTTTCTCTCTCCGTTACCCTAATAATGATAATAGGAAGTTTATATAGTAGTGATTCCTAATTAAGATATACTTAGGTTACAATATCACAATATGATAAATATTAAATTCGTAATCGCTGAAAAAACCCAGATCGCCCGGTCGGGCGAAGGCCCGCCCGATCGGGCGCGAGAACACGTCTTTTCCAACAACCGAAGTACTCCAAAAAACCCCTTCCGCCCGGCCCGATCGGGCAATGTCCGCCCGATCGGGCGAAGGCTCGCCCGGTCGGGCGAAAGCTCGCCCGGTCGGGCGCGCGAGAGCAGCTTCTTCAACGAATTTGCCAGGCACCTCTTCTTCTTCCGCCCGGTCAGACCGGGTAATGTCCGCCCGATCGGGCGGACAAAGCAACGAAGTACGAGTCACCTAATACTTATCAACAATAAATCTCTTGTAACCAGGGTCGTTTAGAAAGATCAGATGGTAATGTTGGTAAACATCGATACACATCGAGGAATAGCTTTACTATCTCTATATTGCCAACCTTGGCTGCCTTGTGAAGAGGGTTCCACTTGGTTACTTCGTTCCCTGGTTGAAGGAGGAGTTGCTGCTTTGCTTCAGGAGTTAATATTCTCATTGCTTCTCTAATAAACTCTTCTCTATTTTCCATCGCCGCCAAGTGGAAGATATTACCGTGATGTTGTTTTTCAGACTGATCGTCCTCTAAAGGGAAGAAAGCCAAGTAGTATTCGATGGGTTTTTCGAATACCTCGCATATTATGAGGAAATCTACATCTCCTCTCAATGTTGCATTTCTTAGATCTTCATCCATTTTATCAGATGTCATAATTAGAAATATGAAAATTTGAGTTTTATAGAATTTTTGAGTTTTAGATTGCTCTCTAGAGACAAGGAATTGTGTGTAGTATTATGTCATATTAACTTTTTATATTTAAAGCAAAAATGGTAAGCAAATTTTTTTGTGTAGCTACACTGTGTGGCCAGGGTTATTCAATTTACTCCTGACCATGTAACCCCGTGAGTAACCTCTGACAGAGTAAACCCTAGAAGAACCCCTTAAGTAACCCCTCGAGTAACCCTGCCCTAATTGAACCCCTCAAGCAACTCCTAACCGAGTAATCCCTTGAGTAACCTCTAATCGAGTAATCCCTCAAGTAACCACTAATCTAATAACCCCTGATCGAACCCCTTGAGTAAACCCTGATTGAGTAACCTTATTTAACTCCTCAAGTAACCCTGGACTGAGTAATCCCTTATTCAACCTCTTAAGTAACTCCTGACCGAGTAACTCGAGTGACTCCTGATTGAGTAACTCGAGTAACCCCTAAATGACTAATTCGAGTTACCCCGACAACACGATGTGGCCAACCACATGTAAAAATTTGTGAAAATTATCAAGGTCGTAAGACGCTACAAAAAAAAATATGTTTCTAAAACCTATATGTGGTGGATGATTTAGATGATTTTACGAATGAAAAATAATACTCCATATTGAAAATATGTACTTAGCATTTTGTTTATCTCTATACCTAATTCTCTTTAGATCATTAATACTTACAAGCTTAAGTCCGTGCCATGCACGATTTTATCAATTTTATGATAAATTATATTGCAACAATTATGTACCAAAAAAATTACGTAGTATATTTGGAAAAGAAACAAAATAGCTAAAATTTTAATTTATACCCATGCCAAAGACGTTAAAAGACTTATCAAATTAAATAATATAAAATGAAAGAAATTTATGGACTATGAGACTACCCCTTATAAAAAATGAATATTTTAGATTAATACCCATGCAATATACACATATATAGATATACCTTTTGTCCCTAGTTTTTTTAACATACTTTGTTCAACACAATGCTTTAAGCATTTTGTTTTTAATTTTACTTTGTGATAATTAACAACCATTATATATATATATATATATATATATATATATATATATATATATATATATATGTATGTATGTATGTATGTATGTATGTATGTATGTATGTATGTATGTATGTATGTATGTATGTATAAGTTTTTATTAATAAAATAAGATTTATTTAATTAATTTTTTTAATAGATTATTGCAAATATTATTGATTTTGTTGAAGCAGGAAGGAAAAATTGTATTCCCGACAAATTATATATTTTTAATTGATTAGTTAAGTTTCTACATATTATATTATTATAATTTTCTTAGTTGAAAATGTTTGCACAAATTTTGACATGCGATATTTTTAATATGAAGAGTAAATAACTAAAGAATATGCATTTATATATATGTTATTAATATTTTTCATCCTAATTGAAATAGGCTTTATTGCCAAAATTAATAAAGTTAGATAAAAAGAAAAAAGAAGGATTATACATGATCGTTAGCTAAAAGTACTATTCTAATCATATAATATATAAACTAATAATAAAACAGAACATGCTCACATTATTTTTGAAACATGTCAAACTATAATTAAAAATTTTCCCGCCAAAACAATATATGATGTCATCTTACATTGAACTATGAAATAGACAACGTTGATCACTATATCATAATTTTGATGATTTTTGTTTTTTTTTTAAATTACAAAATGTATGTAATTCTTATTAATATTCATGTACAATAGTGATTTATTTTTAAAATGCACAAATTAAAAATAGGTTTTATATAAAGTGTGCATCGCACAGGTTCTAACCTAGTATGAAAATAAAGCAAAATTAAAACATGAAAAATGTTTAAACACTGTTTTCGGGCCTTAAACGAACTCGGATCGCTTAAAAAGCATGTCGCTCACATCAAGTGTGATTTGGAATTATTGGCCCGTTTCCATTTTCGAAAATACATTTTGTTAAGCAATCTAACTCCGAGAGCCCGACTAGTAGAAATTATTACCCTTAAACATTAAAATCAAGCTTTCTGGCACTGAACTTCTTCACCGAACTGAACAGCTAATCTCCCTACGTCAATATACTTTTTCTGATCCATTCTTTTATTATTGCACCATAGATTTTGGGTGCAAGTTGTTGGTAGTGAAAAAAGGAGGAGAAAAAAGGTAAAAATACAAAATTGTCATATGATTGTCAACATAAACTAAATAATTAAGTATTAAAAATTAAGACTATATTAAATATTTGCAGTGTGTGCATAGATATCTCCTTTCCTAACTTGAATATGGTGCAATTTTGGTAAAAGTTCATTAAAAAACAAGTGGCGTAATATTAAAATTCGGAGGGATTACTACAAAAATATATATGGGGGATCATATCGCTTTATATGTACTCTCACACTGTCACACAAACAAATTAGTTAAATTAAAAAAGTTAGGGACAAGATCGAAGTTCTTGTATAATTTAAATCTTGTTGATCATGCAATCAAAGTCCAAAAATTTATCTTTTTTTCTTGACAAGCCTAAAGTAAATGTGTGTCACATGACATGGAATAATAAAATGGACTAAGCCAAGTAAAATAAAGAAACGTGAGCATCGTGAAGTAATATTCAATAATTGTTATTGCATCAAAGAACATTATTAAAAGTGCTAAAAGGATGGGAAAATGTAAAATAAATAAAAAAACTTTTAGTCATATATGGGTCTCACTGTTTTTGATTTATTTACCAAAATTCCATGATAACTTGACAAATAACAAAAATATAAATAAACCGACAACTTTTTGGTCATATATGGGTCCCACTGTTTTTGATTCATTTACCACAATGACATGATGACTAGACAAACTTGTTGATTTACTTATGAATTTGCCACTTGATAAACAAAAGGTGATAAATTGGGACTTCCTCTATCTTTCATTAGACCTTGTCCTTTTTACCTTATTTCAGTTTTCATAATTCAAATAAAATAAGTTTTGTTAAGAGGTGATAAGAATTACCCACTTTCAAATTACAATTATAATATTAAGTCTAATAAGTTCAATTCATGTAAGTTTAGATAATAAGAAATTTAAAATTTAAAATAAGGGAAATTAAGTTGAACAGAACACATTATAAATTTAGATGGCATGGTGATATAAGTTGAGTTTCTTGGTCGATAATAAACAGATAAAAATGGAAAAAAATAAGGATAAAAAAATATTTAGTGGAGGATCCCACATCACTTGGGTTTAATGCTTTAATTCGCATCAGTAGTGGTAAGCTAATACCCAATTAGTTTGTGGTGCCACAAAGGATTTCAAGCTAATCCTTCTTTGTAGCTAGTTTGTGGCGTAACAGGCTAGCTAGTAGCTTATTATTTAAATGACCTAGCTCACTTGATTTCTCAATTAGTTTTTCAAAATTACTTCATCCGTCCCCGAATGATAGTCACTTTTGCCATTTTTAGTCACTCAAAATGTTAGTCACATTGGCTTCTTTCAAGTACCATTATTATTTTTTTATCAAAATTTTCTAACATTTGCAAAAATATTTGTGTAAATTTAACTTTTCCATGTAAATTTTAATTTCGCATGTACTTTAATTATTTTATCTCTCTACATTTTTGCATACCCAATGTAAATTTACTTTTTCAATGTACTTTCTTTAATTTTCCTTAATTCTCGTGTTTTTTCTTCAAAAGTGACTATTAATCGGAGATGGAGGGGTAAATATTATTAATAAAGTTACTAACTGATTTGTAAAAGGAATTCTTACAATCTTCCTTGAAAAAGAAACATATCTTACTCGATATACCAATCAACCATTTAATTGTTTTTTTCCCCCTTAAAAAAACCAAATAAACAAACAAACAATTATAAACTGATAATTCTTTCCTTAAAAAAATAAAAAAAAAATTATAAATTGATAATTCATCAAAATCTCACTTTAGACCTGAGCCCAGCTTTATCCTTCCCCCTCGATTAGCGCCGTACGTCGTTGCCCTCCCCCTCAACCACGAGTCCCCACCTCAAAACCCACTTCCCTCCCACACAAAACCCTAGACTCCTTCCCCACCTTTGAAACCCCCCAACCACCCTTCCCCAACACCTTCGGAATCCCTAGCTGCTAGGGATTTCAAGGGTGGGGGAGGGGCGATTGGGGTTTTTTAAGGGTGGGCGATGGTTTTCTAGGGTTTTAAGCGGAAATAAGGGAGGTTTTGGGGTGGGGGATGGTAGTTCAGGGGTAGGGGAATGGTAGGGGGGAGAGGCAGTAGGAAATGCCGCCACAAGGGTTTGGGGTGTAAGCGCTGACGAGGGTAGGGGCAAAGGGTTTGGGCGTTGGTTGAGGGTGGGCTAGTGGGTGGTTGGTTGGGCTGGCGTGGTATTTTTTTTTTATAAAATAAATTATTAGTTTTTTTTTTTAATTTGTTAATAATTAATTAAATAATGTTGAAAGAGAATCAATTATAAGTTGTCATGTGGCATAATTAGAGCACACCCAGTGAATAACCACATTACTTGGTAATTATGAGAGAGAAAGTGGAACATTAATAAAAAAAAAATTGAGGGGAGAGAAAATTTTGTGGAAAAATTATAGTAACCAGGTTATCAACATTAGGTTATAGATTAAAACTAGTATAGTACCCGTGCATTGCACGGTGGTGATATGTAATTTATCCATATTTCTTTTATATATATTTTTTTGTTGATATCATTTTAAAATAACTTGGCTTGATTTAAAAAAAATAAAAATAAATTGGTATATTAATGTTAAAAAAACATGTATATTGTCCTTTTTATGTTATGAAATATTTGTGGATATCCATTATTTCGGAACAATCTAGATCTAGGGTTTATATTTTCTTATCAAATTAAACCCTAATATATTGTATGTATGTATACACCTTATCATATGGAATAATATACACAGATTAATTCTCTCTCAATCTCTCATCTTTCCCCATTATTTCACAACACGTTATTAGCAGGAGAAACAAGTAAGAGTTTTATAAGAATATTTTTCTTTGCTTGATACATGACATTACCAAAAGGATTTATAGTTTGAGTGCAAGGGATTTCAAGGTTGTTGGATAATTAAGATTTATTTCATATCCCCATATGCAAGGATTAGGGGGAGATATTATTCATTTCGTTATTATATATAATCCTTGCACATGAATTGTATGATATATTGATGGTCAGTATTGCATACATTTGCTTTAATATCAATGTCAATAATTTATTTAATAAAAGCGACCATACCATCCTGAAGATGGATGTAAATAAATGAATGTCATTGATCATTACTGGTTGTAAATGCTCCAATTAAAATTATTGTCCCAGAAGGACAACATCGGTTAATAATGAAACCTAAAGCACGTCTGAAGCATTATAGTCCAATAGATTAAAAATAAATAAATAAGAACCTTCAGAAAAGGAATGGAGCAACTATTGACAATGACAAATTTGAGGAAAAGATAAATCCCTTTACATTTCTAGAATAAAATTATTTTTAGTAAAATCAATATGTGAGATTAGTTGATTGTCTTGCTAATTGTATAAAGAAACACATGTTGGTGTTCTAATATTACATCACATTCATAGTCATGCATGAAGTAAATTTGATAAAATGATCACTAGTGTTGGAAAACTGACAAGAGTTCAAATTTAGAGAAGTGATTGGATGTGATAATTAAATTAGGCCATCAGGGTTTAAAAATTACCCGTTATGGAAACCTGAAGTTTCGTTTGATAATGTGCTGACGCTCTCTCAATGACAAATATATGAAATGAATTGAATGACAAGACATAACATAGAGATTGAGCTATATTTGGATTCTGATTCATATTAATTTGTATATATGAAAATTTCAAGGGTTAATAAGTTTTGATTTTTTTTTTATAAAAGAGTAATAGGTGACCAGAAGTTCACCAAAATATCGTATATATTATTGTAAACTATCAAAGAACTAGAAGCTCACCACATACATTATTTAAGGCTTTAAAGATCCAGAAGATCACCAAATACATTATTTAAGGCTTTAAAGATCCAGAAGATCACCACCTAGTAGAATTACAAGCAAGTGATCTATGCTTGTATAACAATTCTTTTGATTGAGGCTATTATATGTCAGCACATAAGAAATTAGAAAATAATGGAAAACGTACAGCTGCATGACGAGTGGAAAACTAGGTCGTTATCTAATCTCCCCTCGGTCAAACTAAATTTATAAACACTTAACAAACCTAAATACGAGTATAGAGGCAAGTTAAGGATCGAACCCAAAGGAACGGTAATGTTCAAGCACTTTCAATTATGCACCTAAGCTAGGTCGAAGACGAAGGTAAAAGAGAATACTAACAACTAACAAAACAAGTAACCAAGGAAATAAAACACTAGGAACGGGGATCAACAAGTAATCATGTCAATTGCAACAACTTGGGAAGAGCATGCCAATCAAAGGTTGGGAGGACTAATTATAAGAGCAATCAATAGGAATCAAAGAGCTATCTCCTAATTGTTAAGCTAGGGTTCACTATGAATAACAAACTAAGAGAATCACAATCAAAACCAATCGATAATTGCAATTCCTAAATCAATTGTTCATGTCATTAGCAATTACAATGAAATCTAGCATAATTCTCAAGGCCTAATTGAATTACACACATGCAAACCTTCACTAATCACTTTAATCTCAACAATCAATCAACACAATTCCCAAATTAATCACAATTAATCAATCATACAAGTTTCACCCAATTCCTAGCCAAACAACTATTCAAGAATCATCATCTATCAAATATCAATTATAGAGAACAAGAATCAACAAAATATCAAGAACAATTACTCTAATCAAACATCAAATATCAAATATCAAAATCAAACCAAACAAACATCAAATTAAACAAAGCAATTGAATGAGGTAGAGTTTAGAAATGCTCATTGATAATTAAGAAGATCTCCAACACAATTGTCACACTTGCATCTTCAATCTCTCAATCACCATTGAAATTCCTCACTTTCTCTCTCTAAAACTACTCCTAATCTAGCCTAATCTAGAGAGAGAAGCTCTCAACCTAAGAGAGAGAAAACTAAGCTCTAAACTAATTCAGAAAAAAAATAGAATAAAAGTTGGTTCTAATTATCCCCAAAAATATACACTTCTCCTTCGAATTTTTCAGCTGCTTGTTCTCCATTGAAGCGCATCACCATCTTCACCGTCCATCAATCATCATCAACTTCAATCATCACCGCTCATCTCATCATCTATCATCGGGCATCAATCAAGGCCGTTGGTCTTCATTAAAACCATGTGAGAAGCTTGTGATACGGGTTCAAATTGAACCCAGAAAGCCGCGCCCGCGGTGGTCCAAGCCGCGCCCTCTCCAGAGCCACCGCGTCCGCGGGAAGACCTCGGGACAACCGTGGCTACTTACTGCCTGATTTGAGGCATCGAGCCCGCGTCCGCTCCTTTCACACCCGCGCCCTCGGGGAATTTCAATTGAATTGGGGCTTGATTGAGTTCGATTGGTGGCAGCACAAGGTGGAGAAGGGTGGCTGCCGATTGGTGGTGATGTTGCGGAGTGGTGGCTGTTGTGGGAACAGGGGAATGTGGTTGGAGATGAACTGGAGCTGCTGTTGCGATTTGTGCTTAAATTGGTGACGCAAATGGTGTTGGGAAATTGGTGGATAGGTGGCTGGTTTGGTTGCGCCACCAAGTGCGGTGGAGGCAGCAGCGTGAGGCTTTGGTGAGTGGTAGTTGTTGTTAGTGGGGTTGCGAATTGGTGAAGCAAAGGGTGAGCAGGGGCTGGTGGAAGTTGGTCGTTTGTGAGGTTGTTGTGTTGTGGCTGTTGTGTTGGGAGCAGGGGAGCGTTGCTGTTATAGGTGTTGTTGGCTGTTGTGTTGCAATAAAGGGAGTGATTTGGTGTGGTGGAGGATAGGATATAGTGGGGTGTAGGATAAGACAGCAGCAAGGGTGATGACTTGTGTTGGCTTGTTTTCGTTGCAACAACTTAATTGATTTTGAACTTAAGACCTCGAAACATCAAGCTTGAACATCGGAACTCTAAATATGACAATTTGACTCGTGTCTTGTCTCGAGCAATCACCTACATGAACAACCAAACATGAGGGAGAAATAGAAGACAAATAAAATAAAATAAATAAAATAAAAAAAAATAAAAGAAATAAAAGAAATAAAACTAAAACTATGAATTAAGGACTAAAATAACGAAAAACACATAAAACTAAACAAAACTCAAAATGAGTTATTAAAATGGAAAACCAAATAAAACTAAGAAAAATATAGGAAAATAATGAAAGAAAATAGAGAAAAAGAACCTAAATCTTATTTTTTTGAGCGCCATAAATGACGGTCATCACTGCACAACACATGTCTCCCCATTGACATTGTTTTCCAAAAGATATTATGAAAAAGGTAATATATAATAAATACACCTGTAATGTAAAATTAACGAAGAAATGATTCTTCATTGAAGTTGTTCTCCAGAAGAGATGTTACTTGTTAAATACAAATCTTCTGAGAAATAAATTTTGATTGTGATCCTCCTAATGAAATGAATTTTATTGGAACTTTGTATACTAAGTTGGTGAAGAACTGTGATGCCCCTACATATGAGATATTTTACCAACTTAGGGGGAGAATTGGAGTAAGTTGGCAAAAAAAAAAAAAAAAAAAAAAAAAAAAAAAATTAAAAAAAAAACTGATGATCCCTATATAAATAATGGTAATTTGAAATGTTTTCTAGCCAACTTTCATCCATATGCTATCAAGATATTTTGCACATTTATGATTTGATTTGTATTCAGTTATGACTCATGTTGCATAGCGTTGAAGATACATTTTGGTCATATTAATTATGTGTATACATTGAGATAAAATCTTGCCAATTGTACTTGAATCACTACACCTGAAGTGTAGGTTGTATACGATCGGTTCCAACAAAATAAAGATATGTTTAATAGATATGATATTTGGCAAGATAGTGCAGTTGACACTAATAGTGTAATAGTATATACCATAGTGTATGAAATACCCTAAAAGTGGTATAAATATCTGAATTATTATAATAGATGACCTATTATGTAAGAAAAGTTGTAATGGTACCAAATGAGAAATGTATTCAGATATCATAGTAAAATAGCATGCGGAATGTAAATTAAAGGAATTTTATGATACCGGTACATAATGGAACCGATGAATAATATGCATACGCATAATAGAATGGACTAATGAGTAAGGGATCTGAAATATATGTACATTTTGATGTCGACATAATGATAATGATCATAAGTTTATCATGGACCCGAAGTCCAATGAAATATGAATTTTTAAATCCACACTGTACAGTGTCTTACATTATTTCGAGTCCTATGTATGTTCATATGCATGTGTGAGTCATAGGTTACTAGATTATTCATTGCATATGTTCGAAGTTGTTATATGCATTACTCATTGTGTAATTTGTTTAATAGTTATCATGTTTTATATATCTCATATTGCATGGATTAATTTCTTACAATGGTTGTGGTGTATATGAATGTTCATTCAAAGTATAGTAAGACATATTTACAACTTTGATGAAAAATTAGAAAGAGATTTTTATATTCCAATGGGCTTATAATTGTAATGAAATTATTGATGACACTTATTTAATTGCACGTTATGAATCATGTAAAAAGAGTTCATGAAGAACTTATATACGACGAATTTAAATATCCAGCCCTTGAAAAGTCTATGTGACTAAATCATTGACATCTCAACCTGAAGTTTGAGCATATAAGTGTTAGTAATGAGAATTACTATTTGTATATGAAAGAGAACTATTGTGTTAATTATAAATATTCTAAAGAATCAATAAGATACTTATGCGTGATACTGTTTTATCATGGTCCAGAAGAACCATGATCAATGTATATAATTACATGTGCTATATTATTATTTCATACAAGATTGGAAAATCAACATTAATAATATCATGGGTTACCATATTATTATTAGGGAATGTTTAATCAAATTATAATGATCATCAATTTCGATTATTCACTACCTCCGGAAGAAGGCATAAGTATAATAGTTAAGGCAACTTTGAACAGAGATTTTGAATGAAATGTGGACAAACACATGTATTATGGTTAAAGGTTTGGTGATATGAAGACTCACTTGTTTGAGTAAAATTTTTTTGAAGATTTGGAAGACTCGAAATTAAAATCAAGGAATGATACTATTCTGCGTCATGTGTGAGGACGCTCAACTATATTGGATTCATTGCATTACAAGACCTCAAGCTATGTATTCATCAGGGGGAGAAATTACGCGCTGCACTCTTTTTCCCTTAACCATGGTTTTTGTCCCATATTAGGTTTTTCCTGGTAAGGTTTTTAACGAGGCAACATTTCGAGCGTATTACGAAGAATGTTGTACTCTTTTTCCTTCATAAGGTTTTTATCCCACAGGGTTTTCCTAATAAGGTTTTAATGAGGCACAGTCTTCGATAATGGACATCCAAGGGGGAGTGTTATGAAATATTTGTGGATATCCATTATTCCGGAACAATCTAGATCTAGGGTTTATATTCTTATCCAATTAAACCCTAATATATTTTATGTATATATACACCTTATCATATGGAATAATATACACAGATTAATTCTCTCTCAATCTCTCATCTTTCCCCATTATTTCACAACATTTTAAAAAATGTTTATTATATATTGTTGCATTATAATATTTACTATAATGTTATATAAAATTTTCTAAAATGATGGTTAGACAAAATATATTTAATGTTTCATCATCTATTGAGCTTACATGTGTTAGAGTGGAAACTTAAAAAATGTATATTATTAGCTATCAATATCTAATATAGTTGTATATTGAAAAGATTCAAAAGTAGTAATGAGTATACAACATTATTGATGCCAAAGACAAATTTTGTTTGTAAAGTTTTAAAGCTACTTAATGCAATATAATGTATACTACTTTTAAATATTTTCAACACAACTAATCAACAATAATTTTTTTCTCAATTTAATTTTAATAATTTGGCCTTATTATTTCAATTTTCTTATACACACTGCATTTGTATATTTCATATAAATTGCCTCTTTTTTTATATTATATAACAAATTAATTATGGAAAAAAAATTGTTACTACTGTGCGATGCACGGGCACTAACCTAGTTCCTCAAATAAGGAAAGAAAATATTATAGTTATTAAGGTTTGACCAAAAGAAAAATAAAAAATGAAAGAAAAAAAAGGCGAGAAAATATCATATCAAGAGATGATACATGTCATTCCTAATTCGCCTTTAGTATATAAACTAGATTAGACTCGTGCGTTGCACGATTTAAATAATTTTGGTATTATGCATATGAAATAATTTTGTTATCATGCATACAAAATTAATTTTATCATTTGTGTAAAAATGAGTGGCAATTTTTTATTATTCAAAAATGTATAGTGTAGATTAAAATAATAATTGTTTTAAAAAAATTAAAATAATAATAATAATTGATGACATCGTCAATAGAATTGGAGGGAAACTTTTTAATGTGAGAATGACACGTAAGATAATTTAAGGGATGATGATGTCAGCAATGTTTTGTTTTAGTAATAGTTAATAAATATAGGTAAATTATAGTCAAGAATTTGTATACACACACATACACACACACGCATACACACACACACACACACACACACACACACACACACACACACACATTATAGTCCAAGTCAACGTCGGAGAATTTTGGTCAAACTCCTTCATAATCCGGCGTAAGGTAGTAAATTACAACATTTTTCAAAAATTAGGTAGTCAATTACAACATTTTTTTAAATAGGTAGTTTCTCGCAAATTCTAGACTATAATAGGTAGTTTTTCACAAAATTTCCATATATATATAATCAAGACATGTGAGAATCAAGGTCTATAATAGGAACTAGGAACTCATCGTGACCATTTGACAAACGGTTTCTAGAGATAGTGAGAACAAAGAGTGGAAAATATTCCTATCAATCCCCTTAATGTTCATTATAGTTTCAAAAGCCCTTAGGTGAAAGTAAGGATTGTCAGTTGGCTTGAACTTAGGGATGTCATTGGCATTGAACTTCTACAGAAAAAGTTTCTTGTCCATTGAGACCCCTTGTGAGCTAATGCCCTGGAATCTATAGGCATTGGAGAGTTTGCTTAAGCTTTCTTGCATGAGTTCCATTTGTTGTTGCTTCACAGGGTCATTGATTTGAAGAGCCATAGCCTTCATCAATTCAGCTAAGTTGGCCACGTCCTTCCTAACTTCGTTGACTTCTTCCTGAGACGCCATTATCTTCTTAGATTTTCTTTTCCGACTAATTGGTTTGTCAAAAAAGTAGTACTTGAACTAAGGTGTTGTCCTTGATTAATCGCCCTTCCCTCCTTGACCAAGTGCTGTGGAAAGGGAAATTGGGGATATTTACTGTTAATTATTCGACTCAAACTCTATTCAACATGAAAAAGATGGAAGGAGGTTGGAAAAATGAAGACTGTGATATGGAGAAAGCATCTACAGAATGGAAAGATGATGTAGATGGAGAGATATGAAAGAATTAGGAATAGAATATAACCCCAACTCAAATGGCGGAAAAAATCGACTCATGCATGAACCTAAGACATGGTCATGGTGACATATTCGCAAAGTGTGTGCTAAGATTAATGAGTGTAAGTGGCATGTTTGCCTCGTGTCATGACCATGTAACTAGGCTATGTGACTAGACTCAAACAAAGACTAAGGTAATACTTCACGTATGTGCACTAAACTGGACAGGCGGTAGTATTTTAGCCATAAATGAAAGATAAAACTCGGGGCTAAAGATCCATAGTATTTATGACTCGTAAATCTTTCTAGAACTCCGGCTATGACCAAAACAAGTTGACACTTGTGCAGTATACGGGAATAAAAATCAGGGTTGACTCAAAGGAACTATGACTCGATTTTAGACATATTTATTAGCTCAAATTAATTAATTAATTAACAAAGTCTTTTAGTCCTTGGTTAATTTATTTAAGCATGTTCATAATTATATGTTAAACCAAACGGTTAGTTTAATCACATATAAGTTATGCACAAGCAAGTAATGCACAAGTAGTCAAATAATCACAAAATGATGCAATGAGTTTGCAACCTAATTATGGATCTAGTTCTCTAAAGTTCAGGATATGGGTTAGTCAAATAGGGTCCATGGTTATGAGTCCGGATGCACCGCGCTGAAGCCTTACCATTGGAATGTTTGGCGCGAGTAGATGGGACCCCGCGAGTTAAACTTGCTTCCATGGTATGGTGAATTCAACAAACTCGGATGTACCCTTCGTTGCCAGGAGCGTTCAATTAGGTAGATGGAGCGTGAATTCCCAGGGGTTTATGGCCATATGTGGAACACACATGGGTTTCAGAAAAAGGGAAAAACTCAATCAGGAAGTAAAATCGAGCAATCAATACTAGAAACTAGTTGAAATAAGTAGGTAGATTTCTTGCTCGATATTGGAAGAATTCGGCGAGAGAAATTAGTGTCTGTTGCCAGACGATGGCACTGTCGCCAGACGACAATTATTGTCGCCAGGCGACAGAGCCATCACTTAGCAATGACGTTGTTTTCTCAGCGCTAATTCCTACATGCCTCGGTGTAGACATCTACTTTTGGCCTCCCGTCCCGACAAGATGTGCAATGACGATAAATAAAACCATCTTCGTGTTGGATCGAAGTGGAGAATGCTTATGGATAACTGGTTAAGCCACAAAAAACAAAAAACTAGCCAAAACTAAATAAATAAAGCTAAAACGAGGTCTAATTAATTAAATCCGATCAATATTAGGCTTAAGCCCGTGCTTAAAACCCAATAATGACGGATTTAGGAGCGCCTAGGTTAAATTTTAATGTTGGCTCAGGAAAATCCGCGCGCATCTCAATCAGTCGTGCTGGGAAGGCACGCGTAACTTATTCAGTTGTGCGCGACACTTAGCGCAACCCCCCAGAGCTCGCGGAAGATTCAGAATTTTATAAAAATATAGAATCGAATCTTACCATAATGCTGCGCGCAAGAAAATAATTTGCGCTGCCCATAGCAGCGCGACTCAATCACTTGTGCTGGGATGCCGCACGCAACTCATCCAGATGCGCGCGACACCTGCTGCGGCAGAATTTTCAAAACCCTAAACCTACTTATTCCTTGTAATAGAGGCTTAATCCGAGGCTTAAACACACAGAAAATAACCTAAAAACTCTGGCAAAATACTTGTGAACTTGTGCTACCTAAACCCTCTTATCCTATACACTCACTCCTTGATCTTTTGTTACTATGGTGGAGTTTCCCTTTAAAAAAGGTGTCCATAAGTGTTCTAAACGGAGATCTAGCAAAGAGAAGTGGTAAATTTTCGAGCACTTAGATAAATCATGTGTATTTTCTTGTTTAAAGGAACCTTAATTAATTAATTACTGTTGTTTGATCATATTTAAAGGACTAATTAATTATTTTCACATAGTATCTTGCTTAAATAAAGATTATAAATGGATGATTAATTGTTGGTTGATCACTTAAGCCAAGGCGAATATTGTTTATTTTCTTGTTCTTTTCACAAATTTGATTAAATAAAGAATAACGACGTTGCAATGTAATTCCTACGTGAATTAACGTGTGTAAATAAAATCAACTAACTTAGTTTTAGGTATCGCGTTGCATATATTTTTGGTAATGAATTTGCAAAAAGGAAGAGCTAGTAGAGGTCGTACTAAGGCTAGAATAGAGATTACTCTCTAAAAGGAACGCTATTTTAGTACCCTTGCTCCCGAACTCATTTGTGGTTTCTGTAGACCAATTTGGGCATGGGTAAACTTACGATTCGTGCTAATTATTCCATGAACTCCACATGGAAGAAAGGCATGAACAAGGTTTATGAGTTTTCTTAAAACTCATTGGCGACTCCTACTTGTTTCTTACAAAAAAGTGTGATGAGAGTATCATTTCGAATTCTAGGTCTCCTAAACCGTCACGAATTCAAATCCTAATATACCCTAACAAGTGTAAATTCCTAGGCTTTTAAGTGGCCATGGGCATCTATGGAAGAGCCCCCTACGATGGGATCACCCTCCTTACAGTGGCGACTCCACTAGGGACTTAGAGGTTACATGATTGGTTCTTAGTTATGGTCCAAGGTTTCCAACACTAGGTTGCCTCTGGGTTATAACGAGAATTAACTTAGATAATCTCTAGTTAGAGAGCGAGACCTGAACGCATAATACATCCTTTTGCGCAAAAGTAAAAACCAAACAAGCAACATTGCATCATGCATAAGTATATCACACTTTAACCATTGGGGATTGACTCATTGATTAGGGGTCGCCAACACTAGGCTTTCCCGAAATCAATAACAATCATCCCACCCATATCACCAACAAAATGTTGGGAGGACGATGTCAAGAGTCAACACGTTGAGTGATTGGTTTGTGCATCGTTTCTTAAGATATGGTACCTTTGGACACCCAAGCCTCTTTTACCTTAGAATGGCAATATGTGAATCTTGGCTTATAATATGCTTTATGTGCTTATGTGACTATGTGCAACGTGTTAGGATAGTATTCTTCTTTTTCTTTTTTTCTTTCGATCTAGGTTCCCAATTACGAAGTAGTCTCTTCGTAATTTTGAGTCATATTCGAAGGATAACATAAAAAAAAAAAAAAAAAAACGATGACAAAAAAAAAAAGAAGCGCTCCAATTAAAAAAAATAAAAAAAAATTTACAAGCAGGTGGCGCGCGCAACTTAATAAGTTGCGTGACCCCAACCAGCGTAACTGATTTGGTTGCGCGCGACATCCGCGTGCAATTCAATCTCTTACGCGCTCCCACTGTTACGAGTCGGTTTGATTTCTCAAAAAAACAAGTCGACTCGTTCAAACAATATCTTTATCGGAGAATTGTTTAGGGGTGATGCTATTCGTTCGAATATATTTTGCATTATTTCTTTTTTTTCTTTAAAACAAGCGTATCAATTCAGTTATCCTCTCGTGCTTCCTTTAGGGCCGGTTCTCAAGCTTGGGCACGA
The DNA here is from genome assembly GCF_001683475.1 of Chenopodium quinoa. NCBI lineage: Eukaryota > Viridiplantae > Streptophyta > Magnoliopsida > Caryophyllales > Amaranthaceae > Chenopodium > Chenopodium quinoa. Next base: position 2,550,086 of record NW_018742817.1, on the reverse strand, counting down.
AGACTCCCGGGCGCTTGTATTCTACGTTTATCATCAAGTAACCCACCTCTTTCAAACCACTTTCTCTTAACAACTAGTCCTAGTCTAACAACAATGTCAACCATCGAACAACTCCAAGAAGAGATTGCTCGATAAAGAGAAGAAAAGGCTCAAGAGGCCGAGGAAAGAAGAATCAAGAAACTTGAAAAAGCTGAAAAGAAAAATGCCGAGGCTCTAGCCTTGCAACAAAAGATGGAACAATTATCCGTCAAAGGAAAGTCGTTAAAGATGCTTGTTCTTCGTTCCACCATGGGGAACAAGTACTTCGACGCAGAAAAGTTTGCTACTCCCTCAGGACTTGCTTTGCCAGAAAAGGTTCGTAGCTACAGACTTGCCAATATTTAAGGTGACCAATAATCCACAAAACCACTTAATGTGTTTTACTGGTACCATGGGATTAAAGGGAGTTGATCCTAAGCTCTATGCTTTAACTTTCCCTTTATCTTTAGACCCAACCGAGAGAGAATGGTACTATGGGTTGGATCCAAAATTTAAAACAACATGGGAAGATGTAGTTTAGGCTTTCATTACCCAATATGAGAGTCGCATAGAGTTCAAATTGACTCTACGTGAGCTCAAAATGCTTAAGCAAGGCGTCGATGAAGGTTTCCTTGCTTTCTATGATAGATGGCGAGAAAAGGCGGTCCACCTTGCCTAAAGGCCACCTGAACTCAAGTTGGTACAAAAACTCATCGACAACTGTCATGAAAAGTACAACAAGCATCTACGTTACGTTGTTCTAGACACTTTTCAAAAGGTTTAATATGTGGCTACTAGGATTGAAGATGATCTTGCCAAAGAAAAAGCAAATAAACCTAATTATCATCATCAACCTCAGAATAACTACAAAAAAGGGAATGATAATACTTCATCATTTATTAATGTATTTGCGACCACCAAGTAATATAATAATACAAATCAATACAATAATAATGATCTTAGAAGTAAATGGACAAAAGAAAGAAAATTTACACCATTTCCTGTAAGCTATAAAGAGTTACTAGAAAAATTAAGCCAAAAAGGCTTACTTGCGCCAATAGGGCCAACACCACCCACTCCACTAGAAAGAAGGTTTCCTCAATGGGATGGTAATGCTTATTGTGCTTATCAGAAAGGTGTTGGGCACGATACTGAACGATGCTACTTCTTAAAGCACAAAATACAAGATTTAGTAGACGATGGGAGAATTCCCACACCTAAGCCTAACAATAATGCATCCCCATTAGGGGTGTTTCATATTTATGAGGATTATATGGGAAGTGGTACGTTCAATCCATTGGACTATATCACACCTATAGAAAAACCTCTAGCCACAATACTCATAGGGGCAACTAACGAAGTATTTGGATTATGGGGCGACGACTTTCAAGACTTACATGTCTCTAAGTATGTCGTTATCCCACCTCCATCTTTTTTATAAAATGAGACAAATGGAGCGCTTGATTGGGATCATTTCTTGGGGAAGTCACAAAACCTATCAAATCTCTCCTTGGATGAACAATGGCATCAAGCACAACTTATGGAACATCTTGAAATGGAGGCACACACCCAAAGCCTCTAGAAGAAAGTTGGTTTGTGAGTCAAACGACTAATCCAAATAAGGTAGATCATCTAACTCGTTCTGGGAGAGTTTATCAAGCACCACCACCACCACAAAGATCTTCGATCACACAAAATCAAATCAAGGTCAAAACACAATACCACCTCCACTTGAGGTAGAGGATCCATTAGTTAAACAACTTTTCCAATCCAAGGCGAATATTAGCATTTGGGAACTCTTAAGTGCTTCTAAAGAACATAGGAATTCTCTTATGAATGCTCTAACAGCCTTGTCTATGAGCACAGACACGACCCCTCAGGATCTCGTTAGCTTGCTTACCAGGGAAAAATCCGACAAATCAATCATTTTCACTAATGATGATTTGCCTTCGAAAGACACTACCCACAATAATGCATTATACTTAACTGTGGGGTGCAAGGGATACAACATCCCTCTTACTTTGGTAGATAATGGGTCAGCTGTAAACGTATGCCCATTGCAAACGGCGAAATATTTAGGCCTTAATCAAGAAAAAGACTTTCAATCAACAACACAAAGTATTAGGGTCTACGACAACTCGAGAAGATCGGTGTGTGGAAATGTTAAGATACCAATTATCACAGGCCCAATTCAAAAGGTGGTTTATTTCCATGTTATGGACATTAAGCCTACATTCAACCTTCTTCTTGGACGTCCTTGGATACATGATCTTGGTGCAATACCATCCTCACTTCATCAAATGATTAGGTTAAACTATCAAGGGCTTCCTATGACTATACATGCTTCTCCACTCAAAATAGCTATAAATGACCAATCACTTTTGGAAATAAACCATGATAATGATGAAGAGGACATGTGGGTATTTGTCGCAGAGCCAATCTAAATAATTTAAATGGAAGAAGGCCACAAATCATTCAAGCTTGATCCATATTCTACCAAGATAGTAAACAACATCTTATTCAAGAGTAGTTACTTTCTTAGGGTGCCTTTGGGAATGGGAATGAAGAAATCCCTCTTACTTCCTATCCCAAAGAAAAGCTTCTCCTTTGGATTGGGATATAAACCAACCAAAGAAGAATTAGAGTCTCACGATGCAAAGAACAAAACACGTAGAGACAACAACAAGAAAGGGATAGTCGCTTTACTCCTATACTACCAACGAACCCTTAATGAACAATTCATCAGGGAGGGAGAAGATTAACCATGCTACAAATTTCCAGAACCATTAGTTCTGGAAGGAATCAAGAAGCCTGAATTCGAAATATTCTACGATTGCTACTTCTTGAATGACGATCTTAAAATCATTGAATCAAAACGCCAAATTCCAGGGTGCTATGATGGGAAAGCATTTAACTTGCTATTTGAACTAGAGCAAAATCATGTCGCTATAATGACCAATTAGAATTCCATTAAAGATGAAGCTTTTGACCCAACCTCGTTGATTACCCCTTCTAATGAAACCTTTGAGCATGGATGGAGAAGATATTTCAAATAGACCAATCACAAAGGCGATAAATTGGAGATCATCACAGACAAAGGGAAGATGTTCGAAGAATCAGACGATGAATCTAGCATAGACTCTAGGGAAGCTGAAAATTTAGGCCTTGTGGCCGTTATTGAGTCTTTATTTTCTAGTTCTGTAAGGAGGGTGATCCTATCGTAAGGGGTACCCTCCTTAAATTCCCTTGGCCACTTAAAAGCCTAGGACTTTACACTTGTTAGGGTGTAGTAGGATTTGAATTCCTGACTGTTTGGGGACCTTGAATTAGAATTGATTCTATCATTACGCTTTTTTGTAAGAAACAAGTAGGAGTCGATAATGAGTTTTAGGAAAACTCATAAAACTCGTTCAAGCTTTTCTTCCATGTGGAGTTCATGGAGTAATTAGCACGAATCATAAGTTTACCTATGCCCAAATTGGTCTATAAACCAGAATTAAGTTCGGGAGCGAGGGTACTAAGATAACGTTCCTTTTAGAGGGGAATCGTTATCCTAGCCCTAGTACGACCTCTACTAGCTCTTTTTTTTTTCAATTTCATCACCAAACAATATATGCAACACGATACCTAAGACTATGTTAGTTGATATTACTTACAAACATTAATTCACGTAGGAATTACATTGTAATGTCGTTATTCTTATTTAATTAAATTCGTGAAAAGAACAAGAAAATAAACAGATTCGCCTTGGCTTAAGTGATCAACCAACAATTATTTAATTCAATTCTAATATTTATTTAACACATGTGGAATTGATTAATTAATTATTTTAAAGGTTATCAAATAACACTAATTAATTAATTAAAGTCCTTTTAAACAAGAAAATAAAGGTGATTTAACTAAGTGCTCGGGAATTTACCACTTCTCTTTGCTAGATCTCCGTTTAGAAAACTTATGGACTCCTTATTGTTGGGGAACCTTCACCGTTGTAACAAAGTATCGAAAGGGTGAGTGTTTAGGACAAGAGACTAGGTTGCACAAGTTCACAAGTTATTTCGCCAAAATTTTTAGGTTAATTTATGCCTGTTTAAACCTTGGTTTAAGCTTGTATTTTCAGGGAGTGATTAGGTTTCGGGTTTGAGCATTCTGCCGCAGCAAGTGTTGCACGCAACAGATAGGGTAGGTTGCGCGCGGCATCCCAGCGCAATTTATAGAGTTGCGCTGCTATGTGCAGCGCAACTAATTGTCTTGCGTGCTACTTTATGGTAAGATTCGATTTTTTAACATATTGTATGCAATTATGTTCCATAGTGGACCATTTTTTAACATATTGTATGCAATTATGTTCCATAGTGGACCAATAGTACCCTGTCGTGAAATTATTTTTGAAAGCGTTTTACCATTCATGTGAGGTCCAAAAACACCTTTGTGAGTATTTTCCATAAGGCGTGTGGCTTCCGGTTGGCCTATACATATTATTCTTTGACCATTAGGTCCTTTTTTGCATAATTAACCATTTATTAGACCATATTGGGCCGCAAGTGTTCGTAAGGCTCGTTGGTCTTTCGATGAAGTATTTTCGGGATATGTGCCATGAGTAATATATTGGAGGATATGATAATACCAAGGATTGTCTCCTTCAATGTCATTTAGTTCCTCTATTGCGTTGCAATAAGTTGGTTCTTCTCTTCTATCAACGCATAATGGTAATAAATTTGCTAGCGCATCGGCAAATTGATTGTCATCCCTTGGGAGATATTTAAAATCAATATGTTCAAAATGCTCGATGAGTTGCTCTAGGTGTGGTTGGTATAAGATCATTGTTGAGTTCTTTATTTTCCATTTTTTTAGTATATGATTTATAATCAAACTAGAATCTCCATATACCTCTAATTTTTACACACCTATGCTAGCCGCTGCTTCTAATCCAATAATGCACGCTTCAAACTTTGCGGCATTATTAGTAACCTTAAAGTCTAATTCAGCGAACATTGGAGTATGTGCCCCCTCTCGACTTATGAGTAACACTCCTATGCCGCATCCTTTTTTATAGGACGCACAGTCGAAGTACATTACCCATTTGTCATCTCGTGTCATGAGAATCACTTCATCCGGAAGATGAGTAGTTTCTGCACGACTTGTTTGAATTGGATGTTGTGCCAAAAAGTCGGAAATTACTTTTCCTTTCATTGATTTTTCAGGAATATATTTTTGCTCAAATTCAGCCAACATCAACAACCACTTAGATATCCTTCCTTGTATGGGTGGTTGTTCAAACAAATACTTTATCGAATTTTGTTGAGAAATCACATGAGTAGTGTGTGGTAACATATAATGTCGTAACTTTTTGGTTTCCCACACTAACGCTAGGCTTGTCTTTTCCAAGGTTCTATATGTTTTTTTTGTATTGGATGAATTTTTTACTTATGTAATATATTGCACGTTCGAATTTGTCTATCTCTTGTGCTAACATGGCGCCTGTGGCTGTGTCTGTAACTGTAATGTATAGCCTAAGAGGTAGTTTAGGTAGTGATGGAGCTAAAATTGGTGGACTTTTGAGATAATCTTTGATTTTCTCAAAGGCCTTTTGGCATTGATCGTCCCATTCATGGTTCTCCTCTTTTTTCAATTTTTTAAATATTGGCTCACAAGTCATAATCAATTTGTTGATTAATCGACTAATGTATTGTAATTTGCCAAGGAATCCCCTAATATTTTTTTTCTGTTTGAGGGGAGGCATGTCAACAATTGCCTTTATTTTCGAGGGATCGATCTCGATGCCACGTGTGCTTACTAAGTATCCGAGTAACTTACCAGAAGTTACTCCGAAGGCGCATTTTTGTGGATTCAATCGCATTTTATATTCTTTTATGCGAGTGAAAAATTTTCATAAAGCTTTTATATGTCCCATTCTATATTTGGACTTTACGATCATATCATCCACATACACTTCTATTTCTTACATCATATCATGCAAGAGAGTCGAAGTCGTTCTTTGGTACATAGCTCCTGTATTTTTTAAACCAACAGGCATGACTGTGTAGCAATACGTACCCCAAGGAGTAATAAAGAATGTCTTTTCTTCATCTTCTTTTGCCATTAAAATTTGGTTGTAACCTGCGTATCCATCCGTAAAGGATAACATCGCATGTTCAGCTGTGTTATCTACCAATATATCAATATGTGGAAATCATCACAGGCGAAGGGAAGATGTTTGAAGAATCGGACGATGAATCTTTTATAGACTCTAGGGAAGCTGAAAATTTAGGCCTTGTGGCCATTACTAAATCTTTATTTTCTAGTTCTAAGGATTAGGATCCCAAAAAGGATTCTTCTCTTGATGTACTTTCTTTTGAATTTAATAATATGAGCTCTATTTTCGAGTATATGCCTTCTCTTGAATCTTTCAAATGCTATAACAATCAATCTATTAAAGATGACGACATTAATAAATTGGTTGAACTAATGAATGAACGAGAACAAAAGAACCCTATCATTGAAGAAACTGAAATAGTCAATATAGGAACCAGTGAAAACAATAGAGAAGTCAAAATTGGCTTAGCTCTAAATTCGGAAGAGCGATCGACTCTCATATCAACGCTCAAAGAATTCAAAGACGTGTTCGCTTGGTCATACAAGGACATGCCTGTAATAGATAGGGAAATCGCGGAACATACCATTCCCTTGAACCCTACCTCAAAACCAGTAAAACAAAAACTTCGACGAATGAAACCTGATGTCGCATTAAAAATAAAAGAAGAAGTACATAAACAATTGGACGCTGGTTTCATTCGCGTATGTAATACCCAGAATGGGTGGCAAACATCGTCCCAGCCCCCAAAAAGGATGGACGAGTTTGCATGTGTGTCGATTTTGGGGACCTTAATAAGGCTAGCCCTAAAGACGATTTTCCTCTACCACGTATTGACATATTGGTAGATAACACGGTTGAACATGCGATGTTATCCTTTATGGATGGATACGCAGGTTACAACCAAATTTTAATGGAAAAAGAAGACGAAGAAAAGACATGCTTTATTACCCCTTGAGGTACATATTGCTACACAGTCATGTCATTTGGTTTAAAAAATGCAGGAGCTACGTACTAAAGAACGACTACGACTCTCTTGCATGATATGATGCATAAAGAGATAGAAGTGTATGTGGATGACATGATAGTAAAGTCCATAGATAGAATGGGACATATAAAAGCATTACGCAAATTTTCACTCGCAAAAAAGAAAACAAAATGCAATTGAATCCACAAAAATGCGCCTTCGCAGTAACTTTCGGCAAGTTACTCAGATACGTAGTAAGCACACGTGGTATTAAGATCGATCCCTCTAAAATAAAGGCAATTGTTGACATGCCTCCCCCTCAAACATAAAAAGAAATTAGGGGTTTCCTTAGCAAATTGCAATACATTAGTCGATTCATTAACAAATTGACTATGACTTGTGAGCCAATATTTAAAAAACTGAAAAAAGAGGAAAAACATGAATGGGACGATCAATGCCAAAAGGCCTTTGAGAAATTTAAGGGTTATCTCAAAAGTCCACCAATTTTAGCACCACCGGTACCCAAACTACCTCTTAGGCTATACATCACAGTTACAGACACAGCCACAGGCGCCATGATATCACAAGAGGTTGAAAAAGTCGAGCGTGCAATACATTACATAAGTAAAAAATTCATTCAATATGAAACAAAATATAGCACCTTGGAAAAAACAAGTCTAGCATAAGTGTGGGCAACTACAGAATTACGACATTATATGCTGCCACACACCACTCATGTAATTTCTCAACAAAATCCGATAAAGTATTTGTTTGAACAACCACCTATACAAGGAAGGATATCCAAGTGGTTGGTGATGTTGGATGAATTCGAGCTAAAATATATTCCTGAAAATTCAATGAAAGGAAAAGTGATTTATGACTTTCTATCCCAACATCTAATTCAAACAAGTCATGCAGAAACTACTCATCTTCTAGATGAAGAGATTCTCATGACACAAGATGACAAATGGGTAATGTACTTCGACGGTGCGTGCAATCAAAAAGGATGTGGCGTAGGGGTGTTAATCATAAGTCCAGAGGGAGCACATACTCCAATCTCTGTCAAATTAGACTTTGAGGTTACTAATAATGCAGCGGAACGTGAATCGTGCATTATTGGATTAGAAGCATCCGCTATCATATGTGTGCAAAAATCAGAGGTATATGGAGATTCTCGTTTGATTATAAATCATATAATGAAAAAATGGAAAATAAAGAACTCCATATACCAAGCACACCTAGAGCAACTCATCGAGCATTTTGAATATATTGATTTTAAATATCTCCCAAGGGATGACAATCAATTTGCCGATGCGCTAGCAAAATTAGCCTCAATGATCAACATTCCAGATCACCTAAATATGATGCCATTATGCATTCATAGAAGAGAAGAACCATCGTATTGCAACACAATAGAGGAAATAAATGACATTGAAGGAGATAATCTCTGGTATTATCTTATCCTCCAATATATTACTCATGGCACGTACCCTGAAAATACTTCATCGAAAGACCAAAGAGCCTTAAGAACACTTGCGGCACAATACGGTCTAGTAAATGGTCAACTATGCAAAAAAGGACCTAATGGTCAAAGCTTATTATGTATAGACCAACCCGAATCCACATGCCTTATGGAAGATACTCACAAAGGTGTTTGTGGACCTCACATGAATGGTAAAATGCTTGCAAAGATAATTTCACGACATGGGTACTATTGGTCCACTATGGAACATGGTTGCATACAATATGTCAAAAAATGTCCAGAGTACCAAATGTTCGCTAATTTACAACACCTTCCACCATCCGAACTATACAACCTCACTTCCCCTTGGCCTTTTTCAACTTGGGGAATTGACATAATCTGTAAAGTTTCTCCAACAGGAGTAGGAGGGCACGAGTACGTTTTAGTAGCCATCGATTACTTTAAAAAATGGATTGAGGCCACTTCTTACGTGAATATCACTTCTAAACATGTCGCAAAGTTTCTTGAATGAAACATATTTTGTAGAAATGGGATTCCACACGAACTAATTAGTGATCAGGGATCTCAATTCAAAGCTGAAGTCGAGACCCTCTTAACTTCTTTTATAAAGTAAAACATCATCACACATCTCCATACAGACCTCCAATGAATGGAGCTGTAGAATTGGCAAACAAAAACATAACGGTCATCATTAAGAAAATGGCAGAAAATTATAAAGACTAGCCAAATAAACTACACTTCGCATTATGGGGTTATAGAACGTCCATACGAAATAAATAGGGGTAACACCATACTCTTTAAATTTCGGAATGGACGCAATTCAACCAATCGAACTGGAAATAAAATCCCTACGCATCATACCGCGTAATTGAAATCATATTAGGAGGATTCGTCAGATTAATTGATATTGGAGGAGATGAAATTCGCCAATTAATAAACATTGATCGACTTAAAAAATATTACATATGAAACCCGGATAAACTTGTTCATTCATTAAATAAATCATTTTTAGCATTCAATTGAAAAATTATAAGTGTTATGCACTTTACCGAATAACATGGCAAAGAAAACAACACTTGGGGGGGGGGTAATGTAAATTAAAATAAAAAAACAAAAATCATTTTAAGTGTTCAGATTTTTTCGAACAATCACGAAAAACTCTTAACTCTTGGGGGGTAATAATGCATAAAAAAAATTTAACGCTCGTAGTACAGGTGTCCCGCACAACAAAATTCGTTGCGCGCGACAGGCTCGCGCAACCTCGGCTGTTGCGCACGCCACCTGACGATGAACTACGAACCCGAATTTTTATGCTTGAAAAAAGTTTTGACTTTTACTTGCGACAAAAAGAGGGTGTTTCCTAAAAATAACATATACTCGAAAAAAAAAATTAAACTTTGATTTAAATGTTTTCTTTTAACAAAGTTTGATTTGTTTTTTTCATTTAATTTCTATTCAAGAGATTAAAGAAGGAATATAAAAAAAATAATATACAATAAATAAAAAAAGAGAACTACGCAAAGAACTGTTTTCGTTTTTCGAATACGTAGGCAATCTCTATGATTCGGTCATATCAAAACATATATAATAAAGCTCATTTTTTATTCAAAATCCAAAAGAGAGAGAGATATTATTGAATTAGATAGTAAAAAAAAACATAGTAGTGATTACACTTTATTTGAATTAAACTAATAATAAAATTGTGTAACACTCTAAGGTTTTACTATGTCCTCGATTGTCACAGATAATGGAGGAGTAGTTTCCATCGCAGTATTTTCAGAAGACTTGAAGCTTTCCCCTACACTCTTCTTTTTCACCCAAACATTGTTTTTCAATCTATGGATTGGGGCCTTTGCAACTTGTTTTCCCTGCCCTTTGACGATTGGAGCTTTCTTGCGAGTATTTGGTGAAGGTTCTTTGATTTTCACACCTTGTTGCGCGGATTTGGAGGGAGATTTCCTTTTTGTTTCCTTTGAACGAGCCTTAGGGGATGAGAAGTCTAATTTTCTTCTCACTCCTTTGTTTTGGCCGCTAGGAGGAGTAGCATTGGTTGAATGCATCAAAGGCTTAGGTGGATTACGAGCGGTGGCAGCTTGAAGTTGAGGTTGAACCTTGTTGAATTCTCCCTTATCCGCTGCATTCATCCAAGCTTTGTATAAGGAAGATAATACAATACTCGTTGTAGGACTTTGTACTACCCACATAGGAAGGCTTGACCAATATTCCATCCAATGTGGCTTTCTTTCGGGTTTAAAAATCACATCTTTAGGGGCATCACAATCTTGCGAGGGAATGATTTGTTTCATCCTGTATTGTCTAATTACCCTACAAGGAAAAATATAAGTGGTACTAGATAGGCCTAGAAGCCTAATATAAGGGCAATTGAAACTAGTTCCCACCATACTACTTATGCTCCACCAAGGAATCACAAAGCGTTTGTTTGGAACGCCGTGACAGAAAAACGACGTCCATTCGTCTTCATTTTTATGCTTGTAAAGGATTCCACGTCCAGGAAATGTCCTCACTCCGTTTGCCTTAATATTTTGTGGCTGATCGACAATTCGTAAACGCTCCATGAGCAAAATTTTAAAAAAAATAAAAAAAAATTCGTTTGCGATTTACACAAGCAGGTGGCGCGCGCATAAAAATTGTTGCGCGCGCCAACCGCGCGCATCTCAAAAGATTGCGCTAATCCTTCCAGCACAAATTCATGACTTGCACTGGTGTAGACATCTACTTTTGGCCTCCTGTGTCGACAAGAAGTGCAATGACGATAAACAAAACCATCTTCGTGTTGGATCAAAGTGAAGAGTACTTATGGAGAACTGGTTAAGCCACAAAACACAAAAGACTAGCCCAAATTAAAGATAAAAGCCAAAACAAAGGTCTAATTAACTAAACCCGATCATAATTAGGCTTAAGCCCGTGCTTAAAACCCAATAATGACGGATTTAGGAGCGCCTAGGTTAAATTTTAGTGCTGCCGCAGAAAAAGCCGCGCGCATCTCAAACAGTCGCGTTGGGCTGCCACGCGCAACAAATTCAGTTGCGCGCGACACCCAGCACAACCTCTAGAGTTGCGCTACAAAATATTCAGAATTATACGGAAAATATAAAATCGAATCTTACCATAAAGCCGCACGCAAGACAATTAGTTGCGTTGCTAATCACTTGCGCTGGGATGCCGTGTGCAACTCATCCTGTTGCACGCGACACCTGCTGCGGCAGAATGCTCGTAAACCTAAACCTAATCATTCTCTATAAATAAGAGCTTAGACCAAGGCTTAAATAGACAGAAAATAACCTAAAACTCTGGCGAAATACTTGTCAACTTGTGCAACCTAGCCCTTCTTGTCCTAAACACTCACCCCTTTTGATATTTTGTTACTACAGTGGAGTTTCCTCAACAAGAAGGAGTCCATAAGTATTCTAAACAGAGATCTAGCAAAGAGAAGTGGTAAATTCTCGAGCACTTAGTTAAATAACATTTATTTTTCTTGTTTAAAAGAACCCTAATTAATTAATTAGTGTTATTTTATCATCTTTAAAATAATTAATTAATCTATTCCACATAGTAATTTGCGTTAAATAAAGATTAGAATTGAATTAAATAATTGTTGGTTGATCACTTAATCCAAGGCGAATATTGTTTATTTTCTTATCCTTTTCACAAATTTGATTAAATAAATAATAACCACATTACGATGTAATTCCTACGTGAATTGGTATGTGTAAATAAAATCAACTAACATAGTTTTAGGTATCACGTTGCGTATATTGTTTGGTGACAAAATTGTAAAAAGGAAGAGCTAGAAGTGGCCGCACTAGGGCTAGGATAACGATTCCCCTCTAAAAGGAACGTTATTTTAGTACCCTCGCTCCCGAACGCATTTCTGGTTTATAGACCAATTTGGGCATGGGTAAACTTATGATTCGTGCTAATATTTCGTGAACTCCACATGGAAGAAAGGCGAACAAGGTTTATGAGGTTTCCTAAAACTCATTGGTGTTTCCCTACTTGTTTCTTACAAAAAAGCGTAATGATAGAATCAATTCTAATTCAAGGTCCCCCAAATAGTATGAAATTCAAATCCTACTACACCCTAACAAGTGTAAAGCCCTAGGTTTCTAAAGGGCCATGGGCATTTAAGGAGAGGACCCCTTAAGATGGGAACCCCCTCCTTCCAGTGGCGACTCCACTGGGGACTTAGAGGTTACATGTTTAATTCGTAGTTATGATCCAAGGTTTCCAACACTAGGTTGCCTATGGGTTGTAACGAGAATTAACTTGGATAATCTCTAGTTAGAGAGCGAGACTTGAACGCATAGTATCTTCTTTTTGCACAAGAGTAAAAACCAAACAAGCAACATTGCATTATGCATAAGTATAGCACACTTAAACCATTGGGGATTGGCTCATTGACTAGGGGTCGCCAACACTAGGCTTCTATCTCGAAATCGATAACAATCATCCCACCCAAATCGCCAACACAATGTTGGGAGGGCGATGCCATAAGTCAACACGTTGAGTGATTATTTTGTGCGTCGTTTCTTAAAATATGGTACCTTTGGACACCCAAGCCTTTTTTACCTTAGAACGGCATTGCGTGAATCTTGAATTATGGCATGGTTATGTGATTATGTGACTATATGCAAAGTGTTAGGATAGTCTTCTTTTTCTCTTTGTAGTTTGGTCTAGGTTCCCAATTACGAAGAAACGATGACAAAAAAAAACGCTCGAATTAAAAAAAAAAATTCTACTAGCAAATGGCGTGTGCATCTCAGTGAGTTGCGCGACCTCTCCCAGCGCAAGTGATTCCGTTGCGCACAACAGCCGCGCGCAACTGAGTCACTTGCGCGCACCCACAAGACGAGTCAATTTTGATTTCTCAAAAAACAAATTGACTTGTCCGAACAATTTCTTCATTGAAGAATTGTTAAGGGTGATGTTATCCGTTTGAATATATTTTGCGTCTTTTTTTTTCTTTTCTTTCTCCCTTTTTAAACAAGCATATCGATTTACTTGTCCTTTCGTACTCCTTTAGGGGCAGTTTCCAAGCTTGGGAAAGTGGACTCCCGCGCACCCGCATTCTATGTTTACCACCCAAAGATCAACCCCTTTCAAACCACTTTTCTTCGACAACTAATCCTAGTCCAACAACAATGCCAACCATCAAAGAACTTTAACAACAGATTCTTCGTTTGAGAGAGGAAAAAGCTCAAGAGGCCGAGGAGAGAAGAATTAAGAAAATAGAAAAGGCTGAAAAGAAAAATGCTGAAACTTTAGTCTTGCAAGAAAAGATGGAACAATTATCCATCAAAGAAAATTCGTTGGAGAAGCTAGTTCTTAGTTCTACAATGGGGAACAAATACTTTGACGCAGAAAAGTTAGCTCCTCCCCCAGGACTTGCTTTACCGGAAAAGTTCGTAGCTACGGACTAGCCAATATTTAAGGTGACCAATAATCCACAAAAATCATTTAATGTGTTTTACTGGCACTATGGCATCAAAGGGAGTTAATCCTAAGCTTTATTCTTTGACTTTCCCTTTATCCCTAGACCCAACCACGAGAGAGTGGTACTATGGTCTAGATCCAAAATTCAAGGCAACATGGGAAGATGTAGTTTCGGCTTTCATTACCCAATATGAGAGTAACTAAGAGTTTAAGTCAACTTTACGTGAACTTGAGATGCTTAAGCAAGGCGATGATGAAGGTTTCCTTGCTTTCTATGGTAGATGGCAAGAAAAGGCGGCCCACCGTGCCCATAGGCCGCTTGAATTCGAGTTAGTACAAAAATTCATTGACAACTGTCATGAAAAGTATAACAAACATCTACGTTATCTTAGTTTAGACACTTTTCAAAAGTTATATTCTGTGGCTACTAGGATTGAAGATGATCTTGCTACAAAATCACAAAACAAACCTCATCATCATCATTAACCTAAGAATAACTACAAGAAGGGGAATGATAATGCATCATCCTTTATTGACATATTTGCGACTACCACGCAATACAATAACACAAATCAATATGATGATCTTAGAAAAAGATGGACAAAAGAAAGAAAATTTACTCTATTTCCTGTAAGCTATGAAGAATTGTCAGAAAAATTAAATAAAAAAGGCTTACTTGCGCCAACAGGGCTAACACCACCCACTCCACCAGAAAGAAGAATTCCTCAATGGAATGGTAATGCTTATTGTTCTTATCATAGAGGCGTTGGACATGATACTGAAAGCTATTGTGTTTTAAAGCACAAAATACAAGATTTAGTAGACAATGGGAGAATCCCCATGCCTAAACCTATCAATAATGCATCCCCCTTAGGGGTGTTTCACATCGATAAGGATCATATGGGAAGTGATATGTTCAATCCTTTGGATTATATCACACCTATAGGAGAACCTCTATCCACAATACTCATAGGGGCAACTAATGGAGTATGTGGACTATGGGATGATGACTTTCAAGACTTATATGTCTCTAAGTATGCCGCCGTCCCACCTCCATCTTGTTTAAAAAATGAAACAAATGGAGCGCTTGATTGGGATCATTTCTTGGGGTAATCACAAGATTTATCGAACCTCTCCTTGGATGAACAATGTCATCAAGCACAACTCATGGAACATCTTGAAATGGAGGCACTTCCAAAGCCTCTAGGAGAAAGTTGGTTTGTGAGTCCTACAACTAACCCAAATGAGATAGATCATTTCACTCGTTCTGGACGTGTATTTCTATCTTGTGGACATCCGACTCGAATACCGGACCTAGATCGAATACCGGATCATTTCGGCTTAAATACCAAAAACCCCCTTTTTCATCTTTTTAATTTGTTAAAGTCAGGATAAAGTTTCAATGACATATCGAGGGACTTTAGACCAACGATGACGTGATTGAGAGGAAATCTTCCCATTTAATCCTTTTAAAACCGATCTCTTCTCATGACTTGACATCACCAGAACACCTTTACTTGTAAAAGCGTTCTACAATTGCGAAGGATTAATCTAGATTCTTTAGCGCGTTAAGACTAGGAAAATTTTTCAGCCTTAATAGCTACTTGTTTCAAACACTTAGCGAACCAAGGATTGTTTCGACATCCTTAAACATTACTGAAAGATTCTCTATCTTTAGAGAACTTCGGAGAATGAGTCTCTAATTTATTTCCTTGACTACTTTGATCATCGTCTATTCTAGACTCGATCAAAGTGGGGGCTAATTGTAGACATCTACTTTTGGCCTCCTGTCCCGACAGGAAGTGCAATGACGATAAATAAAACCATCTTTGTGTTGGATCAAAGTGAAGAATACTTATGGAGAACTAGTTAAGCCACAAAACACAAAAGACTAGCCCAAATTAATGATAAAAGCCAAAACAAAGGTCCAATTAACTAAACCCGATCATAATTAGGCTTAAGCCCGTGCTTAATACCCAATAATGACGGATTTAGGAGCGCCTAGGTTAAATTTTGGTGCTGCATCATAAAAAGCCGCGGGCATCTTAAACAGTCGCGCCGGGCTACCGAGCGCAACTAATTCAATTGCGCTACAGAAGATTCAAAATTATACGGAAAATATAAAATCAAATCTTACCATAAAAGCTCGCGCAAGACAATTAGTTGCGCTGCCCATAGCAGCGGAACCTAATCACTTGCGCTGGGATGCCGCGCGCAACTCATCCTGTTGCACGCGACACCTGTTGCGGCAGAATGCTCGTAACCCTAAACCTAATCATTCTCTATATATAAGGGCTTAGACCGAGGCTTAAACAAAAAGAAAATAACCTAAAACTCTGGAAAAATACTTGTGAACTTGTGCAACCTAGCCCCTCTTGTCCTAAATACTCACCCCTTTTGATATTTTGTTACTACGGTGGAGTTTCCCTAACAAGAAGGAGTCCATAAGTATTCTAAACAGAGATCTAGCAAAGAGAAGTGGTAAATTCCCGAGCACTTAGTTAAATCACATTTATTTTTCGTGTTTAAAAGAACCCTAATTAATTAATTAGTGTTGTTTGTTCACCTTTAAAATAATTAATTAATCAATTTTACATAGTATCTTGCGTTAAATAAAGATTAGAATTGAATTAAATAATTGTTGGTGATCACTTAAGCCAAGTTGAATATTGTTTATTTTCATGTCCTCTTCACGAATTTGATTAAATAAAGATTAACGACATTACGATGTAATTCCTACGTAAATTGGTACGTGTAAATAAAATCAACGAACATAGTTTTAGGTATCGCGTTGCATATATTGTTTGTTAATGAAATTGTAAAAAAGGAAGAGCTAGTAGAGGCAGCACTAGGGCTAGGATAACGATTCCCCTCTAAAAGGAACGTTATTTTAGTACCCTCGCTCCCGAACTCATTTCTTGTTTATAGACCAATTTGGGCATGGGTAAATTTATGATTCGTGCTAATTATTCCATGAACTCCACATGGAAGAAAGGCATGAACGAGGTTTATGAGTTTTCCTAAAACTCATTGGCGACTCCCTACTTGTTTCTTACAAAATAGCGTAATGATAGAATCAATTCTAATTCAAGGTCCCCCAAAAAGTCAGGAATTTTAATCCTACTACACCCTAACAAGTGTAAAGTCTTAGGCTTTTAAAGGGCCATGGGCATTTAAAGAGAGGACCCCTTACGATGGGAACCCTCTCCTTACAGCTGGAATACGACGTTTAAAAAAAAAAAAAAAACGTACGTGTAATAGGAGTTGATTTCCCATGAAACCATTTTCGTTAGGGTCTCCTCTAAGGTGATTCAAGCATAGAACGTTTTCCGCTAAAACCAATGGAGCGGGTGAATGACATCCCTCTATTTGCTCTACTATGGACACCATGGAATAATCTCCATATTCTTTGCCTGTCCTAAATAAATAATTAACAACTAGACAATAACATAAAGTACGAATTTTAAAGCGTAGTTTAGTCATGTTGTCACGAGGGGCGACGAAGTGTTCAATAAATTGGATCAAACTCACGCCTTCTTCACTTCCAATGGTAGTCATATCATTGCCAAACAAACAAAAAAATCTTTGGAATATAGGTTTGGAATCCGACAATAGGCGCATAAGTCACAGGGAGAGTGTTTGTAGGGAAGCCTAGCAAGGCCTCAAACTCACTAGGAAGTGGGACAATCTCGTCCCCTTTAAACAAGATAAGATGATGGTTAGAGTCCCAATGGTTTACGGCGGCATGAAGATAATCAAAATTGATCACTAGTTGCGTATAATTATAAAGGGTCTAGGTGGTAAATTTTGAAAGCTAGTTTATCCTCGGTCGATAGGGAGGTGACCCATTGCTTCAAGCGTTGTTCAAAGGTTTTCACCATTGTTCAAATAAAAAAAAATAAAGAGAGAGAGAGAGAGAGAGAGAGAGAATTTAGAGAGACTAATTCTTTTTAGATTCTTATTACTAAGTGAATGAAAGCAAATGAATGCGAGATACTTAAAAGCTTACACAAAATCTCATTTAAATAGACCCAAAAGGGGCAAAATTTTGGCAAATTTCGCTCGAAGGAAAGTTCATCAGCAGGTGTGCGCGCAACTAATTCACATGCGCGCGATAGTTGCGCGCAACTCTGTAAGTTGCGCTCGTCTACACTGTCGCGATATGTGAGTTAGGATTATTTCTGTATTTTGAACTACATAATAACGGAATCCCACGAGATCTTAAGACGAATCATACGCATACCTTTTACTAACCTTTGTGTCCTTTTCCTTAATATTTTCCTATTCTTTTTTAGTTTCCTTTACTTTATTTTTCTTTTTTCCTTTCTTCCTTTCTTTATTCTATTCTCTTGTTTCCTTTTTGTTAATTTTCAAGGGGGGTAAGTCGGGAACCTTTCCCTCCCTTGGAAAATTTTTGCTTGAAATTTTTTGCAAATTTTTTTTATAATAATAAAAAAAGAGAGAAAAAGGTAAAAAAATTAATAATAATAATAATAAATGTACACATGGAAACAAAAGAAAATGTCATATATACAAAAAACGTATCATATGTACAACAAAAATATATACATTTGTTTCCAAATATATAAAAAAAATGCGTGCACAAAGGAAGTCAGGATGGTCGGCGACTCCCAAACGGCTGTTGCACATCTTGCAAAATCCAAACGAAGATTAATACTTCCTCCGTTCTTTTTTTATTGCATCATGAGGGATTTTACGCTTGCCAATGCATTACTTTAGCTGTTAATATCTTTAATTATACTATTGTAAAAATTATAAAAATTTGATATTTGAAAAGAAGATTTCAAGACGAATCTAACTAGATCCCACATGACTATATTTTTCCTAATGGGTAAATCACAAATGATAGTCAAAGAAGATTAAGTGAATAGTGTAAAAGTCCTAATGGTGCAATAAAATAAAAACAGAGGAAGTACATAAAATAGGTGATAACTTCGTTAAAAGAAAAATAAATAATAAACATACCGCGACCATTCGATGATCACGGCATGACAAAGTGAGGAGAGCTCTCCGATAAGCAGCGTGCAAAGTCCTGACCATGCCGTTCACGGTCTCTCGCGGAACCTGTTTCGAAAGACAAGGAAAGTTAGCAAAATGTATATGAAAATATATATAAATACATATGCATAGGGAACATACCGACTCCACCGTCTTAGGAAAGAACGGTATCCCCTCCTCATCCTCCGCTGCTGGAAGGATCTCACGAATTACCGTCCCAACGGCATCGATATACGTGATCTCCGTTGTAGGAGGCACCCAACCACCTAGCTTAATTCGCTGAAAAATAAATAAAAGGGTCAAAGTTCCGAAAAAATCAATAATAAATAACAAAAGAGAATTAAAGTACAAACCAGAACAAAAGCTAGGAATGGAGTCAACTTGGATGCAATGAAAGTCGGATACGATGCATCCGGCAGCATCAGCTGCTCCGTTGGAAAACCAAGGATCGCCTGATCTCGATCCTTGGTAGACAACAAGTCCGGATGTAACATTCGGATTGGAGGATCCACGGGAACCAAGGCTCCTCGAATGCAGACTGCCAGAGAACACGCTCGCCTAAAAACCAAGCGTCTGTCCTCTGAAGGATTGGAAGTCCCTAATAAAGAGCTCGAAAGCGGCAGCGAATCATGCCGGACTGGACAGCCTCAGGGACTCCGGTGATCAAGCTCCAAGGACGGAGATCGATCTACTAACACAACCACATGAAAAAGCCTCAGAAAATAAATAAAAATCAAAAGATGCACATGTAGTTGGAATACTCACCGACGCACGAGTCGCCGAAAGGATCCTCTGGCGAAAGTCGCCGGCAGAAGTAGCTCGTCTCTTCTTAAACGTGACCAATCGATGGCCGATAGGAAAATGAGCAGCCCCAAGAATCATGGGGTCTACGAAAAGCAGGTACGAGTATCCCCAAGCCTGAAATCGAGAAAAGATAAGCCTAAAGGAGAAAAGCAAAAGTAATAACCGAAAGAGAATTAAAACACGTACCTCAAGGATACGACCATGCCACGTAAGGAAGATCCGAGGCACCTAAGTAGCTGCCGAATAATCCATGACCCGGATCGCCTTTCCCATAGCTGTAAGCATACGGGCATACAACACCTCCGCCCAACTCAGTTTACCTACTTCCCCAACATCACTGAAGCAAATACGTAACTCAATGGTAAAACGCTCTCCTCAATCACTCAAGATAGTGACGGAAAGAACGTGAGCAATGTATAACTGAGCCAACTGCTCAGGTGTACACTGCCTATCAAGCTCATTAGCCGACAACTCGTTGGCAAGAACTGTGTACGGACAAGACTGCGCATACACGTGAAGGGCCAACGCAAGACGGTCCTACATTAGGTCGTGCAGTCTTTTGTCTGACCCCTTAACGAACTCTATAGCTACGGGCTCGTCACCAAAAGGAAAACCTATAATCATAGAAAATCGAAAGGGCACTACAAGAAAACAGCCAAATAACGACGGAAAAATTCCGTCGGAAACACCCTGTTTTCCGTGGGAAACAGTGTTTCCGACGGAATTCCGTCGGAACGGGTTGTCGCAATATAATTTGTAGGAAAAACAGCTTTTTCCGATGAAATTTCCGTCGGAAACACTATTCCGACGGAATTCAGTCCGCCGGAAGATATTTCTAGGGCTTGGAAAATCCGTCGGAAATTTCCGACGGACTTTATTCCGCCGGAAATTTTCGACGAAAATTCCGTCGGAAATCTGTTTAAAAAAAAAAAAAAAAGCCTACCCACCACCGCACCACCATCCACCACCCCACACCACCAGCCCCCTAACCAAAACACCGCACCACCATCAACCACCCCACACCACCATCCCCCCTTACCCAAACACTGCACCACCATCCACCACCCCACACCACCAGCTCCCTTTACCCAAACACCGCACAACTAGCCCCCCTAACCCACACCACCACCCACTAACCAACCACCAAAACCTCCACCAGAACCCCCTACACACCAGATCCATCCCCTAACCACCCCACCACCCACCAAAAACCACCACCGCCAACGACAACATACAATCACAACCCGAAAATAACAAAAAAAAATAAAAAACAAAGAAACAATTAAATCTCAACCATAACCCCAAAACCCTGAACTCCAGCACCCACCACCTAACACAACCATGTAATTTAAAATAAACCGATAGAAGAACATAAAAAAAAAAAAGAGATAATACCTCAATTCGACCACACAAAACCTTGAAATTGGGTTTAGGAGGCCAAATTCAACCATGAAAACTCTAGATCTAGAGTATTCATGGTCGAATTTGACCTGAAAACCTTTGTTTTCGTCATGAGAAGATAAAGAAAGGGCGAAACTCGATCTGATCAAAATTGTTGTTGATGTCGTTGGTGTTGGGGTTGTTGTTGAAGTCGATGTTGGCAGTGGTGGGGTTGTTGTTGATGTCGAAGTTGTCTGTGTTGGGGTTGTTGTTGTTGTCGATGTTGGCAGTGGTGGGGTTGTTGTTGATGTCGATGTGAGGTGGGAGATGTGTGGTGGTTAGAAGAGGGAAAAGAAAATGAAAGAGAAGAGAAAATGAAAGAGAAGAGATGAAGAAACCAAGAAAGTCGACAGAGGAGAAGGAGGAGAGGAGAGAGAAGGAGAGGAGAGCGGAGAGACAAGAGAGAAGAGGAAAGACAGAGAAATGGAGAAGGGGAAAGAGAGAGAAGCGGCGTGTAGGTTTTAGGGTTTGTGTAATTTTTTTTTTTTAAATTGTATTCCGTCGGAAAAGGTAATTTCGTCACATATTTTCCGACGAATTTTTATTCCGTCGGAAATTTCCGACAAATTTTTATTCCGTCGGAAATTTCCGACGAATTTTCAATGGAATAAAAATCCGTCGGAAATTTCGTCATTTCTGATTGATTTTTGTATCCGTCGGAACCATTCCGTCGTTATTTGCCTGTTTTCTAGTAGTGGGGGTAACTGTCATCTCCCCCCATAGAAAGTGGAAAGTGTTGGTGGAATCCCACCAAAACTCTAGCAATCCAAGAAGGAAAGCTGACGACGCAGGCTGACTTGATAAATCCCGAAAAGCCGCCAGCTAGGAGTCAATCCCGGAAGTGCCACAATCTCCTTTGCCACTTCGGGCAAACTCTCAAAACGGGCTCGCGGGTCACTAGAGTCATATAAACGCATGCTAGGATCGCTTTAAGGAAAATAAAAAAAAAGGTTATGGTTTAAAAAGGAGAAGAAACAAAGGGAAAAAGAAAGAAAAGAAGGCGCGAAGAACTCACAATGCCTTGCCACCCTCTGATCAAGACATGATGGTCTTGGTCCCATTAAAGGATCCTAGGGTCCTAATTGGGATGAGCCTCCAAACCACATCCTTCTGGCGACGTCGATCGCCTGCGACGCGTCACTCTCGAACCTCCTCTCGAGGACGAGTCACCCTTTTTCGAGGGCGAACCGCCTCATCAGGACCACCTAGAATCTCCTCCGCATCGACAAATGGAGGCGAGTCCATGCTATGATGGATAAATTTTCATTATTAGTTTACTTTATTTCCTAAACTAAACTAATATACGTATTCTAAACCCATTTTAGCAGCATAGCGGTTGCCAATAGGGCAAAACACGAAAATTGAATGCCACCCATACTTGGGGGCTACGATACCTGCAATTAAACTCAATAAATAGGGGCTTCTAACACCCAAAAAAGCCATCCTATACCAGTTTCAACTAATCATTCAAGGGATTGTATTTTAAAATCTCGAAGAATCTACTACTCATAGACGAATAACATTTTTATGAACATGATTATCGTCTACCAAACAGTTTTGAGGTTTAAACATGGCAAAAATAAGCTAAGAGTATGTTTTGCGCCATTTTTCAACAATTCAAAATTTGCAAAAATGAATTATGAAAGTAATATTGGTTCCATCACTATAATCTACTTCATAATCAGCAATTATAACCAAAATGAGCAAGAAAAAGCAATAAAATCAAGAAAAATTCGAAGAAAAAGAGCAAGAACGAACTTGAACAAAGAAATGCTCATATAAGGTTCAATACATAACCATTTTTCATGAAATTTGTTGCAAAACACTCCTTAAACATAGTATAAAAACATAGAACAATTAAGCCTAAATAAAACGAAAAATAACAAAAAAATTTCATTGGATGATGGCAAATACGAATAAGGGACGAGATCTACTTCCTTTAGCTTCGAAAAACAAGAAAATCCGAGGTTCCTGTAGAGAGAAATGGGCGAAAATGGCGAAAGAAGAAGAAAGAAAGAGAGAAATGAAAATCGCACTCAGCAATTTCATTTTGCTGACATATATACCGCGCACAACTAAATCTTTTGCGCGTGACATACCAACTCAAAACGATGCGCGTGCCTGGCCAGCGCGACCCACTAAGTTGCGCGCGGATACTGGTCACTAAAATGACCGAAATCCTGTTTTGATCCGTCAGATCATTTTACAACGGTTTTTGCTTGTTATTAGACGTAATGGCGCGTAAATTATCAAAATCTTTTTAAATTGCTTTGCATATTGTAGTGTGTTTTCTTCTTTTTTTAGTTTTTTGTATCATTCTTGCATGCACACCGTGCTTTGTGCCTTCCCTAAGCATACGTTTTGAACGTTTTTTTAAAATTGTCTTAAGACGTCCCGTTGTGGTGCTTTACGTAAAAGCACCCATAGACAGGTTTTTGTCATTTTACTGTACTGACGTTACAAATGTCCGGCTGTTTTTTTAACGTCCGAAGCAAAAAGAAAGGCGTTTTCATGAAGCGTAAAAATGCAAAAGGCGTATCGTACGGCCAAAAATTGTACGGTGTAGGTGTTGCGTAAAATTTTACTTCAGCTCAAGCTTTGCGAGATCCACCTCTCGGAACTAAAAGGTGGAGGATTACTTTAGGCATTAGCTCACGAGTCGACAGGCACGCTGAACCATCAGGAACAGACACTTCTTGATTGGAAGAAAATACGGTAGTTAGTGCGCTTACTAGCTTACTGGACAGTTAGGGTGTCCTTCCAACCCCTGTATAATGAAGCGACGAGAAGATGTCGCGCCTATGTAATCACGTGCCCCCAGTCCTGAGACACATGTACTCATCTTGTGGACAAAAACTGCTGAGAGAGTTGCTGACTTTCTTCCCTCTCACTGGATTTGGATATATGCCTCCAGTCCTGAGACATGTATTTCTATCTTGTGGACATCCGGCTCGAATACCGGACCTATCTCGAATACCGGACCATTTCGGCTCGAATATCGAAAACCCCTTTTACATCTTTTTACTTTGTTAAAGTCAGGCTAAAGTTTCATTGACATATCGAGGGACTTTAGACCAACGATGACATGATTGAGAGGAAATCATCCCCTTTTATTCTTTTAAAACCGATCTCTTCTCATGACTTAACATCACCCAGAACACCTTTACTTGTAAAAGCGTTTTACAATTGCAAAGGGTCAATCTAGATTCTTTAACGCGTTAAGACTAGGGAAAAACTTTTTTAACCTTAATAGCTACTTGTTTCAAACACTAAGAGAAACAAGGATTGTTTTGACTTCATTAAACCTTTCTGAAAGATTGTCTATTCTTTGAGAACTTTGCAGAATGTGTCTCGGATTATTTCCATGACTAATTTGATCATCATCTATTCTAGACTTGATCAAAGTGGGGGCTAAATGTAGAAATCTACTTTTGGCCTCCCCGTCCTGACAGGAAGTGCAATGACGATACATAAAACCATCTTCGTGTTGGATCGAAGTGGAGAATGCTTATGGATAACTGGTTAAGCCACAAAACATAAAAACTAGCCCAAACTAAATAAACAAATCTAAAACGAGGTCTAATTAATTAAATCCAATCAATATTAGGCTTAAGCCCGTGCTTAAAACCCAATAACGACGGATTTAGGAGCGCCTAGGTTAAATATTTATGCTTCCTCAGGAAAATCCGCGCATATCTCACTCAGTTGCGTTGGGCAGGTGCGCAACTAATTCAGCTGCGCGCGACACTCAACGCAACCCCCAGAGATGCGCTCGCGGAAGATTCAGAATTTTATAAAATTATAGAATCGAATCTTGCCATAATGCCGCGCAAGAAAATAAGTTGCTCTGCCCACAGCAGCGTGACTCAATCACTTGCGCTGGGATGCCGCGCGCAACTTATCCAGATGCGTGCGACACCTGTGCGGTAGAATTTTTAAAGCCCTAAAGTTACTTATTCCCAATAAATAGAGGCTTAATCTGAGGCTTAAACACACAGAAAATAACCCAAAATCTCTGGCGAAATACTTGTGAACTTGTGCTACCTTAACCCTCTTGTCCTAAACACTCACCCCTTGATCTTTTGTTACTACGATGGAGTTTCCCCAACAAGAACGTATCCATAGGTGTTCTAAATGGAGATCTAGCAAAGAGAAGTGGTAAATTCCCGAGCACTTAGATAAATCATATTTATTTTCTTGTTTTAAGGAACTTTAATTAATCAATTAGTGTTGTTTGATCATATTTAAAGACTAATTAATTATTTTCACATAGTATCTTGTGTTAAATAAAGATTATAATTGGATAATTAATTGTTGGTTGATCACTTAGGCCAAGGCGAATATTGTTTATTTTCTTGTTCTTTTCACGAATTTGATTAAATAAAGAATAACGACGTTGCAATGTAATTCCTACGTGAATTAACGTGTGTAAATAAAATCAACTAACTTAGTTTTAAGTATCGCGTTTCATATATTGTTTGGTAATGAAATTTCAAAAAAGGAAGAGCTAGTAGAGGTCGTACTAGGGCTAGAATAGTGATTCCTCGTTAAAAGGAACATTTTAGTACCCCCGCTCCCGAACTCATTTCTGGTTTATGTAGACCAATTTTTGCATGGGTAAACTTACGATTCGTGCTAATTATTCCATGGACTCCACATGGAAGAAAAGCATTAACGAGGTTTATGAGTTTTTCTAAAACTCATTGGCGACTCCTACTTATTTCTTACAAAAAAGCATGATGAGAGTATCATTTCTAATTCAAGGCCTCCCAAACAGTCAGGAATTCAAATCCTAATACACCCTAACAAGTGTAAAGTCCTTGGCTTTTAAGTGGCCATGGGCATTTAAGGAAAGGCCCCTCTACGATAGGATCACCTCCTTAAACTCGGAAGCTTTTTGTTCTTGAATTTTCCAGTTGTTCGCAACGTTTACGAATCTAGTTGTGAAAGATATTTCCCTAATTTCCTAGTTGTAAAAATACTATGTTTTAACGCATTACGGATGGTCTTTTCAATGCGGACCTTTTTATGCTTATGCCAATAATGTTAATAAAAATTAAGCACATGAAATACTTAGAACTTTTCGAGTCTCATCCACTCATTCTAAATGATAGCCAAAATAAATTTTAAGAATTAAAATAGAAATCCTCCCTACTGAAGTCGCCAAAAACTGTAGGGAATATTTCAAGCATCCCACACTTGAGTCTCACTGTGATCATACACTTAAGCACGGTGGCATCCATAGGGAAGGAAGCTAGAGTAAAAGAGTCACCAACAAATTTTAGGAACTTGTAAACAGTTCACAAGGTGAAGGTTTCACCCCTTAACGATCTAAGATCGTTAACTCCAATAGGTCGGAACCATGACTGGAAGTTCAGGGATGAAGGTACAAATCCAACCTAAAAGAGATTGAATCTGCCCTAAAAATAGGCCTCTACTTTATTCTTAGGAAAAATTAGAAACAATAATCCCAACTTTCATCAATTTTGATAGAATAATCCCAACTTAGGATTATACTGGAATAATTCGAACTTTGGGGGGTCTTCGTTTTCTTCAATCCCTAACCGGTCAACAAAAGACAATGACCTATTATATCAGGTCACTTGACACGTGTCAAAACCTAATTGGTTTAAAAATACAAAAAAGTAAAATAACCAAAAAAAATAAAAAAAAAACCAGCAACCTCCCCTCCCCCCACCGTCCCACCCTAACCTCAGCCACCACTCCCTTGCCGACTGCTGATCTTTGCAAGCCGGAGCACCACTCTTCCCATGCCGGACCGTGGCTATCCCCCTTCCCTGAAATCCCCTCTAACCCCCTCGTGAAACCACCACAAAAAAAACCCCTAAAATCTTCTCCTCCACTACGAAACACCAACGACTAGGGTTTTGGATGGTGGGGGAAGGGTGTTTGGGGGTTTTCGGGAGTTGGGTGAGTTTTAAAGAGAGTTTCGAGTCGTGATGGTGTCTGGAAAAGGAATTATGAGTGGTGGCAGTGTCTGGAAAGCGAGTAATTTCGAGTGGTGGTTGCCGGCGGTAAAAGAGGGGGGAAGGTTATTCGCATCGCCGGCGTTGGGGGAAGGGGGGAAATCGGCGTTAGGGGAGGGGAGGGGATGGGGTTTTTACTAGATAGGGGAAGGGAGGGGGAGGGTTTCGTGGGTGGAGGAAGGGAAGGGGAGGTGTTTTGGCAGGTGGGGAGTGGTGCTCATGGGGTGCGTGTGGGCGGTTTTCCGGCTGCGAGGGGGTTGTTTTTGGGTGGGGTCTGGTGGAAGAGGTGGGGGAGGGATTGTGGGGGGTGGTTTAGGTGGGGGGCTGGTGGTTTAGGGGGTGGGTTTTATTTTTTTATTTTAGACTAATCATGTACTAACACGTGGCTTTTTAAAAACATAAACAAAAAAAAATAACCTTCTCAACAGGTAACCGGTCATAAGGACTGAAGATAAAGAAGACCTTCCAAAGTTCTGATTATTCCAGAATAATCCAAAGTTGGGATTATTGTACCAAAATCGATGAAAGTTGGGATTATTTTTTCTAACTTTTATTGTATTCATGTGCGCTTTCTGAATAACATACAATCAATAGATTAACCCTAAATCTGTTTAATCTATGTTTGTTTAATATTAATGCACAAGTAAATCTATTATTGGCGATCACTTGAATTATAATCATATTAACCTAAACAAGATTATTAATTATCTTATTAAACATGATTACAAGAACAAATTCCCTTTAAACCTGCATAAAAAGCGTGGTCAAGCAATAACAATATAACAAGCAACATAATAATCACAATCATCATCATGATAATATTTTCAAAGCATAATAATATTAGCAAGATCCTAGGCATAGTACTAACAAGATTAATAACAAACCATAGCATGTCACTAAACAATAAAGATCAAAGTTTTATCCCTAACATAATACTAACATGATATTAGGAAAGAAATAAGAAGCATCATTATAATATCAGACATATTAGTTAATCCTAACATGATACTAGGAAGCAATAAAACATCTTAAAATGATACTAGGAATTAACAAAATTATCTAAGCATGATTTCTATATAAAAATAATAATAATTAAAGTAATTAAATTACTTACTTTGATTCCTTGTATCTCTTTCTAATAACAAAATACACACGTTAGTAACTTCGGAAAATAATAAATCATACAATTAAATTAAATAATTGAAATTGAGATTTGGGACCAAACCCTAAGAAAGTATCAACCTTTCACGTCTAGGGCGAAGGCAACTTCAAATAAGGCTAGGTGTGTCTAGAACTTGTGAATGTGGAATTTTGTGAGGGAACGTTTAGAAAAAAGAATATAGAGAGAGAAAGCTTCTAGCTTTTAGAGAGAAAGAGAGAGATGGGAAAATGATGATTGTGAATGAATAAAAACGAGGAGATACGACCCCTATTTATAGAAAAAATAGCTCGGAATCAAATCAAGTCATATTTGGAATAAAATAGCTCCTGTCGCAAACAATAGGAGTTAACGCCCTGCGATAGGTATTAGCACCAGGCGACAGACTCTGTCGTTTGGCGCTGGGACAGTTTTTTTGCGAATTTTATTTTTATCATATCTTTTGATCCAGGAGTTCAAATAAGTCTTATAATATGTCGTTAGAAATATTTTGAAGTCTACTTTCCAACCCAATTAAAATCAGATTAAAATCTTTTTTAGATAAAAATATATGGCCGAACTAATGGAAGAGTGTCAGTTTTGGATAGAGTTTCGTATTTCTTTAATATCTTTTTCGTTATAACTCGGAATTAATATCATAATATATCATTGGAAAGATAATTTCAGGATATATCCAACCATTTTAGATTTGGATAAAAATTATGAGGCACAAAAATAATATCAGACTATCTTTGAACATCTTTAAATTCGAATAGAATTAGGAGTTCAAAAAGGAAGGTTTTAAAAAAGGAAAGTTTTTATTCAATTTCAAATTCTATGATCTTATCTTTTCAAAAAGGATAACTAAGATCTTTTACAAACTTATGGAAGCTTCTAATTAATCCTAATTAGTTTAGGAATGAGATTAAACGAACCTTTGGACCCTCCACATGATCATTGGGTCGTAGGTAAAATCCGTTTTGGGCCTAATTTAGGGCCATAACTTCCTCATTATTCATCAGAATTGGGGTTATAATATATCATTGGAAATGTCTTTTCAAGCCCCATCCAAATACACCGTTGGACCCTTATCATGGACTAAACTAAACTGGACGGGAGGTTTTCCATAAATAGAGTAAGAAAAGAAATTTTCGAAAACAAAAAGAAGTATTTTTATTAAAAACAACAACATCACTAGACTTTTAACATTTCACTTCATTCGATAATCAAATGACGTGAAGGATATTCATCACTTGGTTTGGTTTTGGGGAGACACATTTGGGTGTCTACAGGTACCCTCCACAATAAATAACGGAAATTTTTTGCTTTTCTGCATTTTGAGTCAGGTGCATTGCAATACAACGCACACACGAGTCAAGTCATGCACATTGAGTCATGTCGTGTCATATCACATCGAGTTGAGTCTAACACGCGTATCAATCACCTTAAGTCAACCTCAAGTCAATGCAATCATAATGTCAAGCACAACACTCCTTAGGTCAACTCTAAGGAAAACATAAGCAAAGTCTTGTAGTCCAAAACATATATGCTGGTGCACTAAGTCCCAGACGAACAAGTGATCTTTACAAAGATCTGAGGCAAAAGACACAAGTTTTCAAAGACATTCAAAGCTATCACTTCCAAGGCGGGGAGATGAGAAAATTTGAACAAGATGGCTCAAGGAGTAATAGTCTTTGACGACATTCCCCAGGATATGAAAGTCGTCACCCTTTTTGAGAATATAGCTCAAGGCAAAGCAATCTTGGACAGTGCTCCCCAAGATGTGGAGGTTGTCAAATAAAACTACTTTGATTCAACAAAAATTGATTATATCCTAAAGCACGGACGGCTCGCACAACAAGTTGCTCAAGATGAAGAGACCCATTATTTTCGGACAAGTTTTCCCAAGACAGAGAAAAATTGTCGATTGATGCACACTTCCCGAGGCGTAGAAGTTGGCGATTGCATCCCAAGGCATAGGTACTTAGCGGAACTTCACTCAAAAACTACTCAAGGCGTAGGAGATCATGACATGATTCTCAAGGTGTGGAAACTGTTATACTATTAGACTTCCCAAGGCGAGAAAAATAATCATTCGGAAGACTTCTCAAGACTAAGGAGTCTACGACATATTACCCGAGGCGAGGAAATTTGTCATTTGTGAGTTGCTCGACGAGCAGAAGCTCGTGATAAAAATCCCCAAGGCTTGGAAGACCGTTATTTAGTGAATCGCTCAAGACGTGGTGGTTTGCTGTAGAATTCCC
Source organism: Chenopodium quinoa (assembly GCF_001683475.1). Taxonomy (NCBI): domain Eukaryota; kingdom Viridiplantae; phylum Streptophyta; class Magnoliopsida; order Caryophyllales; family Amaranthaceae; genus Chenopodium; species Chenopodium quinoa. The sequence goes on along the minus strand of NW_018742817.1, from coordinate 2,519,421 downwards.
AAGGCATGGAAGATTGTCGTTCATTGGATCAATCGAGGCGTGGTGGTTCACGATAGAATTCCCAAGACGAGGAAGGACGTCGCAACAGCGTTGAGGATGACTACAAGTGGAGTTATCTTCGATCATATTCCCTAGGATGTGGCAGATGGTCATAAAACAACAGAAATTGAAGGCAGCTACAAGAGGAGTAGTCTTCAGGTGATATCCCCTAACTTGAGGAAGATCGTCAAACAAAATTGGTTACTCTAGAGGCGTGTGCTCGACGGTGCAAGATACACGTTTCTTAACTCTTTTATCTGTTTAACTAACGCTAGTTTGTAGGTATCGGTGTTACAAGAATGATTTAGGATCGCAAAACATTCTGAATCATTCTCCGTCCCTATCGCTACTTTGACTTTTGTTTTTAAAACTTGCGTTTCTCCAAACTCAGTTAAAGTGGGAGCTTCTTTAGACACCCAAATGTGTCTCCCCAAAACCAAACCCAGTCATGGATACCTTTCATGTCATTTGATTATCGAACGAGGTGAAAGTGTTAAAAGTCTAGTGATGTGGTTGTTTTTATTGAAATATCTCTCTTTCTGTTTTTGAAAATATTTCTTTTTATTCTCTATTTTTGAAATTAGCCATTATAATTTAGTTTGGTCCATTATAGGGGTCCAATAATGGTGTAGTTGTATGGGTCTTATAAATACCTTACCAACAATATATTATAAGCCCAATTCTGATGAATAATGAGGAAGTTATGGCCAAAATACTAAACTGAACCCAAACTGGATTTTACCTACGACCCAATGATCATGTTTAGGGTCCAAAGATTTAATCTCATTCCTAAACTAATTAGGATTAATTAGAAGCTTCTATAAGTTTCTAAAAGATCTTAATTATCATTTTTTTGAAAAGATAATATCAAAGAATTCGAAATTGAATAAAACTTCTCTTTTTGAGAATCCTTATTTTGTGCGAAATGGAATATGTTCATATATTTTTTTCGTTCCTCAGAATCTTTATCCAAATCTTATATGGTTGGATGGTTCTTGAAATTATCTTTCCAATGATATATTATAATATTAATTCCGAGCTATAACGAAAAAGATATGAAAGAAATACGAAACTCTATCCAAATCTTACACTCTTCCATTATTTCAGCCATATATTTTTATATACAAAATATTTTAATCGGATTTTAATTGGGTTGAATATAAGACTTCAAGAGCTTTCCAACTACATATTATATGACTTATTTAGACTTCTGGATCAAAAGATGTGATAAAAACAAAATCTGCAAAAAATTGTCCCAGTGCCAAACAACAGGCATGTTGCCTGGCACTAATACTTGCTGTCTGGCGCTAACTCTTATCCTTTGCGACATGAGGTCTTTTATTGCGAATGGGACTCAAACTATTTTCTAGCATTTTTAGACTATTTTTCAATAAATAGGGGTTGTATCTCCCTGTTTTTAATCATCAACAATAATCTAATTCTATTCTTTCTCTCTCTAAAAACTAGAAGCTTATTCTTCCTCTATTCTTTTTCTAAGCCTAGCCCTTTTCAAAGTACAAAAATTCCACATTCATTATTTCTAGACACATATAGCCAAGTTCGAAGTTGTCTTCGCCCTAGACGTGAAGGGTTGATAATTTCCGAGGGTTTGGTCCTAAAACTTATTTCAATTCTTTGATTAGATTTATTATTTATTATTTTCCTTGAAGTTACAAACGTGTGTATTTTATTATTAGAAAGAGGTACGAGGCATCTAAGTAAGTAATTTAATTGCTTTATTAATATTTTGATATAGAAATCATGCTTAGATTATTTTGTTGATTCTTAATATCATGTTAGGATGTTTTACTGCTTCCTAGTATCATGTTTAGGTTTAACTAATATTTCTAATATAATGTATGTTTCTATGATGCTTTTTATTTCTTTCAGAATATCATGTTAGTATCATGTTAGGGCTAAAGATTTGATTATATTGTTTAGTGGCATGCTAGGGTTTGTTATAATTCTTGTTAAAATCATGCCTAGCATCTTGCTAATATTATTATGCTTTATTAAGATTATTATGATGATAATTGTGATTATTATATTGCTTGATCACGCCTTTTATGCAAGGGAATTCATACTTGTAATCACGCATAATAGGATAATTAATAATCTTGTTTAGGCTAATATGATTATAATTCAAGTGATCGCCAATAATAGATTTGTTTGTGCATTAATATTCAACCAACACAGGTTAAACAGGTTTAGGGTTAATATATTGATTGTATATGTTAGTCAAAAAAACGCACATGAATATGAGAAGCATCAAGTAGAGGCCTATTTTTAGGGCAAGTTCAATCTCTTTTAGGTTGGTTTGTACCTTTATCCTCGAAAATCCATTCATGGTTCAAGACCTATTGGAGCTAGCGATCTCATGGATCGTTAAGGGGTCGGGTTTAACCTTCGCCCTGTGAACGGTTTACGAGTTCCTAAAACTTGTTGGCGACTCTTTTACTCTATCTTCCTTCCCTTTGGACGCCACCATGCTTAAAGCCTATGTTCCAACCCAATTGGAATCAGATTAAAATATAGATAAAAATATATGGCCAAAATAGTGAAAGGGTGTCAATTTTGGACAGAGTTTCATATTTCTTACATATCTTTTTTGTTATAGCTCGGAATTAATATTATAATTTCATATCATTGGAAAGATAATTTCATATCCAGCCATATAAAATTTTGATAAAGATTATGAGGCACGAAAATAATATCTGAATGTCTTTAAACATCTTTAAATTCGAATAGAATTAGGACTTAAAAAAAGGAAAGTTTTAAAAAAAAAAAATTTATTCAATTTCAAATTCTTTAATTTTCTCTTTTCAAAAAGGATAATTAAGATCTTTTAGAAACTCATAGAAGATTCTAATTAATCCTAATTAGTTTAGGAATGGGATTAAATCTTTGGACCCTCCACATGATCATTGGGTCGTAGATAAAATCTGGTTTGGGCCCAATTTAGTATTTTGGCCATAACTTCCTCATTATTCATCGGAATTGGGCTTATAATATATCGTTGGAAAGGTCTTTTCAAACCGCATCCAACGACACCATTATTTAACCCTTATCATGGAACAACTATACTGGATTGGAAGTTTTCCATAAATAGAGTAAGAAAAAGAAATATTTTCGAAAACAAAAAGGAAGTATTTTTTATTAAATATGATCGCATCACAAGACTTTTCACACTTTCACTTCGTTCGATAATCAATGACATGAAAGATATTAATCACTGGGTTTGGTTTTGGGAGACACATTTTGGTGTCTAAAGAAAACTTTGACTGAGTTTGGAGAAACGCAAGTTTTGAAAACAAAAGACATAGTAACAATAGGGACGGAGAATGATTCAAAACGTTTTGCTATCCTAAATCATTCTTGTAACGCTGATACCTGCAAACTAGCGTTAGTTAAACAGATAAAAGAGTTAGAAACGCGTATCGTGCACCATCGAGCACACGTCTCTGGGGTTACCAATTTTTGTTTAACGATCTTCCTCAATCTTGGGGATATCGCCTGAAGACTGCTCCGCTTGTAGTTGCCTTCAATTTCTGCTGTGATAGTCTTCAACATCTTAGGGAACACAATCAAAGATAACTCCGCTTGTAGCAATCTTCTATTGTTTATGACAACTCTCCACATCCTAGGGTGCGACGTCGAAGGTGACTGTTTGTAGCCATCTTCAGTTCCGCTGCTATTGATGTTCACTCGCCTCTAAACAAAAGAGCTTCTTTTCTTAGGAATGTTCACTCTTCTCTGAATAATGGAGCTTTAAAAAAAATTTCCACGCATCTCTGAACAAAAGAGCTTCGATAGGATGCCCACGCCTCTCTAAGCAAAAGAGTTTGAAAGGAATGTCCACGCGTCTCTGAACAAAAAAACTTAATAATATGTTCAAATGTCTCTGATCAATAGAGCTTCATGATATGTCTACGTGTCTCTGAACAAAAGAGCTTTGATAGGATGCCCACACGTCTCTGAGGAAAAGAGCATGATAGGAATGTCCACGCGTCTCTGAACAAAAGAGCTTAATAATATGTCCATGCGTCTCTGAACAAAAGAGCTTGATATCATGTTTCCCAAAATACCCCTAGCTTCTGAGTGCCCCGAGCAATCCGAGTGCTAAGGGCACAATGCGTGGCATTGTGCCTAGCATGCGCACCAAGCCGAGCCTAGGTTGGCTGGTGCGTGCTAGCGCACCAATGCTAGCAGCCAAGGGAAGCCACGGTCGCAAGCGAGCAGCAGCCCGCACTTGGAGTGCATGGCTTGCTGGCCGCAAGCAGAAGTAGCCTGCACAAGGAGTGCAAGGCTTACTAGCTGCGAGCAACAACAGCCCGCATCTCCTTGGTGCGGGTAGCTGGGCCGTGTGCTAAGGGGAAGCATGTGTGAAAGGGGTTTAAGTGTGAGGGACATGTGTCACAAGGAGAGGAAGAGAGTGGGGAGCAAGTTTCGTCCCCCCCCCCTCTCCAAGTGGTCCTCACTTCCCTTCTCATGTATTGATGACACTTGTTGATTTATTACTAGTTTGCTTATTTATTTTATTTTATCTTTAAAAATAAAATGTGGAATTCACATAGTCCCACATTGATGGGAGAGAATTTCATACTCTCATCATTCCCTATAAATACCCAAGTTGGGATTTTGGGAATGATGCTTGAGTAGGAGTTTAATAGGGCATTGCCATTGCAAAAACCCTTGAACTCATATAATACTCCGGCTTTGGTCGGGCCTCGCTAACTCTGGGGCAACGGACCTTAAAGTTGGTAGTTGTTTTGCGGATGGATCTCCGTTGGAGGCCTTCGTGTTTTCGGGGCTTACTTTCAAGTAAGAGCCCAATCAGTCAGGCGAAGCATGCGACAAAGGTATATTTCCTATTTCGCCCTTTTGTGTTTATTTTATGCATTAGTGATATTAATTATTGCGAGCGTGATCCTTAGCTCGGGTTTTTTCCGCGGTGAGTAGGACTCACCAAACCCCAACAGTGGTATCAGAGCCCCGCTCATTTTTTTTTATATCATAATATTTTTTAAGGTATTCTATGGCTTAATTTTTCTAGTTATAAGTTGGTAATTAGATTAGTGGCTCGTTTTATCCATTTTAACCTCGTATTAGAGCTGACTTCTGCTCCCGAACCCAGATTTCGACTCAAAATAATGAATTTTGGGTGGAAAAGGCGTTCTGGACATGGTTTATCCCTTTCAGGACTTGGATTTTAGCCAAAAAATGACCAGAAATGAATTTTTCGAGGGGGTCTTTTGTTTTTACGAAAACTTTTATGTCTTTCTAACCTTGAAAATAAATTCATATTTATGGTGGTTATGTAATTGGTTCAATACATATTTTCTATGCAATTTTAAACCTCTTTAGGCATGATTACTTGGTGGTTATTTGTGTCTGAAAGCTTGGTTTTATTTTTCACATAATTGCAAAATAATTGCATTAAGTGTGAAATTTTTGTTTTTGAGGCTTCTAAAGTGCTAAAGATTCAATCTTTAGTTGTGTTAAGTGATTGAAATTTGTTTATCTTCATATTGGAAGATATAATTTTTCAAGGATTCACAAGTGTTAGCAGTTAGATTTTTCATTTGAACATTAAAGTTCATATTTTTCCAACTCCCTCTTACTTTGTCAAAATCTAAAGATTAATTTAAATTGATGAAATTAATAGTGATAACTTTCCTTATTTATGTTGTTGCACCAAGTTAAACCAATTTAATTTAAGAATGGTTCTTGGAAATTATTTTGGTTGAATGTACTTTGATAAATTTTATTTAAGTTAGAGCAAGTTTAGCCCCAAGTCTTAAGACTTGGATGTGACATCATTTTTTATAGTTCCCATTGAAAATGATGTCATCAAATTCTTGTTAAGACTCAATAAGATTTACACAAAGTTATCACTTTAGCCCTAAGCCTTAAATATTTGACATATTATATGTAGAAAAAGTGTAAGGAGAAAAAAAAGGGATAATAAAGATAAAGTGAGGTGTGAGTAGTGGGTCCCAATCTCAAGTCTTAAGTTGAGTCTTGAAATTTCAAGACTCAATTTGAGACTTGCTTGAGATTTTTGAAGAAAAATGGGAAAAGTCTTAAGCATAAGTCTTAAGACTTAAAATGATGATGTTACCCCAAATCTTAAGACTTGGGGCTAAACTTGCTCTTAGACTTGTTTAAATTTTTCAATTTTTTCTCATTGAATTAGTTTAAAATTAATTTATAATTAATATTTTGTCACGCAAATTGGGGATTGAAATCCCGAGGCTATGGCACGCAAAACGAGGCAAAACCTCACTTGGCTAGCCTATGCAGCCCCGATGTGGCTGCCAAGGAGACTGTCCCTATTTGCGCGCAAGCCATGTGCGTGGCTGCTACTTGCCGCCAGCAGCATGGCGCACCAGCAAGGAACAAGCCACAGTAGCAGCATGGTGTTGCGCGCGCTATGCGTGTTGCCATGCTTGGCTGGCCGCGGCTGGTGCAAGCACGGGCAATTTTGGTGTGTGGTTTGGTGCTTGGTGCGATGAGGCAAGTAGCCTTAGTGCGTGTGCCTCGCACCAGGCAACACGTGGCAAATGCTACTAGGTGTATGCCTAGCTAGTGCTACGGAGGGTGGTCGAGGCACATGCACTAAGTCGCATTGTCCGAGTTACTAGGTTACTTATGTTTTCATATGGCATGCGCCTAATGCGTGAGCCACTTGAGTGCGGTTGGATTTTTGTTTGCTTGTTTGTCGTTTTATTTACTTTAATTAATCTTGTTTATTTTAATTGAATTTTTTGGAGGCTAGACCTCGGTTTTGAGCGGCATTGGAAAACTTTTATTTTGGCAAATTTTAGGTTCTACCGGCTTAATTAATTGGATTAATTAAGATGGATGAGAATTTAGTGGGAGCTTCAATTATTAATTACGTCAATTACATAATCGGTTAAACAACCTTTACTAGTTTTAATTAGGCGTGTTAATTGGATTAACCACCTAGATTAGTTATTAGTACGCGCGTGAAATTTATGCATTGTTACTTGTTTATCGTTGTAAAATGCATGGGCCATTCAAAAATAGTGAATGGATAAATGGAATGTATATTCTCTCACAGGTTTTATGAAATGGCAACTAGTGGGACCTGATTAGGATAAAAAATACGGACTACGTGTTGTGATGTATTTTTGTAAATCCAAATACAGTCTACGTACCGTTGAATATTTATGTACCTTAATATTTAGATTAATCCTAATCGTAGATACAAGTAGTTGCATAATTTGGTTAAGTCTTGAAGACGGAGGTTCTTGGAAGACAAAGCCATGAAGATGCAAGAAAAGACCTTTTGAAGAATTGAAGAATTCAGGGGGTCATGCTAGTTGCCAATATTCATCTTATACTTATGCTTGTGCTTATATATGAATAAAATGTTAGATGAATGTTTAGTTCAAAATGTTGTGATGATTAACTAAGTTCCGTTAAATCAACCAACATAGAAACCCTAGGTCTCTAATAATGTTGAGTAAAACTTGCCTTTCCAAAACAATGCTTACCAATCGAAAGAGGGTGAACCGGGTGTGTGTAAGGAGGGTGATCCCATCATAAGGGGTACTCTCCTTAAATTCTCTTGGCCACTTAAAATCCTAGGACTTTACACTTGTTAGGGTGTAGTAGGGTTTGAATGCCTGACTATTTGAGGGACCTTAAATTAGAATTGATTCTATCATCACGCTTTTTTGTAAGAAACAAGTAGGAGTCGCCAATGAGTTTTAGGAAAAAACTTATAAACCTCGTTCATGCCTTTCTTCCATGTGGAGTTCATGGAATAATTTGCACAAATCATAAGTTTACCCATGCCCAAATTAGTCTATAAACCAGAAATGAGTTTGGGAGCGAGGGTACTAAGATAACGTTCCTTTTAGAGGGGATCGTCATCCTAGCCCTAGTACGGCCTCTACTAGCTCTTCCTTTTTTACAATTTCATCACCAAACAATATATGCAACGTGATACCTAAAACTATGTTAGTTGATTTTATTTACAAACATTAATTCACGTAGGAATTACATTGTAAAAGTCGTTATTCTTATTTAATAATATTCGTGAAAGAACAATAAAATAAACAAGATTCGCCTTGGCTTATGTGATCAACCAACAATTATTTAATTCAATTCTAATATTTATTTAACGCAAGATACTATGTGGAATAGATTAATTAATTATTTTAAAAGTGATCAAACAACACTAATTAATTAATTAAAGTCCTTTTAAATAAGAAAATAAAGGTGATTTAACTAAGTGCTCGGGAATTTACCACTTCTCTGAGCTAGATCTCCATTTAGAACACTTATGGACACTTCTTGTTGGGGAATCTCCACCGTAGTAACAAAGTATCTAAAGGGTGAGTGTTTAGGACAAGAGGGCTAGGTTGCACAAGTTCACAAGTTATTTTGCCAGAGTTTTAGGTTACTTTCCGTCTAATGAAGCCTCGGTTTAAGTCGTATTTATAGGTAATGATTAGGTTTAGGGTTTCGAGCATTCTGCCGCAGCAGTGTCTCGCGTAACAGATGAAGTTGCGCGCGGCAACCCAACGCAAGTTATAGAGTTGCGCTTCTATGTGCAGCGCAACTTTTTGTCTTGCGCGCGGCTTTATGGTAAGATTCGATTTTATATTTTCCGTATAATTCTGAATCTTCCGCAGCGCAACTCTGAAAGTTGCGCTAGCTGTCGCGCGCAACTGAATTAGTTGCGTGCGGCAGCCCAGCTCGACTTTGTGAGATGCGCGCAGGTTTTTTTTCGGCAGCACTAAGTTTTAACCTAGGCGCTCTTAAATCCATCATTATTAGGGTTTAAGCACAGTCTTAAGCCTAATTATGACCGGTTTTAGTTAATTGGACCTTTGTTTTGGCTTTTCCTTTAATTTTTGGCTAGTCTTTTTTGTTTTGTGGCTTAACTAGTTATCCATAAGCATTCTTCACTTCGATCTAACATGAAGATGGTTTTATTTATCGTCATTGCACTTCCTGTCGGGACAGGATGCTAAAAGTAGATGTCTACAGTTAGCCCCCTCACTTTGATCGTGTCTAGAATAGATTATGATCAAAGTAGCCAAGGAAATAAATCCGAGACTCATCTTGCATAGTTCTCTAAGGATAGAGAATCTTTCAGTAATGTTTAATGATGTCGAAACAATCCTTGGTTCGCTAAGTGTTTGAAAAAAGTAGCTATTAAGGCTAGAAAAAGTCCTTCCTAGTCTTAACGCGCTAAAGAATCTAGATTGATCCTTCGCAATTGTAGAACGCTCTTACAAGTAAAAGTATTATGGGTGATGTCAGGTTATGAGAAGAAATCGGTTTTAAAAAGGATAAAAGGGGAGGATTTCCTCTTAATCGTGTCATCGTTGGTCTAAAGTCCCTCGATATGTCATTGAAACTTTAGCTTGACTTTAACAAAGTAAAAGATGAAAAAGGGGTTTTCGGTATTCAAGCCGAAATGGTTCGGTGTTCGAGCCGGAGGTCCACAAGATAGAAATACATATCTTAGGACTGGAGGCATATATCCAAATTCAGTGAGAGGGAAGAAAGTCAGCAACTCTCTAATCAGTTTTTTCCACAAGATGAGTACACGTGTCTCAGGACTGGGGGCACGACACTACATGGGTGCGACATCATCTCGTCGCTTCTTTATACAGGGGGTGCATTCGACACCCTAACTGTCCGGTAAGTTAGTAAGCGCACTAACTACCGTATCCATTCAAGAAGTGCCTATTCCTGAAGGTTCGGCACGCCTGTCGACTCGTTGAGCTAACGCCTACAGTAATTCTCTACCTTTTAGTCCTGAGAGGTAGATCTCCCAAAGCTTGGGTTGTATGGAATTTTATGCATCACTACGCCGTACAATTTTGCGCCGTACGATACGCCATTTGCATTTTTACGCTGCATGAAAACGACTTCCTTTTTTATTCAGACGTGAAAAAAGAAGAAAACCCGGACATTTGTAACGTCAGTACAGTAAAATGAAAAACCTGTCTATAGGTGCTCTTATGTAAAGCACCATCACAGAACGTCTTAAGGCACTCTTACGAAAAACGTTCTAAACTTATGCTTGGGGAAGGCACAAAGCACGGTGTGCATGCAATATGATGCAAAAAAACTAACAAAAAAGAAAATAAACTACAATATGAAAAGCAATTAAAAAGACTTTGATATTTTGGGCGCCATTATATCTAATAACGAGCAAAAACCTTTCAAAAAATTATCAAACGGATCAAAATCAAAAATTCGATCTTTTACTGACCAGTATCCGCGCGCAACTCCGAAGGTCGCGCTGACAAGTTGCGCGCATCTTCCTGAGTTGCGCTAGTACGTCACACGCAACATCTTAAGTTGCGCGCGACATTTATGTCAGTTAAGTGAAAAATCGCAGACACGATTTTCTCTTCACTCTTTTCTCCTTCCTTCGCCATTTTCGACTCTTTCTCTCTCTAAAAATCTCGGTTTTTCACGATTTTTGAAGCTAAAAGAAGCTAATTTTGTTCTCAATTCATATTTGTTGTAATCCAATGTACATTTTTTTGCTAAAATTAGCTCTTTTTCGGCTGAATTTGAACGGTTTTCGAATTTGGGGGTTTTTGACTCGGCTTATTTTTCTTGAAATTGTTTGCTCTATGTTGTTATGCTATGTGTTAAGGAGTGTTTTTCAACAAATTTCATGAAAAATGGTTAAGTATTGAACCTTGTATGAGCATTTCTTTGTTCAAGTCCGTTCTTGCTTCTTTTTTCAAATTTTTGCTTGATTTTGTTGCTTTTCTTGCTCATTTTGGTTATAATTGTTTATTATATAGTATATTCAGTGATGGAATTAATATAACTTTCATAATTCATTTTTTATGAATTTTGAATTGTTGAAAAATGGCGCGAAACATACTCTTAGTTTATTTTGCCATATTCGAACTTCAAAATTGTTTGGTAGACGATAATTATGTTTATATTATTGTTATTCGTCTAGAATTAGTTTATTCTTTGAGATTTTGGAATATAATCCCTTGAATGCTTAGTTAAAACTGGTATAGGATGGCTTTTGTGGGTGTTAAAAGCCCCCATTTACTGAGTTAATGGATGTATCGTAGCCCCAATTATGGGTGGCGTTTGATTTTCGCGTTTTTCCCTATCTGTAGTCGTTATGCTGCCGAAATGGGTCTAGAATACGTATATTAGTCTAGTATAGGAAATAAAATAAACTAATTAAAGAAATTTTATCCGTCATAGCAGCATGGACTCGCCTCCGTTTGTCGATGCCGAGGAGGTTCTCGTTAGTCAGGACGAGGCGGTTCGCCCTCAGAAGAGGGTGACCAGTCCTCGAGAGGAGGTTCGAGAGCGACGCGTCGCGGCCGATCGACATCGCCAGGAGGAGGTGGTTTGGGAGGTTCCTCCCAACTGGGACCCTAGGGTCCTTAAGTGGGACCCAAATCAACACGTTTCGATCCGAGGGTGACGCGACATCGTGAGTTTCCCGTACTTTTGCTTCTTTCTCTTTTCTTTCTTCTCCTTTTTAAACCATAACCGTTTTTTATTATTTAGAGTGAGCCTGACATGCGTTTGTACAGCTTTGGTGACCTGCGAGCCAGTTTTGAGAGTTTGCCCTAGGTGGAAAAGGAGATGGTAGCACTTTCAGGGATTGACTTCCAGCTAGCGGCTCTTCGGGATTTATCAAGCCAGTCTGCGTCGTCAGCTTTCCTCCGTGGATTGCTGGAGTTTTGGTGGGATTCCACCAACACTTTCCACTTTCCGTGGGGAGAGATGACGGTTACTCCTTTCGATTTCTCTATTATTATGGGTTTTCCTTTCGGAGGCGAGCCTGTAGTTATAGAGCTTGTTAAGGGGTCAGACGAGAGATTGCGCGACCTTGTGGGGGACCGTCTTGCGTCGGCCCTTCACGTGTACGCGTAATCTTGTCTGTACTCGGTTCTGGCCGACGAGTTGTCGGCTGACGAGCTTGATCGGTAGTGTACACCTGAGAAGCTGGCTCGATTATACATTGCCCACGTTCTTTCCGTCACCATCTTGAGTGATCGAGGAGAGAGTTTCGCCATTGGGTTACTTATTTTCCTCAGCGATTTGAGGGAAGTAGGTGACCTGAGTTGGGTGGAGGTGTCGTATGCCCGTATGATTACGGCTATGGGCAAGGCGACTCGGGTCATGGATTCCGCGACAGTTACTGAGGTGCCTCTGATCTCGCTTACATGGCATGGTTGTATCCTTGAGGTACGTGTTTTAAGCTTTTTTCGATTATTACTTTCCTTTTTTCCTTTAAGATTATCTTTTTTCGATTTCAGGCTTGGGAATACTCGTACCTGCCTTTCTTAGCCCCAGGGTGCTTGGGGTACTCATTTTTCTATCTGCCATCAATTGGTCGAGATTAAGAGGAGACGAGATACTTTTGCCGGCAACTTTCGCCAGGGGATTCTATCGGCGACTCATACGTCGGTGAGTATTCCAACTACATGTTCTCTTTTTCGCTTTTTAATTTTATTCATTTTCTGACAATTTTTCATGTGGTTGTGTTTTATAGATCGATCTTTATCCTTGGAGTTTGATCGTCTGAGTCCCTGAGGCTTATCGGTCTGGCATGGTTCGTTTCCATTTTCCAGGCCCTCTATACGAGACTCTCGGTGTTCCAGAGAACCGACGCTTGGTTCTTAGGCGAGCGTGTTCTCTGGCAGCTTTCGACCGAGGAGCCTTTGGTTCCTGCGGATCCCCCGATCCGCATGTTGCGTCCGGACCTGCTGTCTACCGAGGATTGAGCTCAGGCGATCCATGGTTATCCAGCGGAGCAGCTGGTGCTGCCGAATGCTTCTTATCCGGCTTTTATAGCATCCATGCTGACTCCTTTTTCGGCTTTTGTTCTGGTTAGTACTCTAACTCTTTTATTGTTTTTTGTCATATGTATTTTAGCGGGTCGAGCTAGGTGGTTGGGTGCCTCCTACAGCGGAGATCACGTATACCGATGTTGTCGGATCGGTAATTCGTGAGACCCTTCTAGCGGCCGAGGATGATGAGGGGATACTGTTCGTACCTGAGACGGTTGAGTCGGTATGTCTTTTATGTATATGTACTTAAATAATTTTTTTTTTTCATATACATTTGTTTACTAACTGTCCTTGTATTCTCGGAACAGGTTCCGCTAGAGAGCGTAAACGGCATGGTGAGGACTTTACGTGCTTTCCGAGTTGCTTATCGGAGAGCCCTCGTGACTTTGTCATGCCGTGATCATCGAATGATCGCGGTAAGTTTTATTTCTTTTTTCTTTGCAATGAAGTTATTACATTTCATGTATTAATCTTCGTCTTGGATTTTGCAGGATGTGCAACAACCATCTAGTAGTCGCCGAGCATCCTGATTCCTCTTGTACACATTTATTATATTTTATTAGGAAACTTATGTATATATATTTTTTGAATTATATTTTTATTTTTGTATATATGACACATTTGTATATATGTCATTATTATTATTATTTTTTGTTTCCATGTGTACATTAATGCGAAATAATTTTCGAGGGAGGGAAAGGGTTCCCGACTTACCCCCCTCAAAAAAATAAACATACTCGAAAAAGAAGAAGGAAAAAAAAGAAAATAAGAAAATAAGAAAAAAAAAAGAAAATAAAGAAGTACGAAAATAAAAGGAATAAGAAAGTAGGAAAAAACTAAGGAAAAAAAAGAAAATAAAAAGAAAATAAGAAAGTAGGCAAGAAAAGGGATACAAAGTGTTAGAAGGCAAGCGTATGATTTGTCTTAAGATCTCATGAAGATTCCGTCATTATATGAGCCAAAATTTGGAAATTAACCCAACTTATATGCCGCATCGGGGAAGTTGCGCGCAACTTCGTGAGTTGCGTGCGGCTGTCGCGCGCATGTAATTCTATTGCGCGGGGGTGTCGCGCGCAACTTAGGAGTTGCCCGCGCGACCTGTTAGTGAACTTCCCTTTAAGTCGAATTTGCCAAAAAGTTTCCCCTCTTGGGTCTATTTAAACGTGGTTTTATGTAGGCTTTTGATCATCTCGCATTCATTCACTTAGTAACATAAGAAACTAAAAAGAATTAATTCCTCTAAAATCTTATTCTCTCTCTTTTTATTTGAACAATGGTGAAGACCTTTGAACAACATTTAAAGTAATGGGTCACTTCCCTTTCAACCGAGGACAAACTTGCTTTCAAAATTTACCACTTAGACCCTTTATTGAATTATATGCAACTAGTGGTTAATTTTGATTTTCTTCATGTCGCAGTCAACCATTGGGACTCTAACCACCATCTTTTCTTGTTTAGAGGGGACGAAATTGTCCTCCTTCTTGGTGAGTTTGAGGCTTTGCTAGTTTTCCCTACAAACACTCTCCTTGTGACTTATTCTCCTACCTTGTCGGATCGCAAACCTATATTCCAAAGATTTTTTGGTTTGTTCGACAATGATATGACCAACATAGTAACTGAAGAAGGCGTGAACTTAATTCAATTTATTAAACACTCCGTCGCCCCTTGTGACAACATGACTAAACAACGCTTTAAAATTTGTGCTTTATGTTATTGTCTTATTGTTAATTGTTTACTTAGGACAGGCAAAGAATACAAAGATTATTCGATGGTGACCATAGTAGAGCCAATAGTGGGATGTCATTCACCCGCTCCTTTGGTTTTGGCGGAAATCGTTATGTGCTTGAATCGCCTTAGAGGAGATCCTAATGAAAACGGTTTCACGGGAAGTCAACTCCTGTTACACTTACCTTTACTTTTTTCTCGGCGTTTATCAGCGCAAGTCAAGAAGTTGCGCTGGCATGACCAGCACAATCTTCTTTGTTACTCGCGGAGGGTGCGCGCAACTAGTTTAGTTGCGCGCGCCACCTATTTGTGTAATAAATTGCAAAATACTTTTTTTTTCTTTTTTCTTTTTTTCAGATTTGGCTCATAGAGTGTTTTCGAATTGTTGGTCACCCTCAAAACCTTGAGGCTAATGGAGTAAAGACATTCCGTGAACGTCGAATCCTTTATAAGCATAAGAACGAAGAGGAATGGACGTCGTTTTTCTGTCATGGGGTTCCTATCATACGGTTTGTGATTCCTTGGTGGAACATAAATAGTATGATTGGGAATAGTCTCAATTGCCCTTACATTAGGCTTTTAGGCCTATCTAGTAATACTTATATTTTTCCTTGTAGGGTGATGAGACAATATGGGATGAGGCAATTTATTCCTCCGCAAGATTGTGATGCCCCTAAATATGTGACTTTTAAGCCCGAAAGGATTGCTCGTTGGATGGAATATTGGTCAAGTCTTCCTAGGTGGATAATACAAAATTCTCCCGTGAGTATTACATTATCTTCCTTTTACAAGGCTTGGATGAATGCGGCGGATAAGGGTGAATTACACAAGGCTCGATCTCAACTTCAAGATGCCACCACTCGCAATCCACCTATGCCTTTGATGCATTCAACCACTACTACTCCTCCTAGTGGCCAAAACAAAGGAGTGAGAAGAAAATTAGACTTCTCATCCCCTAAGGCTCATTCGAAGGAAACAAAAAGAAAAGCTCCCTCCAAACTCGCGCAACAAGGTGTGAAAATCAAAGAACCTTCACCAATTACTCACAAGAAAGCTCCAATAGTCAAACGGAAAGGAAAACAGGTTGCAAAGGCCCCAATCCCAAAATAGAAAAACAATGTTTTGGTGAAAAAGAAGAGTGTAGGGAAAGCTACAAGGTTTCTGAAAATGCTGCGATGGAAACTACTCCTCCATCATCTTTGACAATCGAGGACATAGTAAAACCGTAGAGTGTTACACAATTTTATCATTAGTTTTTTTTAATAAAGTGTAATCACTACTATGTTTTTTTTTTCGTTTACTATCTAGTTCAATAATGTCTCTCTTTTCAATTTTTCATGAAATAAAATGAGCTTTATATTTTTGTATTTTGATATGACAAATCATAAAGATTGTCTACGTATTCGTATTACGAGATCAGGTCTTTGCGTAGTTCTAATATTTTTATATATTTTTTTATGTGTTTTTTTTTCTTTAATCTCTTAGATAGAAATTAAATGAAAAAATTAATCAAACCTTGTTTAAAAGAATTAAATCAAAGTCTAATTTTATTTTCCGAGTATATGTTATATTTAAGAAACACCCTATTTTTATCGTAAGTAGAAATCGTAACTTCATTCAAACGCAAAAAAATCGGGTTCGCAGTTTATCAGGTGGCGCGCACAACATTTGGAGGTGTGCGAGCCTGTCACGCGCAACAAAATCAGTTGCACGTGACATTCGCGCGCAACTATTCTAGTTGCGCGCGACACCTGTGCTACGAATGTCTCAAAAAAAATTATTTTTTAAAAATTTGTATTATTACCCCTCCAAGTGTGAAGAATATTTCGTAATGTTCGAAAAAATTTGAACACTTTGAATGGTTTATTTTTTCTAAATTACCTCCCAAAGTGTTATGTATTTTACCGTGTTATTCAGTAAAATGCATAACACTTAGAATCTTTAAATTGAATGCCATTTAGAATTTGTTGTATGAGTGAACAAGTTTTATCCGGATTTCATATTTAATATTTCTTAAGGCGATCAATGTTTATTAATTGGCTAATTTCATCTCCTCCAATATCCATTAATCTGATGGCTCCTCCTGATAGGATTTCAATTACGCAGTAGGGACCTATCCAATTAGGTTTGAATTTTCCTCTTGGATCGGTTGGTGAACCCCTAACCTCCTTTAGTACAAAGTCACCTTCTTTTATATTTCTAGGTTTTACTCTTTTATTGAAATGACCCGCAATGCGCCTTTGGTAGACTTGTACATGATGCAAAGCTCTTAATCGTCGTTCATCGAGGAATAAAAGCTCTTCATACCTTGCTCTTACCCATTCAGCTTCCGGTAGCTTAAATTCAAGTACGATGCGTAGGGATGGTATTTCCAGTTCGACTGGTTGAACTGCGTCCATACCAAAAACTAAGGAGTATGGAGTTACTCCTATTGATGTCCGTTTAGACGTTCTTTAACCCCATAATGCTAAGTGTAGTTTATTCGGTCAGTCTTTGTAATTTTCCGCCATTTTCTTAGTGATGACTGTTATATTTTTTTTTGCCGTATCTACAGCTCCATTCATCCTGATCCTATTGGAGAGACTTTTTCAATTATGTCAATTCCCCAAGTCAAAAAAGGCCAAGGGGAAGTGAGATTGTATAGTTTGGATGGTGGAAGGTGATGTAAATTAGAGAACATTTGGCACTGTGGACATTTTTTAACATATTGTATGCAATCATGTTCTATAATGGACCAATAGTACCCTTGTTGTGAAACTATTTTTGAAAGCATTATACCATTCATTTGAGGTCCATAAACGCCTTTGTGAGTATTTTCCATAAGGTGTGTGGCTTCCGGTTGGCCTATACATAGTAAGCTTTGACCATTAGGTCCTTTTTTGCATAATTGACCATTTATTAGACCATATTGGGCCGTAAGTGTTCGTAAGGCTCGTTGGTCTTTCGATGAAGTATTTTCGGGATATATGCCATGAGTAATATATTGGAGGATATGATCATACCAAGGATTGTCTCCTTCAATGTCATTTATTTCCTCTATTGTGTTGCAATACGCTGGTTCTTCTCTTCAATCAACGCATAATGGAATCATATTTAAGTGATCTGGAATGTTGATCATTGAGTCTAATTTTGCTAGCGCAATGGCAAATTGATTGTCATCCCTTGGGAGATATTTAAAATCAATATGTTCAAAATGCTCGATGAGTTCCTCTAGGTGTGCTTGGTATAATATCATTGTGGAGTTCTTTATTTTCCATTTTTTTTTAATATATGATTTATAATCAAACTGGAGTCTCTATATACCTCTAATCTTTGCACACCTATGCTAGCTGCTGCTTCTAGTCCAATAATGCACGCTTCACATTCTGTGGCATTATTAGTAACCTCAAAGTCTAAT
Organism: Chenopodium quinoa; assembly: GCF_001683475.1. Lineage (NCBI taxonomy): Eukaryota > Viridiplantae > Streptophyta > Magnoliopsida > Caryophyllales > Amaranthaceae > Chenopodium > Chenopodium quinoa. Next base: position 2,501,427 of record NW_018742817.1, on the reverse strand, counting down.
TTAACAGAGATTGGAGTATGTGCTCCCTCTAGACTTATGAGTAACACTCTTACGCCACATCCTTTTTTATTGGACGCACCGTCGAAGTACATTACCCATTTATCATCTTGTGTCATGAGAATCTCTTCATCCGGAAGATGAGTAGTTTCTGCACGACTTGTTTGAATTGGATGTTGCGCCAGAAAGTCAGAAATTACTTTTCCTTTCATTGATTTTTCAGGAATATATTTTAGCTCAAATTCAGCCAACATCACCAACCACTTAGATATACTTCCTTGTATGGGTGGTTGTTCAAACAAATACTTTATCGGATTTTGTTGAGAAATCAGATGAGTAGTGTGTGGTAGCATATAATGTCGTAAATTTTTTGTTGCCCACACTAATTCTAGGCTTGTCTTTTCCAAGGTTCTATACTTTGTTTCGTATTAGATGAATTTCTTGCTTATATAATATATTGCACGTTCGACTTTTTCTACCTCTTGTGCTAACATAGCCCCTGTGGCTGTGTCTGTAACTATAATGTATAGCCTAAGAGGGAGTTTGGATACTGATGGTGCTAAAATTGGCGGACTTTTGATATAATATTTGATTTTCTCAAAGGCCTTTTGACATTGATCTCCCCATTCATGTTTCTCCTCTTTTTTCAAGTTTTTAAATATTGGTTCACAAGTCATAGTCAATTTGTTGATAAATCGACTAATGTATTGTAATTTGCCAAGGGAACCCCTAATTTCTTTTTATGTTTGAGGGGGAGGCATGTAAACAATTGCCTTTATTTTATAAGGATCGATCTCGATGCCACGTGTTCCAAGTAACTTACCAGAAGTTACTCCGAAGGCGCATTTTTGTGGATTCAATCGCATTTTATATTCTTTTATGCGAGTGAAAAATTTGCGTAAAACTTTTATATGTCCCGTTCTATCTTTGGACTTTACGATCATATCATCCACATACACTTCTATTTCTTTATGAATCATATTGTGCAAGAGATTCGTAGCCGTTTTTTGGTACGTAGCTCCTGCATTTTTAAACCAAATGGCATGACTATGTAGCAATATGTACCCCAAGGGGTAATAAAGCATGTCTTTTCTTCATCTTCTTTTGCCATTAAAATTTGGTTGTAACCTGCGTATCCATCCATAAAGGATAACATTGCATGTTCAACCGTGTTATCTACCAATATATCAATATGTGGTAGAGGAAAATCGTCCTTAGGGCTAGCTTTACTAAGATCCCTAAAGTCGACACACATGCGAACTCGTCCATCCTTTTTAGGGACTAGAACGATGTTCGCCATCCATTCTGGGTAATTACATACGCGAATAAAACCAGTGTCCAACTGTTTTTATACTTCTTCTTTTATTTTTAATGCGACATCAAGTTTCATTTGTCGAAGTTTTTGTTTTACTGGTTTAGAAGTAAGGTTCAAGAGAATGGTATGTTCCGCGATTTCCCTATTTATCCCAGGCATGTCCTTGTATGACCAAGCAAACATGTCTTCAAATTCTTTGAGCGTCGATATGAGGGTCGATTGCTCTTCCGGATTTAGAGTTAAGACAATTTTGACTTCTATCTTACTTTCATTAGTTCCTATATTAACTATTTCAGTTTCTTCAACAATAGGGTTCTTTTGTTATTGTTCATTCATTAATTCAACCAATTTATTAATGTTATCATCTTCATTAGATTGATTGTTATAGCATTCGAAAGATTCAAGAGAAGGCATATACTCGGAAATAGAGCTTAAATTATTAAAATCAAAAGAGAGTACATCAAGAGAAGAATCGTTTTTGGGATCTTCGTCCTTAGAACAAGAAAATAAAGACTCGGTAATGGCCACAAGGCCTAAATTTTCAGCTTCCCTAATGTCTATAATAGATTCATCGTCCAATTCTTCAAACATCTTCCCTTCGCCTGTGACGATTTCCAGTTTATCGCCTTTGTGATCAATCCATTTGAAAGATTTCCTCCATCCATGCTCAAAAGTTTTGTTTGAAGGGGTGATCAACGAGGTTGGGTCAAAAGCTTCATCTTGAATGGCGTTTTGATTGGTTATTGTTGCGACATGATTTTGCTCTAATCAAAATAGCAAGTTAAATGCTTGCCTATCATAGCACTCTAGAGTTGGGTGTTTTGATTTAACGATACTAAGATCGTCATCCAATAAGTAACAATCATGAAATATTTCAAATCCAGGCTTCTTGATTCCTTCCAAAACTAAAGGTTCTAAAAAATCGTAGCATAGGTAATCTTCTCCCTCCCTAATGAACTGTCCAATAAGGGTTTGTTGATAGGATGGGAGTAAAGTGATTATCCCTTTCTTAATATTTTCTCTACGTGCTTTATTTTTTGCATCGTGAGACTCCAATTCTTCTTTTGTTGGTTTATATCCTAATCCAAAGGAGAAGCTTTTCTTTGGGATAGGAAGTAAGAAAGATTTCTTCATTCCTATAACCAAAGGCATCCCAGGAAAGTAACTACTCTTGAGCAAGATGTTGTTTACTATCCGAGTGGAATATGGATCAAGCTTAAATGGTTCTTCCAAGTCTTCTTCCATTTCAATTGTGAAGATTGGCTCCACGGCAAATCCCCACATGTCCTCTTCATCATTATCATAGTTTATTTCTAAGAGTGATTTATCATTTATTGCTATTTTTAGTGGAGAAGCATGTATAGTCATAGGAAGCCCTTGATAATTCAACCTAATCATTTAATGAAGTGAGGATGGTATTGTACCAAGCTCATGTATCTAAGGACGTCCAAGTAAAAGGTTGAATAATGTAGGTATTATGTCCATAACATGGAATTCAACCATCTTTTGAATTGGGCCTGTGATAATTGGTAGCTTAACAGTTCCACACACCAATCTTCTCGAATTGTCATAGGCCCTAATGCTGTGTTTTGTTGATTGGAAATATTTTTCTTGATTTAGGCCTAAGTATTTTGTCGTTCGTAATGGGCATACGTTTACAGCCGACCCATTTTCTACCAAAGTTAGAGGGATATTGTATCCCTTGCATCCCACAGTTAAGTATAACGCATTGTTGTGGGTAGTATCTTTTGAAGGCAAATCATCATTAGTGAAAACGATTGACTTGTCGGATTTCTCACAAGTAAGAAAGCTAATGAGGTCCTGAGGGGTTGTGTCTATGCTTACAGACAAAGCCATTAGAGTGTTCATGAGAGAATTCCTATGTTATTTATAAGTACTTAGGAGTTCCCAAATACTAATATTCGCCTTGGATTGGCGAAGTTGTTTGACCAATGGATCATCCACCTCAAGTGGAGGTGGTATTGTATTTTGTGTTTGACCTTGAGTTTGATTTTGTGTGGTCGAAGATCCAATTGGTGGTGGTGCTTGGTAGAATCGCCCAAAACGAGTTACATGATCTATCTCATTTGGGTTAGTCATAGGACTCATAAACCAACTTTTTTCTAGAGACTTTTGATGTTCCTCCATTTCAAGATGCTCCATGAGTTGTGCTTTATGCCATTGTTCATCCAAGGAGAGATTTAATAAATCTTGCGATTTCCCCAAGAAATGATCCTAATTAAGTGCTCCATTTGTCTTATTTTGCAAACAAGATGGAGGTGGGACGGTGGCATACTTAGAAACATATCAGTATTGAAAGTTATCGTCCCATAGTCCACATACTTCATTAGTTGCCCCTATGAGTATTGTGGATAGAGGTTCTCCTATGGGTGTGATATAGTCCAGAGGATTGAACGTATCACTTTCCATATGGACTTCATCGATGTGAAACACCCCTAAGGATGATGTATTATTGTTAGGTTTAGGCGTGGGAATTCTCCCATCGTCTACTTAATCTTGTATTTTGTGCTTTAAAACATAGCAACGTTCAGTATCGTGTCCAACGCCTCTATGATAAGCACAATAAGCACTACCATTCCATTGAGGAAACCTCTTTTCTAGTGGAGTGGGTGGTGTTGGCCCTGTTGGGGCAAGTAAGCCTCTTTCATTTAGTTTTTCTAAAAATTCTTTATAGCTTACAGGAAATGGAGTAAAATTTCTCTCTTTTGTCCATCTTTTTCTCGAATCATCATATTGATTTGTGTTATTGTATTGCGTGGAAGTCGCAAATACATCAATAAAGGATGATGCATTATCATTCCCCTTCTTGTAGTTATCCTTAGGTTGATGATGATAATGAGGTTTGTTTACTTTTTATTTATCAAGATCATCTTCAATCCTAGTAGCCACATAATAGACCTTTTAAAAAGTGTCTAGACCAAGGTAACGTAGATGTTTGTTGTACTTTTCATGACAGTTGTCAATGAATTTTTGTACTAACTCGAGTTCAGGAGGCCTTTGGTCAAGGTGGGCCGCCTTTTCTCGTCATCTGCCATAGAAAGCAAGGGAACCTTCATCGTCGCCTTGCTTAAGCATCTTGAGTTCACGTAAAGTTGACTTGAACTCTACGTTACTCTCGTATTGGGTGATGAAAGCCGAAACTACATCTTCCCATGTTGCTTCAAATTTAGGATCTAGCCCATAGTACCACTCTGTAGAGAATAAATTCAAGCCTTAAATCCCACTAGCTTGAACCCCACTGTGATCATACACTAAAGTACGGTGGCGTCCAAAAGGGAAGAAGATAGAGCAAAAGAGTCGCCAACAAGTTTTTTTTAGGATGAAGGTTACACCCCTTAACGATCCAAGAGATCGTCAACTCCATAAGTTCTAGAACTAAATAAGGGTTCGGGGATGAAGGTACAAATCCAACCTAAAAGAGATTGAACATGCCCTAATAATAGGCCTCTACTTTATTCTGATCGTATTCATGTGCGCTTTTTAATTAACATGCAATCAATAGGTTAACCCTAAACCTGTTTATCTATGTTGGTTGAATATTAATGCACAAATAAATCTATTATTGGCGATCAATTGAAATTATAATCACAATTAACCCTAACAAGATTATTAAATATCTTATTAAGCGTGAGTACAAGTACAAATTCCCTTTAAACATGCAATAAAAGGTGTGATCAAGCAATAACAATAAATAATCAAGCAACATAATAAATAATCAATATCTTGAATAATAACTAAAAATCATAAATAAAATAATCATCATCAAAATAATAATAATATTCATAATTATCATAAATTATAATCATCATAATCATAATCATGTTAATATTAAAGCATAATAATAGCAAGATCCTAGGCATGATACTAACAAGATTAATAAAAAACCCTAGCATGTCACTAAGCAATAAAAATCAAATCTTTAGCCCTAACATGATACTAACAATCATAAATATTAAGAAGAACATAGGAAGCATCATAACAATCATATTTAATATTAAAATTACCCTAGAAATGATACTAGGAATATCATAATAACAATGTAAACATGATTTCTACATTGTAATATCAATTAAAACCAATAAAGTACTTACTTTGATGCCTCGTACCTCTTTCTAATTACAAAATACACACGTTAGTAACTTCAAGGAAAATAATAAACGACAATTAAATTAAATAATTGAAAGAGAGAGTTGGGACCAAACCCTCAGAAATTAAACCTTTCACGTCTAGGGCGAAGGCAACTTCGAATATGGCTAGGTGTTTCTAGATCTTGTGAATGCGGAATTTTGTATGTGAAAACAAAGTTTAGAGAAAGAAAGAAAGAATTGAGAGGATTAGAGAATGCTAATTAAAACTGATTGTAGGTGAATGTAGATGATTGATGATTGTAGATGAATGTAGATGAATGATGACTGTTAATGATTGTAGATGATTGATAACATAGTTTTTAATACAATATTTATAGAGAAAATCAGCCAAAAGGATAAAATAAACAAAACAGAGTCTGACGCACAAAAAACAGAGTTGGCGCAAACCCTGGCTAGCTGGCGTCAGGCATCAACACTAGCGCCAGGCGCCAGGCCTGGTTCCAGGCGCCAAAGCCTGGGGTCAGGCGCCAAGCCTATTTCCAACGCGTTTTCAAAAATCAGATAAGTTTGTCGTACTGGAGGATAAAATCATATAATTTCCTCGAAAATGCTATTTGATTTTGATTAAAACTCTGAAAAGTCAACAAAAGTCAATTTATCAATGCTAATTGAATTAGGAATGAAAAGAACTTTCTAGAAGATTCTAGAAGACTAAAACCATTCCTAATTGCATTAGGAATGATAAATCATATTAGGCCCTCCCCAAGATCATTGGGCCGCACATAAAGCTCAAACCGGGCCCAGTTTAGTATTTTGGCCATAACTTCCTCAATATTAATCAGAATTGGGCTTATAATAGATCGTTGGAAAGCTCCTTTCAAGCCCCATCTAACTACACTACTATTGGACCCATATCATGGACCAACCAAACTGGATTGTCTATTTTCTTAAAATAAGTTTTCAAAAACAGAGAGAAGAGAAAAGAAATTAAAACTATCCGCAACACTAGACTTTCCACACTTTCACTTCATTCGATTATGATTCGACGTGAAAGGTACTCATCACTGGGTTTGGTTTTGGGGAGACACAAATGGGTGTCTACAGAAGCCCCCACTTTGACTGAGTTTGGAGAAACACAGGTTTCAAAAACAAAAGTCGAAGTATCGATAGGGACGGAGAATGATTCAGAACGTTCTGCGATCCTAAATCAATCTTGTAACGCCGATACCTGCAAAACTAGCGTTAGTTAAATAGATAAAAGATTTAAGAAACGCGTATCTTGCACCGTCGAGCACACATCTCTGAAAGTAACCGACTGCTGCTGTATCCTTGTTTTGATGACCTCCTGCAAGCTAGAGAATGTCATCCTATTTGAAAACCGCTACGCCTGTAACTGCTTCCAATATAGAAGATTGCTTCGCCCGAAACAATCCTCCTCCGCATTGATAATATTCCACGTCCAAGGGAATACCATCGAAGATTGCTTCTCTTGAAACAAATATCCATCCGCATTGATAATATTCCACGTCCAAGGGAATACTATCGAAGATTATTTCTCTCGAAACAATCTCCATCCGCATTATGACCATCTTCCATGCCTAAGGGAATATGATCGAAGACAACTTCGCCCGAAATTACCTCCAGTTGTTGTGACAACTCTCCGCAAGCTAGGGAATGTTGTCGAAGATATCCTCACTTGAAGTCATCCTCATTTGATGCGATAATTTTCCAAAGGAAATTACCAAAGACCCACGCTTGTCGATCTTTAATGATCTTTGAACCTGTACGTCGGTGCCCTTTTGCTTTTGAACCTATATGTCGGTGCTTTTTGTTAATGAGCCAATGCTTAGGCGCTTTAAGCTAAGTAAGACGATCTTTCATCAGGTCGATCACTTTAGGTAATCAAGCCAATTACTAAATCATGTCAAATTGCTTAGAGGGGCTAAATGGAGTACCAAGGAACCCAAAAATATGCTGCACAAAGGTAGAACAACCCCATCAGGGGCTGGGTGCTCTGGCGCCGCTTAAAAGCCATCAGCGCCACACAGCTGGCCTTAGCGCAACGCGGTGAGATTGGCGCCAGGCGCCAAGCCAAATTTGTGATGCCAATGCATAGGGCTTGGCGCCAGCACAGGGATTTCCTTAAATACCCCTTTCCTCTTCATTTTGTTGGCTGTTCGTCGCGAATTTGCTCAAAAAAAAATCCGAAAACTTCAATTGCTCGGTTCTTACTCGTTTCTCAACCGAATTTGCTCAAATTTGTTGCAAATCAAAGCTCTTTTCATCTATTTTCCCGATTTATGTAAGTTTTCTTCAAAATCACATCGGTTTTTATGAGTTTTTGGCATGTTTATTCACGAATTTCATGAAAATTCGAAATTTATAACGCTCAATTTGCTTTGTTTATCAAGTTTTATGCCATGAAATTGCTTGATTATGTTTATATATTGCCTTGGGAGTAATTTGAGACTTGTTTGACTCAATTTGGTGAAGAAATGAGCAATTTTCCATTGTTGGACCTCTTAAGGTGGTGAATAACAATGTGACTTGTTCTTGATGTTTTTGCTAGCAATTCTTGTCCAATTTGTCACAATAATTACTATAGTGTTGCAAGAAATTGTGTGATTGCTTGAAAAATGTCGTTATGCTCAATTTGAATTTCGGCTCTGTTTTAATACTACGTACTCTGTTTTTGCGAACATAGTATCATGCGGCTACGTGAACCTTAGATACTATAGAACCTTAATTTAAGATGTAGTGGATGGACATACGGGGTGGCATGAACTCAGCAGCACCGTCCTGATATACAACAAAAATCAGTAAAATATTACTTGGGGGCTACCTCATAGAAAGTAAAAGCTGAAAAATCGTACCCTCACATCCTCGGCCGAGCTAACAACGGTAGTAGCTCCTCAACATAGCACTGTCCAGGGATCACATAGGACCGCCAAGGGGTACCAGCTCCCTCAGACATGCTCAACAATCGCGCCTCGTCGAACATATGACGTGGTGGAGCAGCAGGAACGACGAAGACATCAGAGGAATGTTGTCTAGCAACCCTCTCTCCTAAGTACGCGATCGCCCCATAAGTCCCCAGAAAATAGCGATGCTTAGCAGAATACTGTGCAGCTAACCCAGGGACTGTCCAACCGCCCCATGGCCGGTGCACCACCTCAGGAACCTATAAAGAACATCAATCAGGCGAAAGTATACTTAAAGCATCGCAATAAAGCAAGTAAACAATAAAATGCGTACCGCAATGATCCAGTTCCGGACATGTGTAGTAGACATACCCACATGGTGGCCGCCCTAAGAGGCGCTCACGGGAAATCCGCGCGGCGATGGTCTCGCCGGCGCAGCAGAAGGGAAGTGCTCGTAGAACCAGATCTACAAAGAGTTAAAAATGTGAGTAAATGCTAACTAATATGTAGAGCTAAACTTTTTAGGGAATAATGTTTACCTCTACGACCTTCCAAAAGGCAGACAAAGCAACTTTCGTCCCAAAGGACCGGTGTCGACATGAGTCCCTCAGCGCAGGAACAAAGTCAGCATAGGCTAAGCTGGCCTAGTCATAAGTCTCGATCCGGTGAAGATCACGGACAGCAGGAAGATAGTAAAGCAACGCCCTACTACCTTTGTCAGGGGAGAATGTCCCTGACAACAACATCAGCGCAAAGATGTGCACCCGCTGCTCTCGGGTGATCGCATCGTTATCAAGAGCCACTGCCAGCGTCGAGCGGTGAATTCCTCTAGCGCTAAACTGAGTCGTCTCAACCTCAGCTCGGGCCCGAATAACAATCGTCCCCAACAGCTCCTCGATCTCCGAAGAAAAGACGTCGATTCCACTGTCAAACGGCAGTGGCACAGAGGTGAACTCCAGTCCTGTGATGAGACTGAAGTTCGTAGGGGTAACCATCATCTCGCCCTAAGGGAAATGGAAAAGTGCTGGTGGTGTCCCAGAAGAACTCCACCAAAGCGCGCACTACATGATGACCCCCGCTGGAGGCAACCATAGCCTCAAAGGTCTCAAACATAGTAGCTAGCCCGCAAGACTCCCATAGGAGTCTCGTCTCAAGATCCCTGGCGATGTACATCCTGTACAAATCGCCCAAAGCATCATAACCGGAGCCATGATGCCGCGTCCTCCCGGGCGTGGTGCCCCGTCTCACCCTCTCAAAAATATGGTGGACGGGGGAGAAGAACAGAGTCCGCTCATCCCACTCGGGAAGTCGACCAAACGAAGTGGAAGGTGTGGCGTCATCCTCTACGGGCTCATGCTCCCGTCGAGTATTTCGGGACCGTGAACCCGAGCCTCGCTTTCTAGCCATGCTACATTGAGGAGATGATTTCTCCTACTCCCGAGGGCGAGCGCTTCGTAGAGCGGTCGAATCCTCGCCACCAGATCGAGTAAGCCTAGTTATTCACAATTTTGTGTTCATATAATGCATGTTTACTGACTTATTTTTCTGACAGTTTTCGCGCGAAGTGGTTTCGGCGATGGCACGATGCATAGATGCCTTCCGGAGCCAGCTCGTCCGGATGAGGAATGCGGCCACATGCCGTCGGGATGACGTCATCCGAGAGGTAGTCTTTCTTCATATTTTTTGTATTACCGCTTCAAATTTGTCTTGTTTCTGATTTAATTCTTTTTGCAGGGCCAGCCTATTCCTTCTCACACCCGCGCGAGACCTGAGGGGCAGAGGGATCCGGCGAGGTCCAGCTCGAGACGTCGTCGTACTTCGTCAGGGAGGGAGAGGTGGTCGCTCTGAGGCTGCTCGTGCTGACGTTGCAGAGGGCTCGGGATCTTCTTCTGAGGGTGCTCATGCTGCACCGGTAGGAGAGGCTACCTCGGCTTTCAGAGGTGGTGGGATGTACGAGATAGGCTCGTCATCGCAGAAGCCTCCGCAGCCTCAGCCTCAGGTTGATCCTGGGTGGAGTGGTCCTACATTGAGTCTTCCTCCTCCTACGGAGACTGGAGCTGGAGCTGGAGCTGGTGGAGAGGTGACTCCTCGTACGGCGCAATTTTATGATATGATGTGCCTACGTCCTCCAGCGCCGTAGTTTGTTCTTGTGTATATTTTATTTTGACTTTTATAGAACTTTGCCTTAGACTCATTATTTATAGACACATTTTGTATATTTATGCTATTATGAGTTTATTTGTTTGTTATTATTATCTGTATGTTTGTGTGTGCAATAGAAGTGTGACAAACAATTTTGCGCAAAAAATTCTGTCATTTTTATTATTGATGGAGGGTATCCGACTCTCTCCCCCAAAAAGAAAAAAAAAAGGAAAAGAATCAAATAAAATGTCGGGTGTTTATAAAAAGAAAAAAAAACTTGGAAATTAATCTAGATAAAATCCAAATAAAAGAATAATATAATTAATATAATAGCTATTTTAATTAATTAAGAAAGAGGATGAAAATAATGTTTAGGAAAAATAAACGGAGCCATAAAGTCATTAGTCGACTCGAGTTTAGGATTAAAAACGCAAGTTAAACACGCGCGTCTGATGTGGCAACTTGGCGCCAGCTGGCGCCACAATATGGCGCGTGGCGCCAGGCGCTACACTTGGCGTGGGGCGCAAAGCGCTGGCGGCTGGAGCCAATTACGGGGTTTTGACGCCAATTGACGCTGAGACTGTATTTCAATCTGGTTAAAACTTCTCGCAATTTGTGTATAAATAGCCCCCTGCCAAGCCGATTCTTCTCATAATTCCAGCGAATAAAATAATTATTTTCTTTAGAAAAAATAATAATCATGTCTTTAGTCACCAAAACCTTCACCCAATATACTCATGAATGGTGTCGATCTCTTAATGCTAGGGAAAGAAAAGAATTAGATTTATTTCACTTGGGGGGAATTTATGGCATCAAAGGGGTAGATCTTGACTTAGATTTCATATATACCGCTCTTGAATTTTGGAATGTTGATACTCATTGCTTTAGAATAGGGTATGATGAGATTAGCCCTTTGCCAGGGGAATTTGGTGCTATTTTAGGCTTCCCTGCAATAGACCTTATAGTAATCCCTAGAGTAGATGCATATTATTATAAGGATTTTGAGCGCTTCTTTAATTGAAAAGAAAGGGGTTTATCAAAATAGTAGATGTCAACATAGCTAATTTGAAAGAATTTGCGCGCCATTATTTTGATAAACCTCTTTCTGAATCTTTCCATATATATAAAAGAAGGGTGTTCCTATTTTGCATGTTTAATCAATTTTTTCTTGATGAATTGATTAAACATGCAAAAAAATTTCTTGAAGAAGGGCGTTCCTATTTTCCATATATATAGAAGAAGTATGCCTGTGTACCACGGTTCTTCTTCTTCTTCTTCTTCGCCTTGGACTACTTCGTCGTCTTCTATGGCCTAGATGTATGCTGGTTTGTGCCTTTTTTCAATAGTTAGAGGCATTTGATTTCCGTGGGAATCCTAACCATCGAGGCTAATCTTGCTAAGGCATCAGAAAATTGGTTTTCCTCTCTAGGTAGATATGTGTATTCTACCTTCTCTAACTGATCGGTAAGAGTTTCCAGGTAGGTTTTGTAAGGGGCTAGACTTTCGCTCCTTACTTTCCACCTCTTAGATATCTGATTGATGATCAAAGAAGAGTCTCCGAATATCCTTAACTTTTTTACTCCTAATGCCAAAGCTGGTTCAAGGCCTACCACGCATGCTTCATATTCAGCAGCATTGTTGGTAACGTCGAAATCAAGCTGTATGGAGATTGGAACATGCTCCTCTTTAGGTGATACTAACAGCACTCCAACGCCACATCCCTTTAGGTTTGAGGCTCCGTCGAAGTACAAGGTCAAAGTATCATCTTCAGTAACCATTAGCTCTTCGTCCGGAAATTCATTGTCTTGTATTGGCGTCGAGTCTTCTATTGGAAAATCTGCTAGAAAGTCTGACACCACGGATCCCTTGATAGCTTTTTATGGCATGAATCATACATCAAACTGGGCTAGATTGACTATCCATCTTGATATGCGTCCATTGAGTGTAGATTTCTCAAATAGATACTTGAGTGGATCTAATCGGGAGACTACGAAGACGGTATGCACCAGCATGTAATGTCTTAACTTAGTGTAGGCGTCGCTTGAAGTGCGCCTACGTTAAAGTATGTGTGAATATGCTTGGCACTCTTAGGAAGTAGGAATTGACATATACGATTAGGGACAAGGAAAGTAGGGAGCCGCCAACAAGTTTTTTAAGGAACTTGTAAACCGTTCACGGATCATAAAAGGCAACCACGAATAAGAGACAACAAAGGCAACAACAATTGACCCGTGAAGGTTACACCCCATTCATAATTCATGAGATTACTAACTCCATATGGTTCGAAACCCCGAAAAGAGGGTCGGGGATGATGGTACGAAGTGAGTCATGGAGTCACATTCGCTCGTATTGGCCTCTACTCAATTCTTATATTGAAAAGCATTCTAGTGATCTCAAAGGCATACAAACAATAATTCAATTCACTCCAAACTATTATTTAACTAAATTGGTTGAATATTAATGCACACATAATTCTATAATATTGGTGATCACTTCAATTAATAATAAGATTAAAAGGATCCTAAACCGGTTTGTCCAAATTATTTTATTAGGCGTGATTTTCAATTACATATTCCCTTTAAACATGCAATATGGTGATCATAAATAAAAATAGTAGAACAACATTAATATTAAAACCAAATTAATCACAATTCCAACAACATAAAATCGTTAGAAAAATAATAAAAATAAAAGGAGCATGATCCTTACTTTGATTCTGTTTGTTTGCAACTACAAAATAATAAACGAGTTAGTAACTTCAAGGAAATAATAAAACAATAATTAAATTAAATTAAATAAAATTAAATTAAGTTGATTTTGGGGCCAAACCCTCAAACAGTTCTACCTTTCACACCTTGGCTTAAGGACAGAACCACGAGTAAAATATGGACTCCTTTGAGTGCTTGAAGAAGGAATTTTGAAGTGAAAAGGGTAGTCTAGTGTTTAGGCTAAAGCATAGAAGAGAAAAATTAAAATTAGAGAATTACTCGGTGCCCCGTACATCAGAAATGAGGGGGTATTTATAGGGAAAATGTGCTGAGGGAGCACACGGAACCCTAAAATGATAAAAACCCTAAAAAAGTATCCCCTGACACGGTCAAACTGTACCGTGACACTGGAAACTCCACCGTCAGACGTTACACTTTCTCATAACACGAGACATTTTTGGTGTGACGCGGGAAATTTTCAAAAAAACGGGATAAAAAACGCATTAAGGGTTTACGCGGAAAAGACACGGAATGTCCCGTGTCACGGAAGACCTCCCGTCTCACGGGAAATCCCACCGTCATACGGGAAGGATTCCCGTGACACGGTAGGTACCTGCCGTGGCGCGGGAAATTCCAGCCTATTTTTCCGTCTAAATACATTTTTAACCCTAATTTCCTTCGGCATTTTAAGTGCCGATTGATAATTTCGGGCCTTTTTTGACTTTTTATTGTTCGGGCTAAAATAAGAAAATAATTAAATAAAAATAAATAAAGGGTTTGGGCCAAAAATAAATAATAAAACAATAAAAAAAAAGGCTTGGGCTAAAAATTAATTAATAAGTTTGGGCTAAAATTAAAATTATGCCTTTACCAAACATCAAGACTAATCAATGGACTGTTCAAAAATATGAATTTAATAAAATACGATTTTTTAAGCACTCTCGGGATTAAATACTGAACCCGACCAATAGTGGCGGTGAAAGGTTGTTCATCATCGGGTTTGGTTTTGGGGAGACATTTTAAGGTGCCTACAGAAGCCCCCACTTTGAATGAGTTTGTAGTAACGTCAGTTTCGAAAACGATAGTCAAAGTAGCCGATAGGGACGGAGAATGATTTAAGACGTTCTGCGATCCTAAATCACTCTATATACGCCGATACCTGCAGAAAAATGTTAGTTCTACAGATAAAAGAGTAAAGGGATAGAATACGTATCTGACACTAGTGTATTGGTGACAAACGAATTTGGCAGCTTCCCAAGCTTGAAGGAATCCATCGAGTGACATTTGTTAAAACGCTTTCCATGCTTGAGGAAAGCCGACTGAAGAATTTGGTAGTTTTCTAAGCCTGAAGAAACCTACCGGATGATACTTTCCATTCTTGAGGAAAGCCTACGTATGAATTTGGTGTCATTCTATGCTTGAAGAATTTCACCGATAATGCCTTCCATGCTTGAGGAAAGCCGACAAAGGAATTTGGCGGTTTTCTATACTTGAAGGAAAATCCACCGATAATGCTTTCCAAGCCTGAGGAAAGCCGACTAGGCGGTTTTTCTATACTTGAAGAAAAATCCACCGATAACGTTTTCCATGCCTCAGGAAAGCCGATTTGGCGGTTTTCTATACTTGAAGAAAAATCCACCGATAACGCTTTCCAAGCCTGAGGAAATCCGACTTGGCGGTTTTCTATACTTGAAGAAAAATCCATCGATAACGCTTTGAGGAAATCCGCCTTGGCGGTTTTCTATACTTGAAGAAAAATCCACCGATAATGCTTTCCAAGCCTAAGGAAAGCCGACGATTGCTGAAATTTGTAAGTGTATGATGGTTCGATTATCCTCGAACGTGGGCCGCAGATGTTCACAATTTTAAGTTGATTATCCAAGCATATTAGGTGCTTAAAATGCCGAAAAATAGACTTTGATGCTTGCTAGGGGTAAAATGGTAATTTTAGTCCCCTTTAAGTATCAGTTAGAATTTTCCGCGTAATTCCAGCGAAAAAGAACCGCCCAATAATCTAAAAAAATCATTCAAACAAGTCAAAAACGCTAGGAATATTCGCTGACAATGTGCAGAGCTGTCGTGCCACGTCACCTTTTTGCCGTGACACGGTAACTTCTCCCGTCAGACGGGATGAAATCCCGTGTCACTGGAATATTTTGCATATAATTTTTTTTTCCTATTTGAATTGGTCAACGCGTGAATCATTATGCTTTTTTATCGACGAATCCCAGCGCGCCACGTCATCAGTGTACCGTTACACAATAACAGTAACCGTGGCACGGTGAATGGGGTTCGTAACGGTTACTTTTTTGGCTTAAAATTCACACTTCTGCTTCATTTCTTTCACCATTTAGCCATTTCCTTATTCATCTCCTTTCTCTATCTTCTCCATTTTCATCTTCTTGCTCACACAAATTGCCGCGCCACGGTTAAGAAAACCGACGGTCGTCCGGCCTCACCGTGACACGGTAACGGCAACCGTGACACGGCGGTTCTGTTTTTTTTTTCTTTCTTTATTTTTATTTTTGCTTCTGTTGCGAGCTGCTGCTACTGTTATTCGCTGCTGCTGCACGACAGGGCTCCGGCGACCTCTGTTCTTCTCGTGACACGGGATTTGGTCCCCGTGACACGTCGATCTTCCACCGAGCCGCGGCCAAGCTCAACCTTGTCACGGCGGCTGCGCTGATCTTTGAAGTTTTCGAGCTTTTGGAGCTCAAATTTCCCCCAATTTTGCTCTAATTTCTTGCTATTTTCCTCATTTTCGACTCTCTACAAGCATCCATGTAAGTTTCCTTTTATTTTTGTCTCGAATTTGCTTCAAACAAGTAATTTCATGAAAAACCCTTAAAAATCAATTTGGGGATATTTGATTTTGAGGTTTTATGTTGAAATTCTTACCATGATTTTACTTGTATTTGTATGTATGTGTGTTTGTGAGAAATTTGAGACAAAAATTGCATGATTTGATGGAGAATTGAGCAAATCACCATTTTTGGGTACTACTTTGTGAAATGATGTTCATGTTACTTTTTTGTACTTGAAATGGTGAAAAAATGGTGGTAAACCTTGTGAAATATTCATGATGTGTTGATTCATTGTTTTTGTGCAACCTCGAAACATATTTTGCGTATGAACTATATTGTCATGGAGAACATAGTATCATGCGACTAGGAGAACTGTAGTATTAGTTTGTCATGGAGAAACTAAATACCATAATACCATAATTTTGCCAATTTTTCGCCTGGAGGAAAAAATTTAGCGTATAATTCGATAAATAACTAAATAACTTAGGAAATGATGCTAAATATTTGGATCTTTATTTTCATAAAAATGCAACTTGCATTAAACGTCTTAGGAAATGATGCTAAGCATTTAGATTTTTATAATAGCATGCCTAGGCAACGAGATTGCGATCTTTCTACCCTCGACCGGCGTCGGGCTTTTTGGGAGGACACTCCCACCATTCCTGAGGGTATGGACGATGATGCTTTAGAGTCCGAGCCTCGGGCATCCACGAGTAGAGGTAGGTGGGTTCCACCTCCATGGACTCCAGACCAGTTGGTATTCTGCCGTGAAAACCATGTTTCTCATCGCCCACTCTCCGGCATAGTCGATGGCACGCTTCGCCACCACGGTTCAGGAGCCGGCGATTTGATCCCTCGACTTCACCGGATCATTACGAGGGATCCTGCTACGAACTCCCTATGGGAATCGGCTGGTTTAGTAGATTTCTATACGGCGGTTGTAGGGTTTCGCAGCCCCCGGGGTTGCGGTGCGACGGTCGTTCGCGCATTGTTGGAGTATTTCTGGGATACTACCAACACTTTTCATTTTTCTTGGGGGGAGATAACGGTGACCCCTCTAGACTTTAGTATGACCAGCGGGCTGCGCTTCATCGACCGGGTTGTAGCTCAGATGTCTGATCTATCTTGGGGATCGACTGAGACAACTGATTTGTTGGGTCCGATCGTTCAGCATATCAGGACCCGACCAGTGTCTCGAGGTGGTCCTAGGAGCGGACGATCGGAGCTGGCTTCAGTTTTAGCTCGTGGCTTCGACATAGAGGATACGTCGGCTGAGCAGCGAGTGCGGATCTTTATCCTGATCCTGATCTCTATGACCCTTTCTCCTTATAGGAGTTCAAGCGTACTCCTTTGCTACCTCCCCGCTTTGGTCAGGATTCATGAGATAGGATCCTATAGCTGGGCCAACCTTGGATACGCCGATCTTCTCTTATCGCTACGTCATGGCTGTCGGCAGCTGAATGACGAGTCTCCCATCATCGTCTATGGTCTGTGGAGAGTCGTAGAGGTGATGATCTTTTCCCTTTTTGTTTCACTTTAACTTATTCGAATCATGTGCTAAAGATTACTTTTCATCGCAGCTATGGTTCTACGAGTACTTCCCAGGCTTGGCTCCTCGCCGGCGTCGTGGAGCGGTCCATGATTTCCCTGTCAGGGCCAGCTGGCGTGATCGAGGAGAGTCGCGGGTGAAGTCTGTCCCTGCACTGCGTGGGCTACTACGCCGAGGCACCTCTTCTTTTGGCGTAAGGATTATTTTTATTGCCTTTTATTTTCCTTCTGACGTTGTTTCCGTCGTTTTACGCCAACTTTTTATGGTTTTCAGGTTGCCATTGATGTCCAGTATCGTCCTTGGGTCGGGATGACTGATCTACCTGAGGCCTTGCGTCTTTCCGCGCACCGCACCATTTTGGTTGGTACCGGACGCTTTGTCTGGTATTTGGGGGAGCGAGTCGTTCGTTAGCATAGCGGCGATCGTTTTGTGGTGCCCTCATCTCCACCAGGGTCGATGCTGGACTCACGCTTGATCAGAGAGTTGATCAACAGGGGAGAGCGCTATACTTTTCCATGGCAAGAGCTTGTACACATGGAGAGTGACTATGCGCGGGATTTGCTTCCCTCTGTGGCTCCTCCACCCCGTCTTCCTGAGGTATGATTTCTTTTGAGGATCTTCTTTATTAGTCTCTGTTTTAAATAGTCGAATAACTTGATTATTCGATCATATTTTCAGACGACTATTCGCCCTGTGGGGAGGATCGAGATTCCTCCTCAGTCTGTCCGCTATCCAGGGCCGATTGGTATCACAGAGGACCATATTGCTGACGCGCCAGAGGGTTACAGACAGGCGCAGGAATCTCTGCCCGAGGTCTTTGAGCCAGTGAGTTTTCTTTGATGCATTATTTATCCTTTTAACATTGATTGTTTCTGACTTTTCTTTGTTTTATCCTCAGCCTAACCGCCTGGAGATGATGGGACTCATGAAGCTGGTTGACGCCCTGAAGTATTACATCATCAAGCTTCGGCGTGGTGCGAGTTGCCGGAGCTCTAGCGACGTTCTTGAGGTATCATTCATTTTTACTTCTACCATTTGTTTTATTTTGCATTGTTGACACCTTTTGATTTTGTATCTTTCAGGAGCAACGGAGGTCCCGCTCGCGTTCGAGGCACAGAGGCTCGGACGAGGAGGAGCTTGGTCGTGGTAGACGATCTCCTGAGATTCACCGAAGTTCTCATTCTCAGCGAGAGCCTCATACTACTCAGCTGTTTTAGGAGGCTCAGTGGCAGCAGTCTCAGTCTTCCCAACGCTTTCCGAGCCAAAGTCAGGGGCAGCGTCAGTCGTTTTCACAGCCTCCACGGCCTGAGCTTGGGTCTGTTTTGACTCCCTTGGATCCTGGTTCATTTTCCGCTCCATTGTCCGGGATTTCTACACCGGTGTCGGGCTTGTTCTCAGTTCCGATGTATGGGACGATGCCTCCACCGACGATTCCTGTGTCTTTGAGCTAGTCTACACCGTTTTCCAGCTGGACGGGTCCTGCCTTGAGTTTGACTACTGCTGGGGTCACAAGGACTAGTAGGGACACTACTCCCCGTACTCGGAAGATGGAGGGACTCTTTGGCTCACCGTTCCCATATTTGCAGGGTGGAGATGATACTGATTCTGGCTCTGGAGACTTTTGACCGAGGGTTTTTATTTGTACATACTATGATAACACTTGACATGTTTATTTATTATGAGTCTTGTACACTATTCATAGCTTATGTATTTATTATTGTGTGTTAGTGTGTGCTTGAAACTCATTGTGTGTGATCGTGTATTTATTAATGACGCGACAAAAAAAAAATATAAGTGGAGTAATGGAGGGTACCGACCTTCCCCAAAAGAAAAAGAAATAAAAAGACAAACAAAAATAAATAAAAATGATAAGGAAATAAAATGTTAAAGTGAGGAATAAAATTACTTTCCCCAAAAGAAAAAGAAATAAAAAGACAAATAAATAAAATGATAAAGAAATAAAAATATTAAAGTGATGAATAAATAGATAAAATAAAAATAATAATAAAAATAAAAATAAAAAATAGAGATAAAAAAGTTGAAAATTTTATTAGAAATAAAACTCCTAGAAAACTGAAAAATAAACGGAGAAGATAAAATACTATACAAAAATCTGGATAGATAGGGGAAACGATAAAAAAGAAAACGCGTGAGGTGCCGTGACACGGCACCTTTCACCGTGTCACGCCAGAACTTGCCGTGTCGCGGCAAAATTTCCTGTGACACGGTAGGACTTGTCGTGTCACGGTACGCGTATTACTCAGCGGTGTGTTTTAAGCGTATGAAAAGATAAATTCTGGGCAGTTTCGAGCGCTTTTGCTATAAAATAAGACCAGTTTATTCATGATATGCATAATTACGAAACACAAAATAATTTAGAATTTCATATTTCAATAATCATGTCTCAGAATTTTGATAATACATTGCGTGACTGGTCTTAGTCTTTGACCAATGCTGAAAAAAGAGAGTTAGAATTATTTTATTCAGGGGTTTGCTAGCCTTGCGACATGTAGCTATTGAACATGATTTTCTTGGGCAACATTAGATTATTGGAGTCCAGAAACACACTGTTTTAAATTTGATTATGATGAAATTTGTCCCCTGCTGGAGGAATTCGGTGCAATCTTTGGATTTCCTGCTAGAAGCTTTATTGCCATGCCTACCTTACGTGAATATTATTACCAAGATTTTGAACGCCATATGAATCTAACAGATCCATATTTAAATAGAATTGTTTGTGGTAATGAGATAGACATAGAAAAACTTGCAAATATATATTTTAATCGCCCTATCTCTGAGTCTTATCATGTATATCGTAGAAGGGCATATATTTTTTTGCATGTTTAGCAAGCTTTTATTTGCAAACGGTAGGGTAGGACATGCTTGTCTAGCGTCTGTGCTTGAACATGTCGAATCTGGAAGATCTCCTATGCCGACATGCCTTGGAGAAACATTTCGTGGCCTTGACAAAGCAAAAGCTGACTGGAAAGCCATCAGGAAGGGCTCTCTGGTATTGCTGCAGGTAAAAATACGCTCCGAGTAGCCCCCGTGACACAAAACAGGCACCGTGTCACGGTGGGAGTCTGCCGTGACACGGTGTAACCTGTCGTGTCACGGGAATCTGCAATATTATTTTTTTTTTTTTCTTTTTTTTCGACTGATTTTTTTTTTTTTTTTTTTTTTTTTTTTTTTTTGCAGATTTGGTTGATGGAGCGTTTAGAATTATTTGAAGCCCCCGACGATGTTGAAAATTATGGCCTTAACGACCTAGTACGCAGGAAAAAGAATTACTCTGCGAACATGTCGTATGAAGATTGGAAAAATTTCTTTGCAAAGAGGGAATTTTCCATTCGCTGGGTGGTGCCTTGGTGGAGGCTTACTAGGATGGTTGGCACGAATGATACTCCATATTGCCGTGTTCCTAGTATCTCAAAACTGACCTTTTATTGCCCTTCTCGAGTGATGCGGTAGTATGGACTTGAACAAGTAATTCCACGCTATAACGATAGTCCTCGTGAAGTATCATTTCATGAAAGTAACGTTAACAAGTATGAGACTTATTGGATTGGAAGACCTTTGTGGACTGTTTCTGCAAGCGATCAAGCTCCTCCTCCTTTATCTAGTGCATACAAGGCATGGTTGAACCCTAGAAGTAGGAGAGAACGATTTGGATCACGCAAGTCTGATATGTAGAGTCGTCTTGGAAATAAGAAGGCCCTCCTAAAGATCGTCTAGGTCCGAGAACACAAGGGATTGAGTTTAAGACTCCTATAATGCCAAGGAAGAAGAATTATGTGAAAGGAAAGGGTAAAGAAAAGATGGTCTACAGGGAGAAACAACCGAAAAAATTCAAGAAGGGTGAAAGGGGTGAAAGTTCGACTAGGGGTGTGACGGTTCGGGCTACGAAAGACACATTAATGGTGAAGGCCGACCTAATTGACCAAGAGAAGGATGTTCCTAAAGAGAAGAGAGATTAGATCAATTGGCTTTGCTTTTTATGATTTATAATAAGGCATATGATGCCAATACTTGTAGTCGCATTTATTTTAATAATAATAGCAAATTTATTTCAGCCTTAAATAAAAATTACAATGACTTTTATTTATTATTTATTTATCCGAGTCAAGGAGTCGGACGCAATGGAAGAACGAAAATAAAAAAAAAAAACTCGACCAATGAATGCGCCACTAAAAAAAACGGAGAATCTGAAATTCCACCGTGTCACGGTGAAAAATCCCGTGACACGGTACAAATTCCCGCGCCACGGCAATTCCTTTTTTTTTTGTGCTCAGGGTCACCGTGCCACGGTGAACAGTACCGTGACACGGTGGATTGTCCGTGTCGCGGCAATTCCCTTTTTTTTTTACGCAATGCTGAACTGACGCGCATATTTGGTCAAAGAGGGAGGATTTTTATTTTTTAAAGTGGCCGGGCCCCCTTGAGGGGTTGCCTACGTATCCTAAAAAGGAATCAGGCCAAACGTAGCTCTATTGGGTCATGAACCCATGCGACTAGGCGTAGAACTTCTTGAGTTGATCCAAGTTGGTTAAATTGTGGAAGCCGTTACCGTCCATGTCTACTAACTGTGACGCTCCACCAGACAGGATGGCTTTAACAATGTACGGGCCTGACCAATTCGGTCTGAATTTTCCTCTTGGATCTAACACATTTTTACAAAGTGCCTTAAGCACTAGGTCACCCTCTTTGATGTTCCTGGTCTTGACTTTTTTATTAAAATGTCGCGCCATACGCTGTTGGTAAGTTTGGAAATGATGCAAAGCTGCCAAGCGTTTTTCATCAAGTAAGACCAGTTCATCGTATCTTGCTCTAATCCAGTCAACTTCATCTAGTTGGCTTTCCAATGCGATTCGAAAATAAGGGATTTCGAGTTCGATTGGTTGTACACCTTCAACTCCATAGACCAAAGAGAAAGGTGTAGCCCCCGTTAATGTACGAATAGAGGTTCGATAACCCCAAAGGGCGAAATGTAGCTTACTTGGCCAATCTTTGTAATTTTCTGTCATCTTTTCGATGATAGTTTTCACATTTTTGTTGCCGATTCGACTGCACCATTTGTTTGTGGTCTGTAAGGTGACGATCTGTGATGCTTGATATGATATTTCTGTAATAATTCTGTGCATTCGGCTTGGAAATGTGTTCCATTATCACTGATCATCTCATGTGGTACCCCATAGCGGCATTTGATATTTTTCTCAACGAATTGAGCTACATGTTTCGCCGTAAGCTTAGCATATGAGGCCGCTTCGACCCATTTGGTGAAATAGTCGATTTCTACGAGAATGAATTCGTGCCCTCCTTGTCCTGGTGGTGTTATTTTTCCAATGATGTCGATGCCCCAAGTGGAGA